>NC_067404.1:49754251-50076196 GCF_016432865.1 Antechinus flavipes
TATTTCCTTCTATTTTGCTAATATCATTTTAATTATTATTTTCCCAGTTCTGCTCATTTTGCTAGGCATTTGTATGCCTTCCCATGACTTTCTGAATTCTTCATTGTCATCATTTCTTCTAGCGCAGTAAGATCTGATGTTTTCCATATGCCACAATTTGTTTAGTCATCCCCTAATTGATGGGAACCTAGTTTGTTTCCAGTTATAGCACTCTGTTCTCACAAAAAGGCTTTTATAAACATTTTGGTACACATGGGACCTTTCTTTCTCTCTTGGACTTTATGCTCAACAGAGGCATATCTAGGTCAGAGGATATGGACATTTTAGTTACGTTTTTAGAAGCATAATTCCAAATTGCTTTCCTAAGTGATTGAACCACTTCACAGCTCACCAAATAGTTTAATTTATGTTTGGGCTTGATACTTATTAGCAGTGTGATCCTAAGCGCAATTCAGTTAATATACCTCAACCTCAGGCTCCTCTCCCATAAAATGGAGATGTCTGTCCTACTTAATTCATAAGCAAACCTCAAAGTGCTGCAGATATATACGTTGTGGGACTGGATATATAGAGATGTAAGGGCCGGTAGAATTTTGTTAATCTGTTGCACTGATCGATAAGCAATATTTGGGGTATAAAACTTGCTTCTGAAATGAGGGAGGGGGAGATCTAATCTTCTCCTCAGCGTTTTGTAAATCAATATGGCCCCGTTATTAAACAAGTTAGAAGGCCAGTTGTAAAGATTTAACTTTTTCCCACTCCAGTGAACCCAACCTTGATCAAACTGGGCCAGAGTTCTCAGCTCTAAGAGGTTATTTGTTCTCTCAGTGTTTTCTGCCTGATTTCCCTCAGTTGAAATGAAACGGATGAAGAATTTTAATTTGTCTTTTTTGCATTCAAATATAAAAAGTCATTGGGTGTTAGTTGAAAATTTATGAAGTGACAGTCTTGTTAATAAAGATAAATGAGATGGCTTGTTTTATTAATATTAATGTTGCACATAATGTAGCTCTGCTAAGTAAATATATAGTTACATTTTGCAAACTGTGCAAACTCAGACACTCTGGAAGTTACAGGGCATAAGGCCGAGTTGTAATTTCCAGGTACGATTTTTGTCGTTAGAACATCAGAGAGGTTGGAGTGCCCCCTCAACATTTGTCAAAATTTCCTCTCTTTTTAGTCTAAATTGAAATGGCCTAATCATTACTGTGAATCTATGACAGTGTTACTGTTGACTAATATCTATGTCAAAACATACACTTACTTGATAATTGAGAAGCAAAATCTTGCACAATTTAATATGTCGTATTTCATTATACTGAACTTCTTAAGTGATCCAGATGTTGGAGTTGTGGTGACATTTCATTGAAATGAGTCTATTCTTGGAAGACATATTTTCAGGCATAGAGGTCCTAAAATCAAATAGGGCCCACTCTGCTTTTGGAAACATGTAGGTAGTGAAAAGAAATATATTGACTCTGGTAGAGAAAACAGGGGGCCAGGGAATATGTGATGAACATACCTTCACCCCTATCTCTAGGTCTTTGTATGCTAGTGTGGTTTGGAAGTGCTGATGGATTGTTTATGGTAGAAGTTATTAAGATGTCGAAGTGGGGGGGGTAGAGGGAGCTGTTTCTGCTGAGCTGTGAAAAGTTCATTTGTCCTCTCCTCTTCCCTACCTGACTTAGTTTGACTTTTACACTGAAATAGTAAATGAAAAACATTCTGCACATAGCGCATAGCTAAGTATAGTATGTGGAGATGGACCGAGAGATGGAGGGGCAGAGAACCAGAGATGTTTTACAGGGATATTATCCTGGAGAAAGCATTCAGGACTGCGATGGGAGTCACCACAGCCAAGTCAACAAAATATCATTGAAATGAACTCGGTCTCGCCCATTGAAAATATCATGATTTATACAGAAACTCTCTTTCTGATGCAGTGGCAGTTAGTAGAATAAGAGCTTAATTGTGGTGTTGAAGTTTTATTTTGAGTTTATTCTCAATTGCTTTCTATTGTGCAGTGTTGGAATTTGAACAACCTATTGGATTTATCGGAATATGCCATTAGTAGAATGGGAACGACTTTGAAATTAAACTTAGCTTAAATCCCTCCCAGGGAAAAAAAAACACAACAGACAATGAATCAATTTTAGTTGATCTATTAATATTTATTAAACATGTATTTTGTGTCAAGTAGGGTAGCTAGGTGGTGCTTTTGTGCCAAGTAGGGCAGCTAGGTAGTGCGATGGATAGAGTGCTGGACCTGGAGTTGGGAAGATTCATCTTTCTGAGTTAAAATCTGGTCTTAGATACTAGCTATGTGACCCTGGGCTAGTCAATTAACCAAGTTTTCCTCAGTTTCCTCATTTGTAAAGTGAATTGGAGAAGGAAATGGCAAACCATTCCCCAAAAAATCCCCAAAAGGGTCATGAAAAGTCAGATATGACTAAAAAAATGACTGAACAGGCCACAATTTTATGCCAAGTGCTTTGCTAATTCCTGGGAATATAAATAGAAGTAGAAAGACAATCTGTGAATCCAAGGGCTTTATATTCCAGTGGGGGAAGGCGAAACATAAAAGAAAGCTCAAAGGGATAGGGAGCAAAGGTACTGATCTGGAGACATGGCAGAGGAAAACCTAGGTGAAATCTAGAGAAGAATAAGATGGACTGTCTAAGGAACCCTCTTTAAATGAAGCCTCTGCAAGAAGCCAACCAGAGGGAGAAGCCACAGGGACAGAGAGTATTGATGATATATGAGTTCCAGTGCTAGGGTGAGGCTGTGCAGGATGAAGAGGTGGGATATAGTAGGAGTCCTGGATACAGCCTAGAAAAAATAATTGTTGAATGTCCTAGGATATGGATATTCTAGGAACCATTCCAGTCCTTGACTTTTAGTCAAAAGTAATTGGTACAGTTTGTGTACACTGCACAATTGGCAGAAGCACCAGATCTGCATTTCTGACAGCATTGCAACCTGGTGGGTAGGCTACACTGCTGTGTAACTGCCACAGTGATTGGTAGAACTGGGTGGTATGCCACCATGTGTGGAGATGCTGCCTTAATAACATACCAGCTCTACACCTCAATGGGAAACTAGCCCACTTCAAAACCAGTCCATGTGGTTTTCCCTTCCCAAAGTGCAAAAACTGTGACAAATGCACATAGTGTCTACAAGACTCCAAATATTTCAATGAAAAATGAGCAATTTCAATCCAGGGTCCAGATGTTTCCCAACATCTGGTGGTTTTTTAATCTCATAGAATCTCATTGAATTATTCTTCCCTTTTTCTACTTCCCCTTTTTTTTTTCTACTTTCTGGCTGACATTGGATTCTAGAGGGGGTAGAGTTACAGCCTGAATGGAAGCTGTAGGACTGATAATTTTATTTCATTTATCTTCTTTTGGGTATACTCCATATTTTCTTCTATTCCCTTCTTCCTGGGCTTAATCATTACAGTAATTGAATAGGTCTAGTTTCATATTCCAGAAAAGCTTTTTGCATTTTGCTGTGTAGAAAGGAGTACTTTGTATTGAAAGATCCTAGAACTTAGAACTAGAAGACATCATGGTGATGAGGGTTCTCTCGTCACACAGTTCCCACCTATATCAGGGATTCTAGCATGCCTTTTGGACCCCACTAGGCAGATCCTTGTTCCCATCAGGGAATACCCAGTGTTTTCAAACTTGTCATTCAGATATGCTGTCACTCAAAATTTGCTCTTTCTCATCAGGAATTCTACAATATTGACACTGAATGAAGCAGGGAGTCCCTGGGGCTCTTATCAAGCACTTGGCCCACACTGGAACTGCAGACCTCAGCCTCAAGCCCTCCTGAGTACTCCCTCTCTCTTTTGTCCCCATTTGCCCCACTCCATATCCCAGCAGGCACTTCCCTGGTTCTCAGCATTTCCTTATGCATGCCGATCTAGCCTGCTAATCTCTTTTATTCTTCTTGCTTATTTTCTACTGAGTCACTTGTTTTTACCACAAACACAGACTCCCCAACATCCGGAGCTTAGTTTTCACACCCTACTTCTAATATCAGCACTAAAAGTAGGATGCTTCTAAATCGGATACCACTGGCAACTCCGTCAAGCTTTGTGGACACCTACAGCCTGGGACATATGTCAGTTGTCCCTTTCCTGGAATTTCTAGACTTTTCCTGGAAATTCCAGACAATCTAGTTTGAGTATTTTACAAAGAACATTCAGACTCATAGAGGTTAAGTGATTTTCCCATAGTTGTCCAGATAAGTAATAAGAAGCAAGGCTATTAACCCAGATATGTTGAGTCCAAGTTCAGTATTCTTTCCTCTCCATCATACAATCTCCATATAGGTACCTTTGAGAAAGGAAAATGCCTATGGTCCTCTTACACCCAAGTGGCTAACTTCAGCACTGTGTGGGGAAAACACACACACACACACACACACACACACACACACACACACACATACACACACTGTATATGTGTGTATGTATATATGTATATACACACATATGCGTGTGTGTATGAAAGCTAGTGCCAGTGCTGACAACAGTGAAATCAGATAAGCATTGTTCAAGAAAGTTTTCACTTAGGCTAATAATATTAGAGTAAAGTCCCAACTGGCACTGTATCAGGAAATCTTTTATGCGCTGATATGATTACACTTTCAAGAATAACAACTTCCCCTTTAAATAAAATTACAGGGAGTTGGTTCCAGGCTGAATAAAAATATATTGGAAAACTGTATAGAGTGGAGATATATACTCTTGCTCTTTGGGGAACCTATTTATCTCTGACTCTGAGACTAATCATATTATTAATAGACATATACACTCCAGGCAACTTGAAAAACAATCAATTTGTTCCATTCCAGAAGGACCCACAGAGATAACTTCTCTTGCTCGAACAATCCTCAGTTTGACTCCACCTTTTTATGAGATTAGAAAGTATTTTCTGTAGTTCTTCCTTTGCATTTGTATGCATCCCATGACAATCCTAAAACCTTGTCCTTTGTTTATGACTAGTATCTTTTATTGAGGGAGACTTCTCTCAGTTACATATGGCTGCTCATTAATACATACTCTCTTTGGCTAGACTTGCAGCCAAAGCCCTGTTGTCAGAGGGCTCTTGTAAGCTGACTGGTTCCTCACATTTTTAGCATCACTACCTTTTGGCAAGAATTTTCCCTGAAGATGCACGTTGACTGATCTCTTGACCATTTATTAGGTGATTTTCCAGCAGCATTCCTAATTACCACTGGATTGAGTCTTATGATGACTGCATCGATGGGAGTAGAGATACCTCAAAGGTATCATCCAAAAACATCATAGTGAAACAAAATTGGAAGCGGCATCATGGGACATCCAGGCTAGCTCATACCTAAAGAAAAATCTCCCTACAATCTGCTCTCCAAGTAGTAATTTTGACATTGCTTGAAGACCTTCATTATACAGAACTTACTACTTCTTAAGGTTGCCCATTTCATTGCAGGGATGGGGGACAGTGAAAAGGGCTATAAGCTTTAGGAAGATTTTCCTACACCAATCCCAAATCTATCTGTGATATTTGGATTTTTGTTCCTGATTCTTTCTTCTAGGGACAGGCAGAACCAGGCTGATCCATTTTTCCCATTAAAGATGATCCAGGTTGCTCCTGCTTCAGCTGACACTCATATTATATTTATATATTTAGACCTTTCATCACCCTGGCTATACTTTTCTGGACATTCTCCAATTTATCACTGTTCTTCCTAAACTGTGGTGCCCAGAGTTGAACACAATATTCCCAATGTGATTCGACCATGGGTTTATGTATGTAAATGTACATATCATGACTTTTAGTCACCTTGTCACTGACATTGTGCCTCTCTTAAGGAAATCTAACATTCCATTCAGTTTTGTTATTATTATTGTTTTGGTAATCATATGCTGTTAAGAAGCTCCCTTTCTCCCAGCCCCCATATCTGCTACTTGCTTTTCTTCTTATGCCTCTACTTTTTCTTTTGAATAACAGTGCTTGATTCAAAGGTCTTATCCAACTGTGACTCAGTGATATAAAGGTAGTCTTGTATTTCTACATTAGAATCTCTAGATCATATTGTTTGCTAGTCATACATAGAGTAAAAGTATATGTAGTCATGGCATTTGGTTTGAAAATTCATGTTGATCCTTATTGTTGTATCTTTTGAAGGAAATTCATAAAAATTAAAAAATTATGAAACTTAATTTTGAGGACAGAGGCCTTTGAATAGTGCCTATCTTCTCCACTTGAACAAAGGAGTTAGGGGAACTATAATTAGAATAGGATTCCTAAGTGGAAGGAGTTTTCTTCTAGCCCCTCATCTCAGAGGTTGGTGCAGCTATGGGTAACAATATGATCTGCTTGTGAATGGTCTCACATCATCTCAATAGCTATCTAGACATCTTTTTAAAATTAGAAAACATATTCCACTGAGCTTCTTGCCATTTCTTTTCCATTTTTGCCATTTTCCCCTAACTCTTCCTTTTTCATTTTCTATTGCCTTCCCTCTCATTCTTTTCCCTCCCTTTCTCTGTTGGCTTTATACCTAGCTTCACAGTTTTAGAAATCTAGACCCCCATCTACTCCACTGTTCAGCTTCTACAAGCATCTCAGAAAAGAAACAAAGAAGGTAGAAACAATTCTCTTTATCAAGTTTTCTTTCTAAAGGGAATTGTACCAATTTTCCTTGTTCTGTAGTGTGATTGCATTACCAGCTCAGTTCCTTCAGGATATGACATCACAGGTCAAGAGGAAAGTCTTAATCACAAAACAGTGTGGGCTTTGTGCTGCATCATAAATGGTTAGAACAAAAAACAAAACGAAAAAAAAAAAAACCTAAAAAGAAAAACCTGTATGTTGGTTGTAGGCATTGTGAATCACTAAGGAATTCTATAAAACCATGATTCTAGAGAAACAACATTACAAAAAGACAGTTAATTCCAGAGAATACTTTACTACTTTTGTGGATTTGTTATATCCTCTCCTTTGTTACACATTATAACCTATCCACATCTTTCTCATCTTGCACACCTCTTGTAAGTGTACTCTCATAAATAGACATGGGAAAGTCCTTTTTATGCTGAGGACCTTCCTCTAAATATTGATATTCCTTGGTTTACAGTGAAGCTGTGTGCTAAGTGCTAAGACACGCTTGTTATATAAGTAGCCCATCTCCTTTTTTAGGCATAATTCCATTAAGTATATCTTCACTGTCATTCATTCAACAATAATTCATTGTGTACCTACTATGTGTGAAGCACTTTGCTAAGATCTGACCGTGCTGCTGTCGAGCAGTCTGATGAATATCCAATGGGGAAACCAAATGTAAAAAAAAAATACAGAAAATATGTACAGAAAACAATTAAAAGAAATCTGAAAGGGGAGACTTTAACACATGAGAAGATCTGGAAAGATCTCCTACTGAAGGTAAGTTTTGAGTTGAATCTTGAAAGAAGCCAAAGAAATTCAGAGGCAGAGATGAGGGGACAGTATTCCAGGCTTTAGGATAAGACATAATACAAAGCTAAGTGAGAAGATGAAGATAGGAGATGGTGTTATATTCTAGGACATGGACAGCGTCTGTTTTAGTTTGATATAGAGTGGCTGGAAAGGGGTGAGAGACTAGAGAGATAAGAATGAGACCAAATGCTATACATAGGTGTTTATATTAAATCCTAGAGATAGTAGGGAGTTCTTAGAGCTCACTGTGCAATCAGACCTATGATTTGGAAAAATCATTTTGGCAGATCAGTAGAGGATGGATTGGAATAGGGAGAGCCTTGAAGCAGGAAGAGTAGTTAAAAGGCTATTGCAATAATACAGATGGGGGAAGATGAAGGTCTGGATTAGGGTTATGGCTATAAAGTGGAGAGAAAAGGACATATACAAAAGATGTGAAGATAGAAACAAAGAATTTTGAAAGTGGATAGTGGGGTGAGTGTGAGTGAAAAGTTAAGGACAACAATAAGCTTACAAACCAGGGTGGCTGCTAGGATCATGGTATTTTCCACAATGATCAGGATATTCAAAAATCAGGGAAGGGTTTTTTGGGGTGTTGGGAAGGATAATGAATTCTGTTTTGAGTATGTTGGGTTATAGGATATCAGGTTTTAGATATCTTAAGAGACAGTTGAAGATGTACAACTGTATCTCATGAGAGAGCACAGCTAGATCTGGAAATCATAATCATAGAGATATGCATTAAACTCATGAGAGATGATCATTCCACTGAGAGAGGGTGTATAGAATTAAAAAAGAAGGCCGCTTCAGAAAATACCTTGTGGAATGCCCATGATTAGTGGGCCTCATATGGATGAAAAGCCAACAAAGGAAACTGGGAAGCAGTGCAGTGGTCATATGCGGAGGAGGAAAACCAGGTGACAACAGTGTTTTGAAAACCTAAGGGATGAAAGAATATCCAGATGAAGATAATCAGTATTGTCAAAGACTTCATAGATGTCAAGAAGGATGAAGATTGACAAAAAGTCTTTGGATTTGGCAATTATGGGATGCCTGGCAACTTTGAAGAGAACAGGAAAGTGATGACATCGCAGAAGGTTCAGAAGGAAGTGAGAGGAGAACAATGATCATTGGTGATGTGTTAAAACTTACACCCATGATGCTCTTTTCATTTATCTTTTTGGCAACCCAAAGTTTTCATTATTGAGATACCATAGTATTTTGTGACTTGTAACCATGTGGCATCAGAAGAATAGTGTTGTTTAAAAAAATGGACCTTTGTTTCAGGGAGGAGTTTGATGTAATTGAAATTTGCCCAAAGTAATGCTTTATGTTCTCTTTTTCCTATTCTCCTCTGAGCTCCAAACATTGTCCATTTCTGTATTCATGGATATATTCTCTACATTCTCTATCCAAATGCTCATCATTTTCCAGAAAATAGACGTTTTTATCCACTTTATCCATATTTCTCTCCCACCCCCACACCACCCTGTGTTCATTCCCTTTCCCTATCTCAATAGGCTAAGTGATTGTGAATTTCATTTAGGAGTTCTGCAGCATCCCAGTCTTTCCTGTACTCAGTATAGCAAGCAGGAGATTCTAGAGGTCCTTTTTATCTACAGGGGCTCTCTTTTCCCTTTTGACTTTGCACTATTTTTCATAAGACTGGTAAACAACTTTGCTGAGCTTATAGCTCTTTATTTTGTGATTCGCTTAATATTATTTATTTTTTATTTTTTTTTTCAGACCAAACTCTGTCTTTAATATAAACAGAATTGTAAGTCCCCACCCATCCACTTTGACTGAAAGTAGCCCTAGTTTCTCAAACTTCATTTCTTTTTTTAGGTTTCTATTTTTAAAATATATGCATAGTTTTCAACATTCACCCTTGCAAAACTTTGTGATCCAAAACTTTTCCTCCTTCCCTCTCCCCTCTCCCCTAGATAGCAAGCGATCTAGTATAAGTTAAACATGTGCAGTTCTTCTTTACATATTTTCACTATTATCATACTGCACAAGAAAAATCAGATCAAAAAGGAAAGAAAATGAGAAAGAAAACAAAAAGCAGGCAAACAACAACAAAAAGCGAAAATGCTATGTTGTGATCCACACTCTGTCCCCACAGTTCTCTCTCTGGATGTAGATGGCTCTCTCCATCACAAGATCTTTGGAACTGTACTGGATCATCTCATTATTGAAAAGAATCATGTCCTTCAGAATTGATCATCACATAATCTTATTGTTGCTGTGTATGATGTTCTCTTGGTTCTGTTCACTCCATTTAGCATCAGTCTCTCCAGGCCTCTCTGAAATCATCCTGCTGATCATTTCTTATAGAACAATAATATTCCATGACATTCATATACCATCACTTGTTCAGCCACTCTCTAACTGATAGGCATCCACTCAGTTTCCAGTTTCTTGCTACTACAAAAAAGGCTGCTACAAACATTTTAACACATACGGGTCTTTTTCTCTTTTTTAAGATCTCTTTGGGATACAGATTCAGTAGAGACACTGATGGATCAAAGGGTATGCACAATTTAATACTCCTTTGATGCCTCTCTTAATTTTAAAAGCAACTCTAAATTCTTGTCTCTCTTGTGGCAGGTCAGGGATGCCAACTATTTCTTTTTTGTATTCTGAAGACTGACGGTCCTTTATATCTGTCTTTTATACTTATGAACCCCAAAGGCTAAGGTCCATTGTCTTCTCTGTCTGTGAATTTGAGGTTGGAAGCAAGCCTGTTAGAGGGAGGGATGGAGAAAAATGGATTAAGTTATTAGACTTCTGACAATGATAGTTAAAGAAAAGGGTATCATGTAATTTAAAGGCCTCGAGGATGAAGCAGTCTCCTTGAACTATTAATTGTGTTCTGTAATATTTGTCACAGTGAGAAGTCGAAGCTATAATTAATTAAACATTTTTATAATGGAAGTAGAAAATACCCTTGAAAAATACCTTCTAAAAGAAAGGTAAAACCAAAAATCACTGGACGACATTCCAAGAAAAACAAACTCTTCTGGACTCCATATAATAAGAAGGAACTTCTTGATAGAGGTTACTGGTACATGGGAGCATGTTCCTAAGGGAGACTGGGAAATCAATGACCATCTGTCTAGCATGTTTTTTATGTACTTGTGCCTGGAGCCAGGGGGTTAGATGACATGACCTTTAAAGATTCCTTCCATTTCTGTTCTATCTATGATTATATTAGAGTCTGTCAAGCCTGGGAAATTCACGCTATTTTATTAAAGGAATACAGCAAGGTTCTCCTTTAAAATGAGTATGTTTTCATTGGTTTCATTTTAAATAGTCCTTTCTCAGTAGTTTTGAAACTAAGGCCATTGTGGAATAATAATGATAATGATAAAATAAATATACTTTCATATCATTTTATAGTTTGCAGAGTTCTTTATATGTATGTTATCAAATCAGTTCAAATTTCTCATTTCTTGACATCAAACCTATAAGATGGTGCTGTTAGTATCCCCATATTACAGTTGAGGAAACTGAGCCTCAGAAGGGTTACATGACTAAGTTACACAGCTGGTGCTTGAGACATAAATTGATCTTACAACTTTCTGACTCCAGCTCCGGTGTCCTGTCACAGCCCCAGTGGTATCAAACTCAACAAAAGGGCTCCACACTACTGTGCAAAGAGGGCCACGTAATGACTTAGGAAATCACATGTAAACACCATCTGTTTTATTATATTTTTTTTCGAGGCATTTGGGGTTAAGTGACTACCCCAGGGAATGTCCAAGGCTGGATGTGAACGCAGGTTCTCTTGACTTCAGGCCTGTGCTCTACAGACTGTGCCATCTAGCTACCCCTATTATGGTTTATTTTGCTAAATACTTCCCTATGACATCGTAGTCTGGTTGGGGCTGCACTGGGGAGTCTTGTTAGCCCCATGTTAGACATTTGTGTCCTATGCCATGTTGGAGACCTTTTATCCTCCCTCTGTCATCAAGAAAGAATTCTTAGGGTACTTTGCCTCTCTCAGAATCCATGATACTAGACTCCATCTTCAAATGTTGGTTGCTTTTTAATGTGGATTCTATGGTGAAAATTTCACCAAAACTGTCCCTTTCCTCAACTCAGTGAATGGAAAAGGTCACTCAATTACCCATCTTAGTCTGGGCTACTATGTGCTTAACAGACCCTCTTTTTGTAGTGAAACATAGCAAAGAAGCTAGCTCATTCTCCTTAAGCTCAGTTTACCACTGCTCTTCCTCCTCTCTTTCCCTCACCACCATCCCTTCCCTGCAGAATTCAAAGAGCATTATATTAAAGCAACCCAACCTGAAGTGGAATCAAGCACCGTGGTTTTGCCAATACTCAAACTCCTAGATCATTGTAATAGCAGAAACATTTCTTATCTATCTCCCTACCACTCTCCTTTCAAGCAGCAGTATGTATCTCATTGCTACCCTGGTATTATTATCTTAATTCTAAGCATCACAGAGACATATGCTGCATGGAATTTTTGGTCTGGGTAAAAGCAAAGCATAGTCAGAAGAAAAAAAAAAAGATAATTAGCTTGAGGGCTTGATAGACGTCCAGGTAATCTAACATCCAACTTATAGGCAATTCCCATTATAATGAGAATTTTAATTTTTATATTTCCCATCCAATTTCTTACAGTCGTCATTATTGTAAAACGTTTGAGTGCCAGCAATGAAGAAGGTGCTGTATAAATCGGAGTTGGAAAGGGGGCTATCCCCAGGGATGTGCAAACAGCAGATTAAGCACTCAAGATGTCTGCTTTTTACTTTGGAGCTTGTATAATTTCAGCTTTTAGAAAGATATTAAGAGGGAAACATGACAACTTTTTAGTGATAATAGAAAGCCAGCTTAAAGGTCCTTTTGTTTTGTTCTGATTTTCCTGGCTTCCCAGAAATGTTAACTTAGAAATGTGGAATGGAGTCCAAATAAGGCAAGTTTGAAGCCAGACTGGTTGGGAATATTCTTCCTGAATCACCATTGCATCCTCTGTATGAACTCTGCTCTGAAATGACTCTCTCCTCTCCATATTTTCCTTTGTAGATTGCCCCATTGTGATTTGGGGTGATTCAGCTCCACGTGTTCTAAACAGCCATTTGGATCCACCCACTCTGGAGTAGCATTCATCTGCTTGTCCTGCATTAATTTCATCATGAATGAGATTTGTTTCCCTAGTCATTATGACTTGGAAAAAAATGATCCAATGTCTGATTGTGAATATGCAGTACAAAGAGATGGAAAGAGGTGCCATCTCTGCTCGGTAGTGTTAGTTCCTACTTGTCGGTGGAGGCAGAAGGCCATCATGATACAGGCCCTGTACATAGTAGGAATGTTAATTAAATTAAAGTCAAAGGAAAGGACTGAGGGTGGAAGAGCTCAGCTCAAGTATGGAGAGAGAGTTTGAGTTTTAATCCAGGCATGAGCAGTGTATTTCTGGCCATAAAGTGTATCTTGGGATTGAAAATCAGCTCGTCCGAGTCCCCTGGGGCTTCCACAGTGCTGTTAAACCCAAGAGAGGAGGTCTCTACCACCCTGTTGTGATTTGGAGCTGCCTTCCTGATTTGCACATGCAAGGGCTTATAGTCTCAGGTGTCTGGGTTCTGCAGGAGCTTAACCAGAACTCCGGAGAAAGCTAGAAGGGACCAGAGAGATCCCAATGGGACAAGGGAGGCAGGGTTAAGGATGCACTTCGTAAGGTCACCCAGCTGATTGGCCATTAAGTCTAAGCCTAAACCCAGGTCTCTTGTTTCCCAGGACAGTGTTCTACTCCTTTCACTAGTCTTATCCCATAGCAACAGTTTGAGGAAGCCTTCATATTGTATGTCTCAATAGGATGATGCACTGTATTTTCTGGATCTTTTCCTAAGATTCACTTTCGTAGCAATGCTTGCCAGAGAAAGCCTAAATCATGTACATACATATTGTTTCTGACTGGAATTGCTTAGAAAATTGACAAAACACCTTTCATGATGACTGTTAAAAGACAAGTATGTGTGTGTTTTACAACTTTGGGAGAGGAAGGGACTACCATAGGATCTTAGAGCAAGAGGAAGAGACCTCAGATGCCCTTTAGTTCAATCCCAACATTTTACAAAGGAGGCAGCTAAAAGCCTGGGAAGGGGCAGGGACTTGGCCAAGGTCCCACACAAGATCATGGATTACAGATTTAGAGTGGGGAGAAACCTTAGAATTCATGTAATCCTTACCCTAAATTGATCAATAAAGACTAAGAAAGAAAGGACATGTACAAGGAATGGTATGTTCTATCCAACTCAGACAACCCACCACTATTTTGGAAGAGGCCATGTGGTATGCTCAACTTGAAGCCAAGAGATATGGGTTGGAGTCATATCTTAGAAACTGATTAGTAGGGGGACCAGAAGCAGATTACATAGGAGACAGCTGCTGGTACCTTGAATCATGAAATTCACATCCAGGCTCAAGCTATGTGACTGTTTGCCTCAGTTTCCTCAACTATAGTATGGGAATAATAATTGCACCTACCTTGCCTTGGCTTTGCAAGAAGCTCTTAACACAGTATTTATATAAATCCTTCCTTACTTTGCCTGTCTAAGCCTCAGTCTCAGCATCCATAAAAGAGGAATAATAGTGTATCTCCTACCTATCCCATAGGTAGCAGTGAAGAACGTGCAAGTGCTTTGTAAATCCAAAATCACTATGATGACTTGAAGTTATTATAAATAGCTAAGATTGCCTTTCATTGAATAAAAGCTTTGAGAGTGTAGAGGGGGAAAATACATGGATTCAAAGAAGCCAATCTGCCACAGTAGACTGGGTAATGTCAAGAATTCCCAGGAGAATTTAAGCTTTTGAGGCAGGAGTAATGTGCAGGTGAGTCTCAAGTTGTACCTTGGGTCCAGATGATTTGCAGGTATGCTGGGCCAGGGAGTTTTCAAGGTTCACTGGTACGTGATGGAACTGTAGCCTGGGTCAAGTGACCTCTTCAGGCCAAGACCGTAGGACTGAGCAGTACCTAAAAGGCCACCCAGGGTACAGAGGAAGCCAAAAAGGCAAAAAGAAGAGGCAGCAGGAGCTGACAAATAAGATGAGTGTGTGAGGAAGAGATGAGGAAAGAGTAAAGGGTTGATGGAGAGAAGAGAAAAAAAGGCTTACAAAAGACAGTCGCAGAATACTCAGCAACAATTGCCTCAGTGCCTACCCATGCATAGTAATTCACTTCTGGGGTCTCTATAGCCACAGGCAGAAATGTAATTAGGATGAATCTAATCTGTCAAAGAACCATCATTAAACTATCGGAGGAAAGGAAGGCAATGTCTATATAGGTCATGCTAGTGTTTCGGACTGTCTTAATTGGATCAAATCAACTGCATGACCCTCCAATTGATTCCGTAGAAATTAGTCATTGACAACCCGAACTCCAAATCGGCCTCAAGATAGTTCAGTCAATTGTGCTGTACAGACACAATTAATGTGTTCCCCAAATGTTCAAGTAGCACAAAGAACATATAAGACTGATTGGTCAAATATCAAAAACTCAATTGTTATTTATTTGGCTTAACTCTGGATCTATTCTCCCTCATGAGTACCAAACCTCAGATGGCACCAATAAGCCATGTGTGCCATCTGCATTGTGAAAAAGAAATCTTTACAGAAATGTGTCTCAAGCTTCTGGACATTCTCGGACCATCAAGTCGGAAGCATTTGTCTACTCTTGCTACTGCTGGGTTACTTCATTTAAATCTGATGTCGCTCTTCTTCTCAAAACCTTTTGTGGGTCCCTGTTGCTCTTGGGATGAAATGCATATTCATCAGTCTGACATTTCAAGCCGCGTACAGTTTGGCTCCAGCTTACTTTTCTAGCCTTATTTTGTATTTCTCCACTCTCGGTTCCAGTCACATTGTCACACTAGAAGTCTCCCCCCTCTGTGTCACAAGCTGCACATTATGCCTAGATTATACAGCCTCCTCATTTTTCCCTTTTAGAATCCATTCAGGGACCACTTGCTCCAAATGAAGCTTTTTCATGCTTCCTCTGTTTTCTAAGTGCTCTCTCTCTGTCTGTCTCTGTCTCACTGTATTTCTTTGTCTCTTTTGCTGTCTCTCTCTCTCTATCTTTGTCTCTGTCTCTTTGTGTCTCTGACTCTGTCTCTGTCTTTGTATCAGTGTCTGTTTCTGCTTCTGTCTGTCTCTCTCCTCTCTCTCTCTCTCTCCTCTCTCTCTCTCTCTCTCTCTCCTTTCCTCCCTTCCTCCCTTTTTTCTTTCCCTACTCTTTTCTACTCCCTTTCCCTCCTTCCCTCTTCTCAAGTTACTTTGTGTTGACTTTTCTATTTTATTCTCCAGTAAAAAAAAAAAGTAAGTTCCTTGGGGGCAGGCATTTAGTAGGTTCTTACTAGATGCATATTGAATTAGGCTTGAAATATAAAGACTGCAGGAAGAGCAGGCATTCTGACCGCTTTTCCAGTAGTGAGAAGCAAAATTGTGCTTGCCTCAAAGGTTAGTAAAGCATATTACTACTGATGACTTGCATGGAAGAAATAGTATTAAAATCATCAACGCCCTACCTGGCCTCCAAAGAAGATGGATCAGCTGTCTAGTGGCAATGAGAGATGGATGTTTGTAGGATTGCATGGATACCCACAGGACATGAAAAGAACTAAGCAACATAGTAAGGCTGGCCTTGAAGCCAGGGAAAACTAGGGTCGAGTCATTTGCCCTCTCAGTAATCTGGGCAACTCCAGAAGACTTCAGGACTCGGAGGAGATACCCATCTTTTTCAGTGGAATGAATTCCTTCACCTGTAAGTTTCCTATACTTACACGACCTCAGGTCTTGCACCTATCCCTATTGAGAGTAGAAGGATCAGGCATGTATTTGATGTAGTTTTATTAATTTTATTGTATTTATTATAATTTTTTCCACCTGTGAAAATGTACTTTAAAATAATTGCTAGTGGATGTTTTAATTTTATTTGAAAAGAAACTTTTTCATCCTTCTATCTCTTTTTTTTTCCTTCTGGATTAAAAACACTGTACTTTGTCAACTGAGGGAACTTGATCTTTCAGTGTTTTCTTGAATCTTGCTCTTTTTAAGACCTATAGGAAGAGTTCCATTATGCAGATGTCTGGGGAGGATTTCTGGAAAGACTTAGCTGGGGATAGTCCAAGTATGCGTATTCCTGAATGGCTTCATTTTGCCCCAATAGAAAGACAGAGAAAACCCATACAAATACATAAAATGAAAGATCCATTAAAGCATCAAAACTTCTAGCATTTATTGTAATGAATCATTCACACTTCCTTATTTAGTCTCTAACAGGAGCAGTCAGTCAGTTTCTCCATTTAGGGATATGGCTGCAGTCTGTGGCCGTGAAAATATAGAATGAACGTCTGTATAAGAATCAGTGCTACAAAAAAGAATCAGTGCTACAAACAGAACATCAGCAGCACTGATATCGCCCATAGTAGACTTAATGGGCCACAGGCCTTTGGATTTTAACTGGAGGCTTCAGTGCAGTACGTGGTATTCAGCAATAGCCAAGCAAGAACCTCTTTATGTTATGCTACTAAACATAGAGTAACCACATTCACAAGAAGAAATAACAGGTTTTGTATTATGTTATTAAATGTTTTACTATTTGAAGTTCTAATTAATACTCTGTAGATAAATGAACCTTAAAAATATAAAGCAGATTTAAAAGTCAACTTTCAAAGGCTTATCTTTGACCCCACAACTGCAATTACATTTAATCAAAATAGATTATTTGTATGGTGTGTATGTTTTCATTATAGTTTTATATACTCATAAAGGAATAAAATAATATCACCTTAGGAAACAAGTCTTTATGTTAATACTTGATAGTATCGAAGGTAATTAATTTTTAGGTAATTATGCCAAATTTTCTAGCTGTTCTCATGTCATTAATCAAGATAATGAACCTTGTCATTGATATCACTGCAATTTACTGATGTAGTACTCTGTTTGGATTTTGGAATTGATTTCTGTTTTGAGCATTTACATGACATGTTTAGGAGGAAGAAATCCAAGGGATTAAAGTAGTATTTGAATTAGGCAAAATCACTTAGACTTCTAAGTGAGAATTCTCATACTGCTCCTACAAGTGTAACTTTGCCGTAGCAAGTCACTTTGTATGCCTAATGATTGGAGCATTCTCTCTGGCTTTATAGAGTTTCATGAATCTTTTTGAGGATCAGGTCCAATTTAGGGGTAAGGAATTTGTTGGAATTGAGTTCATTATTTTCCAAAACAACATCCAACAATATAGATTTCCCCATAGGAGTCCAAGGGGAATGGAGGTGAGCAAAACTTATCGAATCTGACAATTTTGAGGTCTTTGGGGAGACAACAGTGGGAATGGTCACTAGATGATAGGGAATTTTCATAGGGAATGGGTGGTATAGATCTGGTTATGAGTGTAGATTGCTTTTTTGAGTGGCGGAAGGAAATGTCATAGACTGTTAGATCTTTCTGGGACACTGCTATCCCTTAAGCTCTCTTACCCAACTGTGAAAATGAAAAGTTACATGAATATCACAGGACTAGTATTAATACAAAACTGGCAGAGCCAGGATGGCAGAGTGAAGCTAGTTCATTGCTTGAGTTCTCCCCAGTTTCCCTTGGAATCAGTGCTAGATCAAGCCTCTGAATGGATTTTAGAATCCACAAACATTTGGAGTGAAAAAATTTTCCAGCTTAAAATATCTTGACTCCAGGAAAAGTCTATTTGACTTGGACAAAGGGAACAAGGATGACACAGGAAGTTTAGTGGGAGGCTCTTAGCCAAATTACAGCAGTGTTGGTTCCTTTGTCCTGGTTCAGAGGGCCAGTGGCTTAGAAGGCCATCTGTGAGACCTAACAACCTAACTACAAAATGCAAATTGCCAAGTCCTCAAACTCCAGCATAACAGGTGGGACTAGGCTAGATAGTACATTAGGAAAGTTGGCAATTATACCAGCTCCAGCTTGGAAAGTCTGTGGAAGTTCCCTGTCCCCTTGCAAAAGTGGGAAGCTTAGGACGATCTCCTCTGTGCTCTAGGAGCAGAGCTCACCTTTTAAAAATGAACCAAAAAAACAAAAAGAGCCCTGAATATAGAAAGGTAACAGGGAATATCAGAATACAAACCTAGAAAAGGACAGCAATAGCAGTACCTACAGGTGAAGCCTCCAAATAGGGTGTGAACTGCTCTCAAGCTCAAAAGGTTCTCTTGGAACGGCTCAAAAATGATTTTAAAAATCAAGTAAAAAAGACAGAAGACAAATTGGGGTGGGGGGGAAAGGAGAGGTATGCAGGGAAATTATGAAAGTTTTGTAGTAAAAGCCCATGACTTAGAAAAGAAAGCACAGAAATTGACTGAGGAAAACAACTCCTTAAAATATATTTGGCAAAATGTAAAAAAAAAAAAAAAAAAAAATCCACCGAACAAAATAACTTAAAAACAGAATTGGCAAAATGAAAAATATCCACTAAACAAGACAACTCCTTTAAAAAATACAATTGACCAAATGGAAAAGGAGATAAAAAAGCTTACACAAGAAAATAATGCATTAAAATTAGAATTGGACAAATGGAAGCAAACAACTCGATGAAACATCAATAATCAGCCAATCAAAACAAAACAAAATAAAAACATAGAAGAAAATATAAAATACCTCACTGAAAAAAAAACCAACCAACCTGGAAAATATATTCAATAAGTGTAATTTAAACTTTATTTAACTACCTAAAAAACATGATAAACAAAGCCTGGGCAATATCTTTCCAAAAATCATCAAGGAAAACAGAAAAGGAAATAAAATATTTAAATAACCCCATTTAGAAAAAAAAAATTGTACAAGTCATCAATGAATTCCTGAAGAAAAAATCTCCAGGGTCTGAGACATTTACAAGTGAATTCTATCAGGCATTTAAAGAACAATTAATTTCTGCACTATAGAAACTGTTTGGGAAAATAAGCAAAGAAGTCCTACCAAATTCCTTTTATGACACAGGTATGGTTATTCCTAAACCAGGAAGAGCCAAACCAGAGAATGAAAATTATACACCTAATTTCCCTAACAATATTGATGAAAAAATCTTAAATATTAGCAAAGAGATTTTGACAGCTTATCACCAGAATAATGCACCAAGTGGGTTTTATACCAGGAATACATGACTTGTTTAATATGTGGGAAACTAGCAGCATAATTGACCTCATAAGTAACCAAACTAACAGAAATCATATGGATTATCTCAATAGATGCAAAAAAAAAAACTTTTGATGGACTACAACTCCACTTCCTAATAAAAACACTAGAAGCCATAGGAATAAATGGAATTTTCCTTAAAATGTGAAGTAGTAAATATCTAAAAATACCAGTAAGCATTATCTGAAATGGGGAGAAGCTAGAAGCATTCCCAGTAAGATCAGCAATGACATAAGTATACTCATTATCATGACTATTATTCACATGTGGTGATTTCAGCTTCTAGGATAAGAACTGATTATTTGATTGAAAAAAACTGCGAGGAAATTTACAAAATACTATGGCAGAAACTAGGCACTGACCAACCTCTCACACCCTATACTAAGATAAGGTCAAAATGGATTCAGGATTTAGACATAAATGGTGATGCTGTAAACATATTAGTAGAGCAAGAGGTACCTGCCAGATCTATGGAGAAGGAAGAAATCTATGGCCAAACAAGAAATAAAAAATCATGAAATGTGAAATGGATAATTTTGATTACCTTAAATTAGAAAGGTTTTGCATAAACAAAATCAGTGCAGCCAAGATTTGAATGGAAGCAGAAATCTGGGAAACAATCTTTACAGCCAATGTTTCTGATGAAGGCCCCATTTCTAAAGTATATAGAAAACTGAGTCAAATATATAAGAATACAAGTTATTCCCCAACTGATAAATGGTCAAAGGATATGAACAGACAATTTGCAGTTGAAGAAATTAAAACTATTTCTAGTCATATGAAAAATGCTCTAAATCACTATTGATTAGAGAAATGCAAATTAAGACAACTTGGAAGTACCACTTCATGCCTCTCAGATTGGCTAAGATCACAGGAAAAATAATAACAAATGTTGAAGGGGATATGGGAAAGCTGTGATATATGGCACTGTTGGTAGTGTTGTGAATTGATCCAACCATTCTGGAGAGCAATTTGGAACTATACCCAAAGAGCTATAAACTCTGCATATCCTTTGATCCAGCAGTATCACTACTGGGTCTATATCCCAAAGAGATCATAAAAGAGAAAAAAATGTGCAAAAATGCTTGTGGCATCTCCTTTTTTAGTGGCAAGGTATTGAAATTGGGGGAATGAAAAGAAATCAGTTGGGGAATGGCTGAATAAATTAAAATATATGAAAGTAATGGAATATTATTTTTGTATAAGAAATGATGACCAGGCTGATTTCAGAAAAGCCTGGAAAGACTTACATGAACTGATGTTGAGTGAAATAAACAGAACTAGGAGAACAGTGTACACAGTAACAGCAAGATTATGTGATGATGAACTATGCTAGACTTAGGTCTTCTCAGTAATGTGGTGATCTAAGATAATTCCAATAGACTTGGGATGCAAAATGCTATCCACATCCAGAAAAAATACTGGGGCAACTGAATATAAATCAAAGCATAATTTTTCACCTTTTTTATTTTGTTTATTTGCTTTTTTTCCCTTTTTTTTTTGGTCTGATTTTTTTTTTTTGCATAACATGACAGATATGGAAATATGTTTTAAAGGATTGTACATATATCAGATTGCTTCCTGTCTTGGGGTGGTGGGGAGTAAAGAAAGGAGGGAGAAAGAGTTTGAAGAACAAAAATTTTACAAAAATAAATGTTGAAATCTATCTTTGAATGTATTTGGAAAAATAAAATACTATTGAGGAAAAAAAAGAGATAACACCAACCTTCTGAAAGACTCTCTGGCCTTGCCTTGGACATCCACCAATGATGAAGTTTTGTTAAACCTCTCCTCTGGAGGTTAGAATCCTGAAAAAGTTTCATTAAGGCTTTGGAATCATATTATTTTGAATTTGGCCTCAAGCACTAGAGATGAAGTTTAAACCTTTCCTCTGAACCACAGCTAAAGATAATACTTTTTTCTCTTTCATTGAGAATTGGAACTCTTTTTATCTTATAACTAACTTATAAGAAAAGAAAGTTTAATGATTGAATTATTGAAGCCTTACATAAATACTTTTAAAGACAATTTTACAAAAAGCCAGCATTTTTGGCATGGCTTAAATTTGTTTTGTTATTCACAAAAGATGATGGAGAGGCTTAGAGCAACAAGATGGCATAGGACAGCTAGGTGCAGTCATGGATAGAGTACTGGGCTTGGAGTCAAGAAGACTCATTCTCATGAGTTCAAAATAGAGAGGTGTGTGACCTGGACAAGTTGCTTAACTAAGTTTGTCTCAAGTTCTTCATCTGTAAAATGAGTTGGAAAATGAAATGACAAACTAATCCAGTATTTTTACCAAGAAAACACCAAATGGGATCACAAAGAGTCAGATGTGACTTAAATGACTCAGTAACAGCAACAACATCTTTCATATCTCTCACCAAGGTTATTTCCCTTATTGATATCTGTTGTACATAAAAGTTCAATGATATCACAGTCAGATTATATGTTTATGAGATCCCTTGAATAAGGATAAAAGACCACGTGTTCCTCTGGGATTCTATGCTATGTGGAGGAACCACGTGTAATAGCTCTAGTGGTAAGATTATAGAGGCTCTTTGCCTCTACTAGCATGGTAAGATCCATAGGAAATTCCTTTCATTGGTTCCGGATATTCTCCCAGACCACTATAGGACTTGAAGTCCTAGGGGTTGTCAGAAAAGCTATCAGTTCGGTATCCATTTTTTTGTGTTGAATCAGAGGGGCTGGATGTGATTGTGATTTATCTCTTCTTCTACTGTGCAACATTAAGTGATGCACTTGGTGATTTTTCTAAATAGAAAAGATAATGAACATTTTTGTCTTGTCCCTATATTGCATTTGAACACCAATTTATTTTTTAAAACAATTATCTATGATTTTTTCCTAAGTGAAGGAGCTGATTGCATGAAATTCCTACTTTCTGAATATCGTTATCCTGTCCTTTAGATGGCACATTTTGTTAGGTGCCAATATTTCCAAAGGACAATTTACTTTAGCCTTACTAACACAAAAGTAGGAAGTGTTCTCTACTCATTTTGCAATTCCTGTAACAGTGTTGGTATCTACATAAAAAAGAGCAAAGAGCTGAATTTTTTTTTTCATTCCCATCTTATAGAGTAAAAGGTCTATGATGAACATGTCTTAAAATGCAATTTTATTATATACCATTATTGGTAAAGGAGTAAATAGAAGGGAGCTTGACTTAACTATTCAGTTTTTAAAAGCCAGGGCTGTCTTTTTGAAAATATACATATTGTTGAGTCAGAGTTCGTAGACAAAGATAGTCCAAGATTCTGATTTCAGCTGGCAGTATTGGTAGTAACAATAATATGGATCGGGCCTGTCTTACTGATCCTGGAACACTCTGTATTCTGAGGAAACATTGAAATCAAACTTGTAGAACTGAATTAGAGATTGGTGGCTATTAAAATACTCCATCCAACCCATCTCAACATGTACCATCTGTTGTTTCCAGATGTACTGCTTCCTAAAGGCAATTCTTGGGCATGGCATTACTGCGCCAACAAATTGGCATTTCTAGTTCTGTAACTTCATTTCCAGAAATACAAGTTTTCATTGGCTGTACTTCAGGGAATTAACTGCTCGGTGGCTAGGGACATGGCATCAGAATTGTGGTAAGGGAAAAGAGACCTAGTGAGTACTTAGAAGACGGCAGGAGGTCTTCCGGTTGGGAGCAGTACAAAGTTTCTCTGATGTGTTTGCA
Organism: Antechinus flavipes; assembly: GCF_016432865.1. NCBI lineage: Eukaryota > Metazoa > Chordata > Mammalia > Dasyuromorphia > Dasyuridae > Antechinus > Antechinus flavipes. Next base: position 49,777,625 of record NC_067404.1, read on the forward strand.
ACTCAAGGTAAGTTGAGTAATACTATTAAAGCTCCCCTATTGGTGATTAGATATGCCTCACTCATGGTAGATAAGGTATGGGGGTATCTCTTCTATGTTCAGTTTGATAAGGAAAGTAATAAAATGCTTCAAAGGCTTCGGCAATATGTGCTTAAAGCCACGTGTATAGCCTAGCACCTTAATCTGCTGCTACCTGCAAAGCAATGGGCTGTCACCTCCCTCAAGACCCCTGCTTGCCTCATTAATGCCACTGGAACAAATGATCACTTCACAGCCCAGAAATCTTCTCTAGCAGTTGTGGTGATTGATGTAACAAGGCTAAAAAATAATGATGAAATGCATGTTCCAGAAGACAGGAGCTTCAAAGGCAATTAAATGTGACACAGAAGGAGTCTTCCTGGAATAAACTGTAAGATAAGGTGATAATCTACTAGACTCATATCACACATACATTAGTTTGCTCTGAGTAATTATTTTTGAAAACTTCGTGTGTATTGAACTAAAACTTTAAAGACATTTGAGATGAATCATTTTAGTGCTTAAAATATTAGAGGCCTGGCATGTGCAGGTGCGGAATTTATTTATTTGTATTTAAAATATTTGGATGGAATAGTTAGAATGACCCCGGAATACTGAGAAGTGAAGAATTGCAATGACCAATTTCACATTCAAAGGTCAGAACAGAACAAAGCATTGGTTATCCTGGAGATGTGACCGCATAACTGTTTTTATAGATATCAAAAAGGATGATAACCAGTTTTTCGTTCTTTTCACATGAAACCTCACATCAAAATGTGGGTTCAAATGTAGCAGGAGACTTTGTTTGCTCAGATGAAAGAGAGAACTTCTTGATTGAAAAGGTAGTTCATTAATTACTGGAATAAGCTTCAAATGACTATTTGAAATATTATGTATTAACATTACATGTAAAATGAGCTCAACAAGAAATAGTCAAAAGTAATGACAAAATAAAACCTTCAAGTAAAAATCACATATTTTAACTAGAAAATATTTAATGTAGTTTTGATGCTTTATCTTAAAATTTCTTACCAGAATATTACTGAAAATAACTTTCAGGAATTGATTAAATGTATAAAAGAGTCTAAGGCTTTATACAATTGTTTCTGTTACTTGATATTGTTTCCCACAACATCCTAATCATTGACATTTAAAGCAGTTAAAATTATTGGCACATTTTATCCCCATAATTCTGGCTAATTTCTAGGCTGACTATAAAACTCACCAAAAATCACCAAAAAATGAACAGTGGCTTCAGAATTGGGATATCATGTGCCTGGCTTAAGAGCTATAGATGATTGTTCTGATAAAATAAGTTTTTTTTTTTTTTAAGTGAGTTTAAATTAAACGTGTTCAGTCTTATGGTACCATTTTTGTCTTTAGGTTAAAATACAGTTGGTTATTTCATTCTGATTTGACACTGACATTATCCTACAGGGAGAAAAGCCATGACTGTGGGAAGTAGTGGTTTGCTTCCACAAGTGTAGTGATCTTGATCTTTTAATTTTTTTTTATTTGTTAGCCATTGTTAGATATTCTCCTTGATCTAAATCTCATTTTCATCTGATGCAGAATAGTTGTGCTCCTAGAAATAAGTGATTGCAATGATGATGATAATTCTGTCATTTTGCATCCTAAAACAAATTTCTGCTGTGTTTCCTGCTTTCTTCAACTGAATTGGTCAAGGACTCCTGCTGAAATTCATGGTTCAGCTCAAATTCTTTGCAGTCTGCCCATTTGGTTATAGTCAGATTTGATCTCTCCCTCCTTGGAATTCTGATTAGTTCATTATTTTCCCTTTTGGAACTTTTGACAATTATTTGCATCTTTTCTTCTTCTTCTGTCATCTTGTTAAGGGCATAGGCTTTCTTAATTCATATCTGTATTCCCCAGAGCATAGCCTAGCCCAAAATCTAACACATAGTAGGTTCTCAATTAAAATTCAGTGAATGAATGAATGAACTATTTGTACATGTACAAAATTTCTAATATGATTTGATGGCATTTTTATCATCTAACTCAGAAATCTTCAAAAATGAATTAAATCTCTCAAATACAGTGACACTTGCATATTTCTTAAGCTGATTATTCCATAAATGGTAAAAGAGGAAAGGAAAATATTATGTCTCTTTTATGGGGGAATATCACCCCTTAGGGTGGTGCAAACTTCCCTGAAGGCCCTGTTGCTACTCCTCTGACTCTTTTCTCCTCCCATCTCTTCTTCTACCCTCTCCCTATTTTTCCTCTGCCATTCTCATCCCTCAGCTATCCCTTCTTGCTCTTCTCTCCCTATTGAAGCCAAAAGCAGTAAAGCCTGGGGGATAGGAGGATATTCACAGTTGTTTGGGATATATGTGTGTGTACATTGGTGTGCTTCATGGATTTGGGAGGAAGGATAGGATTCAGGGGAGGGAGACATGGTGAGCAAAAGCGCCTTTTGATTTCTGTTTTATTGTGTCAAATCTAGATATCTCTGTATTGGGATGATTGCAATCAGATGAAGTGAATCTTTCTCAACACTCAAGTATTTTCTAAGTTTTCCTTCAATTGATCCCAGGTTGCTGTGTCACTGCAGAAGTGACAATTTCTTATCCCCAAAGTATAATGGATGAACAGTATTGTTATTGTCTTTTAGTATTCATGATTAAATCTCTTTCAAGCAATTTGCTCTGAAAAATGAAAAAATTAGCCTCTTTTAAAAAGTTAGTCCTTTTTAAAAGATTACAAAGGGCAGAGCTTCAGCAAAGAATTGTATTCACTAATACAGCAGTGGGAAAGTTTTGAAGGCTTTGGAAAGATGTTTATGTAAATGAAGTCTCATTTCTGCACGTGAGCTGTCCCTAAGTCTAGCACAGTAGCATTGTTAGAAACTGAATACTGTGGATGACAATAGTGTCAGTGTCTCTTATGGAATAACAGCAACCTACCTGGAAATGGTGACATGGAGCCAACTGGGCTTGAATGCACTCAGCCAGCCATGACATTCTTTTAAACTCTCATCTGTGGTATATGCATCAGACAGGCGGATACTAAGATGGTTTCAGTTACCAAGTATTTGCTAAGAGCCATGGGTGATATAGGAATATGTTGGGAATACATAGAAAAGAAACAGACCCACTCTCTGCTGTAGAAGATTTAATGCTCTAATGGAGAAAACATGACAGCTGATATGTGGAATTAACAGAAATTAATATATTTAAGATTATAAGAGTCTCTGGTGAGGAAGTGAGGAATCAGTACTTGATGGTGGGCAGGAAAAAAGTCAATATTAATACAGAAAAACTTCTTGGAGTGTGAGGGAGAAGACAGTCCAAGTTCTGCTGTTAGTCATAAAAATAATCAAAACTGCCCAAGTGATGCTTTCTAACTATTGGGAGGGATATAGCTAAGCATGTAGAAAAGTTGACACAGAAAGACTGATGATGAAGTTTTTTGGAAAGTTAGATATTTAAGATATGTTTCATTTTGTGCCTAGTACATGTTTCTGACTGATAAAATACCAAATATTCAAATGAAAGTACAGCAGCCATCCTCAAGGTTTTAGGTCTGTGGTTCCGACCCTCTTTGAAATTGTGGACTCCCTTATTAATGTCAATTTTTAGATCCTCTACATGATAATATTAGTATCTTTTGATTGAGAAATCACATAAGAACAAGAGCAGCTATAAATTCACCAATGCTTTTAAATGACTTTGTATTTTATCAAGCCAACATCTTCCATATGTATTTGAAAAGAATCATACACATGTGTACAAAACATGTTATGGATTCAGACTATCAAGGGTTTGAATAAAAATCAAAATGGCAGTGCTTGGTGAGCACATATATATTCATAGATCCCTGGCAGTAACTCTCCTAGGGCATTGAGGCTTTTCAAATTGGCAGCTACTACACTGTGCCATTTTGATCATTTTCCCTTTCCCCCCCAGGTTATTTATATCTTATAAGACAGGATAACCTGATTAAAGTTAGTCTCTGGAATCACAAGGAGTTCTGGACTTTTTTTTAAATTTTGGAAGAACTTAAGCCATCTGTTGCCTTGAAGCAGAGAGGTTTAGTAATCAGACACAACAGGAAGAAGATATTTATCTAGGGAGGCTATTAATTAACAAACTTGGAAAGAATTCAGCATTTTTGTGCCTTAAAGTCAAACCAACCCTAACAAGTATGTTGGACAATTTGATTCTCATACCTGTCTTGGGTGAGATGTTCTTCATGTTTAGCCCCAGAGAGTGCAAGAGGGTACTGGCTTCATTCCCATGCAAAAAACAAAAATTAGCGATCATGGATTCTTGAATGTACGACTTGAATTCGATTTATGTTCAGGAAGTTGCCAAAGATAGAAACAAATCTTTTGATATTTTTAAGGAATCTCTTTTTCTTCAAAGTCATTTCCAGTGCTGTTTTTTTTTATTTATCTGCTCAAATTTCCCTTGAAGATGCACACATACAGTTCTGAGAATAATAATATTAACTTTTGAAATCTTAAAAAGAAAAGCAAATTGTCCAGTAATACCACCTGTTTCTCAAAGCTTGATTTGATTTTGTTTTGGGGCTAATAGTCTTCTGATCTGAAATTTGAAAAGTGAAAATGAAGACATATAGTTTGAGTTCTTCTGGTTTCTAGGTTGTGTTTCTTAGTGACTGTTAAGATGCCACTCAAAAGTCCTCATTAATCAGACTCTCCACGGGAGCCATTATATCCTTTAATGATTGGTTTCCTTTTTTCAGATGAGCATGCAGGCCATTCTACTAATTGTAGTACACATTGGTATATAAGAATCAGATTGACATACTTTCACACAAATTCTCAAGAATCTCATCTGCTCAGAAAATTTCTTCTATCCCTATTATACCAATGATTTTCAAATAATTAGCCCCAACTTCTCCCCAAAGCTCAAATCCTACATTTCCGGTTGTCTAACAAACATCTCTGTCAGGATAAGTTGGTCACTTAAAACTCACCTTGCTAAAACAGAATTCATGTCTTCTACTCCCAGTCAGGGCTATCCTTTTCATGGCTTCCCTAGTGCTGTCCATTGTACTCACCACATGAATCACTGAGGGCTTTATACTTTGCCCACTTCTCTTTCTTGTTCTCTAGTTAGTCAACAAGTCCAGTTAATTATTCCATTGGCTTTGGAACCGATACTTTGGTTTTCATTCATATCACTGCCAAAACAAGCACCTTAATACTACGATCACTGTGGTAAGAATATGCCATGAATGTTCTTCCCCTGTCTCTATGACTCTAATGCTTCTCCCCCACATCCATTACCAGATCGATCTCCTTGTTTTTCTTTATTCATCCCCTTGGCATCTGGCTCTTCATGACCCCATATGGGATTTTCTTGTCAAAGATATTGGAGTGGTTGATTTGCCATTTCCTTCTCCAACTCATTTTACAGATGAGGAAAGTAAGGCAAAATGGATTAAGAGACTTATCCAGCTAGTTAAGTGTCTGAGGCCAGAAAGATGAGTCTTACTGACTCTCTGCCTATGGCTCTATCCACTGCACCACCCCGCTGCCCTTTGTCTTCTTAGCACACCTCTTTGATGTTGTCTCCAAAAACAAGCCTAAACAAGATTAAGCAGCTTACATTCTAATGACAAATGTGTCTCCTCTGAATTCTGTCATGTTCAGGAGTCATAGAGGGAATCTAATTAGAAAGAGAACCTGACAGTGGCCTTGTTATGTCTTGATATTTTTTTATGGAAAGAGAGAAGAAGAGGAACTTATTAGAGGCACATGGGAAAGGAAATTTAGGGGAAATTATCTCACATAATTGAAATGTGCAAGCAGAACTCTGTAAATGCAGGGGGAAAGGGGGGCAGCTGACATTGAACCTCACTTTCATCTGAACTAGGCAAAGGAGGGAAGAGTACATATACACTTGGGTACAAAACTACATTTCACTCAACAGAGAAATAGGAGAGAAGGAAGTAGAAGGACTTAAAGGGGAGATAAAGGCAGGGATTAGTTCCAAGCAATGCAAAGTCTAAGGATGTACAAAAATATTCATAACTCTTTTGAGGTAGCAAAGAATGGTAATCTGATAGGATGCCCATCAACTGGGAAATGGCTAAATACATTATGTGGTAGAATACTGTTTAGGTGTAAGAACTGATGAAAAGGAAAATTTCAGAGAAACCTGGGAAGACCTATAAACTAAACATAGCGAAGGCAGCAAAAGCAGAAAAAACAGTTTATAAAACAATATTGTAGGAACTCTGACAAGTGTAATGACCAACAATGATTTTAGAGAACCAATAACCAGGTTTTCTACCCATCTTCTAAAGGAATGGAGCATAAATGTGCTGAATTTTGATTGGGAGGCTTAAGTTTAGAAAACTCTAACTTTGATCATTCAATTGCAGACTTTTTCCCTGTCTTATATTATCTTGCCTGTGTACAAGGCAGAATGTCTTCTTTCTCCAGTCACTGGAGAGCCCTATCACCCATCAGGGCCCAGCTTACATTTGATGTTCTCAGCAGAGAAGCATTCTCTGAACGACACCTAAAAGTAATCTCACCATCCTGGATTCCTTCAGCCCTTATTTTCTGTGACAGATATATCTTATACTGTCTTGTGTTAGAGTTGTTTTTGTGTCTTTATACTACTGATTAGTCTACAAGATTGTGGGCAACAGGGACTAGGTCTTAAATTATATTTTATTCCCAAAGTAGCGTAACATATTACCTTATAGGTATAAAGAAGGTGATAAATTAATATTGGATTGATTTTTGGATGATTAGATAGCCTAGGATATTAGAGGTCAAAGGAAGAGGAGCATAAGGTAATTCTTCAGTTTCAAAGTGTGTTGGGACCTCCATCATCAGAACTTCTGGGGTGATGTTAGCTGACAAATATTTATTGGGGTTTTGCTGTGTGCTGGGCACAGTGTTCAATGTGGGAAATACAGAAAAATGAAAAAGCAAAGTCTCTGTCTTCAGGGAGCTCACATTTTTTGGCAAGACAATTGATATGCAAGTCAATTAGATTTAAGGGGGGAGCCTGGTCAAGGTGCCTCACTTTCTCCTCCAGAGTCATCTGGGTCCAGGGGCCAGATTGAGATCAGGATGACTGAAGATGGCCCTGGATGAAATGGAAAATCTTGGCCTTTTTAAGCTCAGATCTTCAACAGGTTTGACCGAGGCTGCTACTTAGGGGTTAAGTGACTTGCTCAGGGTCGCACAGATAGGAAGTGTTAAGTGTCTGTGGTTGGATTTGAACTCAGGTCTCCTGACTGTAAGGCTGGTGCTCTGTCTCCTGCAGCGCCACCTGGCTGCTCCAAGGGGGTTCACATTCTACTGAGGGAAAGAGACATGAAAACTCCTCAGTAAATTCAAGGTATTTCCAGAGTGTATGGGAAAATAATTTCAGAAAGTTAAGGTACTGAGCTGGAGGTGGGATGAGAGACCAGGAAAGGCCTCTCATAAAACATGAGTTTTGAGATGATGTGGGTGAAGTGGGCATCTGATGGGAAACAGTATCCATTTTGAGAAAGGACAGCTGAATCCCAGTTTTGCCTAGGGAGGATTCAGAATGATTCATATGAAGTGATTTTTCCTCAAGGTCGATGACTTCCCCTGCCTGTATATATTGAAAAAATTTGGATGAATGATTTTCTATTTGGGGTTTGATATTCATTATTCTGCTAGATAGGGAGAAGTCATTCAACTTCCAGTTTGAAATTCTGTGAATAGATGAAATAAACTGAGGTTATCTGCCTAGTTTTTCAGCATGGAAGCAGTGATCTTATACAAGTTATTTCACCTCCTTGGACCTCAGTTTTCTCCTTTATATGATGAGGGGTTTAAATCAGAAGGCCTCTAGAGGATCCTCCAGATGTAGATGGATGATCCACCCATCTAATATTTCAAGCACAATATTATATCAGTAGGGGAGGGGGGGTCCTGTTTATATGAACTAATCAATGATTATTTAAGATTTGGAAAAAAGCTCCATATAAAAGCTGAGTAATAGTATTTCATTGTTTAAAAAAAAAGACAAAATCAATACTTGATTACCCTGAATTAGGAAATCCAGCCATGCAAATCTTTAACCTCAAATTAACTAAAAGTAGGACCTTGACCCAATGTATAATGGTAACATTTAGAATTATAGAATAACAGGCTAGTAATAGGCCCAATCTGAAAGCACAGAGTGAGAGCTGTTCTTTTTGTGCTATCATTGCATGCTGGTACCAGTTTAGGAAAGATGTTGAGCAGCTCTTTACCTAGTTTGCATTTCTGTCTGCAATTTAAATGGTACCTCTTCCACCTCCTTTCATCCTGCTATAAATCTTTTTAAAAGAAGGATGTTTGCATTAAAGAGTAATTTGCATTGCAATATAAAGCTGTGGTCTCCGATACTTTCCTGAAGGGAAATCTCTGAAAACCCCAGTACAAATTTTCCAATTTTTAATAGCACCAGTACCAAGCTTTAGACTAGCCACTCCTTGTTTCAGGTGGCTAGATGGCTGTGGCTTCCTTATTAATTAACTAGTTTTACTTATATATGGGGTGTGGGAGTGTCTCTCTGCCTCATTTGACTTTTGTACCTGTTAGTGATTTATGTAGACAAATCAGGGTCAGGTTTTTTGTTTTTATTTCCACATGTAGCCTTTCCGAGGAATGTAGTTTAGGACTTCCTTTTTGAACTGCAGCATTTGATGGTGTTGCCCATTTTCTCCTCTGGATGCTCTTTCCTTTGGGTGTTCCTGACTCTGTTCTCTCTTAATTCTCCTTTCCCAAAGTAACTTCTGTTCCTTCTCCCCACTCCAAACCTCACCCAGATCACCTAGTATTATTATGTACTTAAGTATGTATTTGTCAAGTCCCTTGATGTAGTATAAGCTCCTTGAGAGCAAGGACTGTTTCATTTCTGTCTTCATACTCCTGATGCTTTCCACAGTGCCTGGAAAATAGTTGGCGCTTAATAAATGCTCTGTAATACATTGATGACCAACCAGTGTGACCATATGAGACAACTTTTTGCCAATGGAGTATCTGACGAATGGGTGCTTGAAATTTCCTTAATGTTACCTATAAGAAAGCTCTTTACTGTAGTCAGGTCCTACCTTTATATTCAACAAGATTGAACTTCATCCTTCTGAACATCAGACTGCTCAGACTGCTCAGAGATGGGAAGATACCATATAAAGAGCTACTGAAGATGATTTTTCCTTCTATTCTGTAATCTAAAAGATGTCTTCCCCACCCCATCTTAATATAATAATTTCCTCTTCTCCTGGAACTTCTGAAATAGGCAAAAGAGTTAGGATGGAAACAAAGCTATAAAAATGCTAACTCATACCACTGAGGCAAAGAGAAATCAAAACGCGGATGAGGGCCCCAGTCTACCCGAGTAAGCACAAAGGTAACATTAGGGACCAAGAGCATTGTAGCAAGCTGAAAAGAAAATAGAACTCTAAATGTGCCCAGCTTTCATGATGAATGTGTAATATTGAAACCAAATTAACTTAGGGCACCATTACACAATATCTATGTCAAAAAGGAAATTACTGGAGCTGAGAGAACTTGGGAAAGCCAATAAGAACTGAAAAGGGAAATCTTTGTAATTGGATTTTTTTAATTAGGAGTATATAAATTCAGCACACAAGTCAGTACCATTTGCATTACAGTGGTAAAAGATTTTGATTATGAAAGAAAATATATTTGCAATGTCAAGTTTGTTTTCTCAATAAGAATAATTTACTGCAAATCAAGAGTATGGAATTAAAATTTTTATTATAGAATTATTTTTATTATATATGTTGGTTAGGGTTTTTCCCTTCCCTATGGCAGCATTGTCCTCATGATTTTGGTTAAAATTCCCATCTCTAAGACATAATCTTGTATGTTCACCCTTCACCCTCATCTCTTGGTGACTGAGTACTGAGATGGGACATTATGAACTTGATCTGACAAGTTAATAAGATGCAATCAGACCGGAAATAGGGGCAATGCCCTTTCAACTGAGAAGATATAGTTAGCTGCAGAATTTGTTCGAGGATGTGTCTAACTAAATTCCTTCTCACTTTGGCCTTTTAAACATTCATTGTCTTTCCCTGTCCCAAACAAGAGCCTGATCAGTTGGGATGTTGGTGGGCAATAGATAATTAGCGAAAGCTGAAATGAAAATAAGCTTCAGTTTCCATTATCCTATTTTCAGTTAGCTTCTTGCCAGATGCTTCCCCAATGCATTCTTCTTTTAAATAAACTTTTATGTCTTTTGTTTTTAAGATCATCTAGATTTCCCCCTGTATTCATTTTCTCCCTATCCCAGTGAGCTATCCTTTATAATGAAATTTTTTTAAAGGAAAAAAGAAAGAACAAAGGGAAGAGGATCAAGAAATACCCTGTGTGACAGGTAGCAACTGATTTGAGTGGCCTCGCTGGATTCTGTCACTGCTAGGAGGGTAAATCTAAACAGTTCACTCCTGGTCATACAACTCAGAGGAGACTTAAAGATCATCTCATTCAGGGTTTCTTAATCTGATTTCTATGAACTTTTTTTAAAAAGGTCTTAATCACTGTACCTCAGTGTAATTGGTTTCCTTTTTATTCCACTGTATTTTATTTCATTTATTCCAAACGATTACTTGGAGGAATCCTTGGATTTCACCTGAATACCAGGAGCATCTGGGATGCAAAAATGGTTAAGAATCCCTGGACTGGCCCAATTTCCTCATTTTACAGAGGAGAAAACTGAGGCAAGGAGAGAAGGAACTCCAAAGTTATGGAAGTTGTAAGGCATAGAGCTCTATCTTCAAACTGAAGTTCAGTATTTTTCTTCTTAGTGACATGCTTTTACTATTGTCACTTTGATCATTATAGATCTCCCTTGAAAATCTCAGAGCTGTGATCTTGCTACTCCAGGCTAGACTGACCATTAACACCCCTTAGGTGAAGCTCAGACTCTCATTGCACACAGAGACTCACTCAAAGGAGCTCCATCACTGCCCTGTCATAAATAATAATAATACCTCTTGTAACTATCTAGGGCTGTGCTTGAGGCAGCTCAAACAAATTCTTCACCTGATTGTTAAAATTTCAGTGATATGGCAGGGGAGAGGTAATAGAAGGTTTGGGGAGAGAAGAAAAGGCAAGATATTCTCTGTGTATGTGTGTGTGTGTGTGTGTGTGTGTGTGTGTGTGTGTGTGTGTATGACAGAGAGAGAGAGAGAGAGAAGGAAGAAGAGGAGAAGGGGAGAGAGAAGGAGGGAGGGAAGGAGAGAGGGGAAAAGAGAAGATGCTACCATCAATCAGAAAAAAAGCAGAGGATGGGTTTGCTTTATAGTGGAGCACTCAGTTCAAATCAAAGAACATCTATTTGTAGTGAATCTAGTCAACATTGTCATTTAACTTCCCTAGGCAGTGTTCAGCAGGGAGAGTAGGAACAGAGAAGGCAGATGGTAGAAGAGATTCAGATTTGTGGTTTGGAAAAGAATGGGTGTCAAGAGGAAGAGGATCCAAGGGAATCAAGAGTTGAGTTGAGAGAAATGAAAATTTAAAAGGGAGGAAAGTGATGTCAGAGTAGAGGTGCTGGCTTAAGAAAGTTTGGAGGAGAGGGACTAGAGATTGGGTCATTAACAATGCCAGAGACTAAGTTTTAGTCAGAGAAAGAGAAGATGTTATTGTCAGAGAAAGGAATTATCAAATTCTGGATCATGGACGTTGAACCCTTGGGCTAGCCCTGAGTAAATGACAATGAAATCCAAGGTATGACCATCCCTTCTGCATGGGACTAAGGTAGAAGAGAGCCATAGATAGTAAAAGATTAGAATTCCCTAGTCAAACACTCTAGTCACTGACCCAAGTTGCCTCTTAGCATTTCTGTGGCTCAGTGTTCTCACTGGGCAGCTCATGGGGTTCCTGGGAAGATAGAATGAGTCTGTAAGGAAAATATGAAGAAAGAGGTTAAAAAATGGCTCTCTTGACAAATTTGTCTCTTTGTGATTGTGAGCATAGAAATGTGAGCCCTTTCTCCAAAGTAAAACATGAACTCCAATGGAATCTGGATACCTGAATTGTGGCCATCACAGATGCTCAGTAGCACGGGCAGGCCCATTGCTGCCAGTAGGTATAGTAAGGCGGACGGAGTTTGTCAAACTTTCAATTTTGGGACAAATTCGGGAATGTTTTGTCAAGGTCCTCAGGGGTACCACTGGGAAGAGTTAAGGATAGTAACCCATTATGACTAGATACTGAAGCTTTGGTCCTTAACTGCAAATTTCCTTGCCTCCATGGCTTTAAGCTAGGAGCTGGATTTCTTTCCATTTATTTTTTATCAGTCATTAAGTCGACATTACATAAACCACTTGTGACTCTGCCTCACTCCACGAACTTCGCCATATGGTGTCCATGCTTAGGCCTCCTTCGCTTCTCTCATCTTGTCAAATTCACAACATGAAGTCAACCCATTTTGAATTGGCCTTCCGCAGGCCGATTTACCTAATGACGTTGCTGACCACATACCCTTTTCCCCCTAATTAGCTCCATGGGGTCCTTGGGAATCCCTTCACTTGCAAACCATTGAAAACTGAAAAAAGAAATACCCATTCTGGCTCCGGGTAGGACGGTTATACAACTGACTTGAGTGTGGTGACAGGTTTCTGACAAAAGGGGAGACCACTAATTAGGTCCAACCAGATTAGAAACTGATTTCTTTGTTATATAAGTCCCACTCATTTTCACTGTGCATTTGAGCTGAGGCAAACTGCATTTTGTATTCAGTATCCCCAAACTGTCATTACCTGTGATCAAAAATATTGATAAGCGATATAATAGCCCACCAAATGTATTAAAAGAATAATTTAGAAGTCTCTAGTGTTTATTTTGGGGCTTATCCATTCCTAGAAACACAGGCAGTTTCTGTAGTTTTCCTGGATTTGGTGGTTATGGCTTGTTTAGAGCTCAGGCATTATTTTATGCCAGAATTCATTAACCTTTTGAAAGTTTCTGATATGGGCAGCCACCATTGTCAGTCCCACTACCCAGTACATGAGCTGCATTCTAAGAAGAGGAAATAGATCTGATAGGATTCAGAGTCTCTGAAGACTGCTTTCTTTGGACACTTGGTTTCTGAGGTGTAGATAGAGGTAGATAGATATGGTCTAGAGGGCGGAACTGCCTCAGATCTGATAACATTTCAGTTCTTTTGTTAGAGGAAAAAATTACAAGCTTCTTTTAGTGATAACTATGATTTGTTGAAAGGTGTGCATCAATCTTTTTACTGTAAAGGAAAAAGGAATGATCTCACTATTTAAAGCTTGGTTTCAATATATAAAGTAAGGGTAATTGCATGTGATTTGTGCATAGTGGAGAAGCCAGGATCTGAAAAGGCAATCTTTCTCTAAAAATGCATGCATTTGTGGATTAGTGCTTTCTGGGCTCAGCCCATAGAGTAGAGCACCTAGAAGAAGGGACAAATTAAGCTCCTCCTCCCCCTCAGCTCTTTGTTCTCTCCAGTGCTCGGAAAGGGATTGTAAAAGTACAGAGCCCCTGCTACCATGTGATTATGTAGGAAGAAGCACTAATGCAGAATCTGTTTTAATATTGATTCTCACTTTAAATAAATGTTTATCTCCTTGAAGTAATTTGCTGACATTTTTCATTATTTTCCTTATACATTAAACTGGGAGTCCTTTGGTTACCTTCAAATTCTAGATGGGCTAATTAGCTGGTTTGTAACCCACTACAGTACCATATTTTTTTTTCTGGATAAATTAATTTATAGCTTTGCATTGAAATGTAATTAAAATGTTGTTGCAACAAGTTTTTAGTCCCTAATCAGCAATTGCTGTTAGTCTGTACAGGAATTGGATGGTAAATTTTATTAGCTCCGTTTTCCTAAGCAAAAGATAGCATCTGATCACAATCTCCAAGTTACAGAGGCAGGAAAGCCGTCCTTGTCCAAGGCCTTGTCCAAATTGGCCGTCCTGTTCTTAACAGGACTCTGTGGCTGTAGAGGCCATCCCCAGTCCCTGGTAATTTCTCTTTGTTTAACAGCATTTACTTTGGGAAAGGTGCTTAATGTGTCCAACCAAGCAAAACTAATTCTTGTTCCAGTTTCAGCCTGTTTCCTCTTCCTGTATCTTTAATTCAACAGCTGGGGCTGTTGAAGTGGATAGAGTCAGGAAGACCAGAGTATAAAGCTGGCATCAGATACTTACTAGCTCTGTGATTTTGGGAAAGTTGCTTACCCTTTACTTGCTTCTGTTTCCTCATCTGTAAAATAGGGATAACAATAATAGCACCTACTCCCCAGGGTTGTTGTGAGAATCCAATCGGGTGATAATTATAAAGTGCTTAGTGTAGTGTCACAGTATATAGTAAGTATTTATATAAATGTTAGTTATTATTATTATATCTAAAGCAGAACTAGTATCTCTTTATAATAAACTTTATTACACTTGAAAATCTTGTTAACATGAACCTACTACCTTTCCATCTCCCCTTTGGTTTCCCTTTCTCTGGACTAAATTAAAGCAAGTTTCTTTACTTCTACCTCTTTGTTCCAATATCCAGTAACATTAATTAAGTGCCTACTATGTGCAAGTCATTATGCTAAATACTGGGGATACAACTAATGAAAGGAAAGACCATCCCTTCCCTCAAGGAGCTTCCATTCTAAAGAAGGAGACAACACATAAAAGGAAGGGGGAAAGGGGTGAGGGTTGGAAAGGGAGACTGGGCAAGAGGGAAGGGCAGGGAACCAAGGGGTACTCGACACAGGGGCATCTTTTTACATGGACTTCGAACCAGTCTGAGTATCAGAGTGAGCTGAAAGAGTCCAATTTCTTACCTGTAGAAAGAAAGCACTGGGAGGAGTTAGCTATTCTGTCCTTCAGCTCTTTAATCAGAGGGGAGAAGGGGCTGAGGGAGACAGTGTCAGTGAAGGCTTGAGTTAGTGCTTAGTGAAATGATTAGATGAACATATTCTGAGAGGGGCATCTTATTCCGTGCAACTGAAACCAGACAGAGCAGCAGATGCAGAGTGCAGTGACTGTTCCTACTGTTTTTAAAAATATGTACCAAGTGTGAGTCCAAAGAATCCATCATAGCTGATGACTGATTTGATTTTGTTTTTTTCTTGTTTAATAGCATTACAGAATCAGAGAGCTACCAGGCTGGAAAAGACCTTAGAAAACATGTACTCCAATCCATACCAGTATAGATATACACTAAAGTGCCACATAACCAAGTGGTTCTCCAGCCTCTGCTTAAATACTGTCAGTGTGAGGAAGGCCACTACTTCTTAAGATAGTCCAATTCACTTCGAGGTAGCTCTGTTAGCAAATTGTTAGCAAGTTTTCACTGGCATAGGACCTAAAATGGAGTTCTTTGCCATTTTGCCCATTGTTTCCAATGCAGTGTTCTTTAAGAAGAACAAGAGCAAGATTGTTGTTTGTTCAGAGAACATCTATTGAGCGCTTGCGATGTACCAGTATCTGATTAGATGCTATGGTGATTTTCACAAATACAGTCAATTATTTCCCATGGGTCTTTGGTAGTTGATTGAGTCAAATGAGGATTTAAGTCATTTTCAAATGTTAGCAGAAAATGGCAGATTAGGGGCAGCTGTCCAGCTGAACCCTCCCAGTATCCCCTTCCAAACAATTTTAAAATAACGCCTAAAATCAAAAATTTCCCCACAGTTTCTTTAGCCACTCTCTGTTCAATGGGCATTTATTTTGTTTCCAGTTCTTTGCTACTACAGAAAGTGCTGCTGTAAACATTTTGGGATATATGAAACCTTGATGTTTTTACCTCCTTGGGGCATGTGGCTAAGAGTGAAATCTCGAGCTTAAAGGAAGTACAAATTTTAGTCAATTTCTTGACATAACTCCAAATTGTTTTCTAAAATAGACCAGTTCATAGCTTTTCACAGGCCCTCCTACAATGACTATTTCCATCTTTTGTCATCTTTGCCAGTTTGTTGGGTGTGAGGTAACACCTCATTTGTTTTCTTAAATAGACACCACACCAAATCTGTATGAATGGAGGGAAAGGATGAAAGAAAAGTTTTGATATTGCAGAATTAGTAGACTTCACAACTGATCACACATGTAAATAGAGGGAAAAGGTTATGAACCTCAATGACTGGTAGAATGTTTGAAACTAGGGAAGTTAAGTCATTCCCTTTGGGTAAATTCTCTTCCCTCTCATTTCTTCCTCACACAGGTTCAAGGAACCAGCCTTCTCAAGTGCTCCTGAATCTTAACTCTTTCTTGATCAAATCTGTTCTCCGAATAACACAGGCCTAGAGGTATGTATGATTTTTTTCAACCAATCCCAATATATTTCCTGTGTGTTCTCATCCAATTTCATCCAATGGCTTAAAAGTACCACTTTACTCCTCCTAAATTGTTAAGGACTCTTTTGGATCTAATTTATTCCTTTGATTGATTCTGCAGTTCTGTCAAAAAGATGGTCTCACCTTATAAAGTTATCAAGGCTTTGAGTATCTTCCTATTAATTATATTAATTAAAGTGGAGAGATGCGAGGCGCCCTTCTCATGGGAACAAACTGCATTGAATTCAGTCAAAATTAAGTAGAAATACATTTTCATTATTTCAAGGGATGCCGCCAGGTTGTGAACCCAGGTGAATAGAGGGTACCCTCAACAGAAATCGAGACATTTGAAGCAGGAATGGGGTGGAAGAAAATATAAGTTCTCTCAAAGAGAACTCTTTGGTGTGTGTTGAGTTTGCAATCCTTCTAAGACATCCAGGTGGAGAGCAAGCAGGTGGATTTTGAAGTCTTACATGGCATTTATTCAATATAAATTTCATGGATTCAAAAGCTTGGTTTGTACAGTTCTAATATTATATCTGCATTGTCATTTGCTATCTGAAGGAGTAGTTTCTATACTAATTAGTGTAGTTTATAAAGTAATAGATGCTTTTGAGTGCGTGGGAGGTGAAGCATTTCAATGTAATTGCTGTTTAAACAACATTTCCCTTAAAAAACTTGTATAAATTAATTTTCCATATAAATGCATATCTGGAGTGGTCTGTTTTTACTTAATCTCTGCACAAACAAACAAAGCCCTCAATGCGCTGCCCAGTCCTCCTCTTAACTCATTTTAAAACCAACTTACAGATTCCACGAGTAGTCTTTTGTTTGTTTCACTTAGAAATCAGCTATCAGAGTTACATAGAAATAAGATCTGATCCTTATCTGTAAATGTTCATTCATATTGGCAAGCCAAGGAAATCTTTTTTTTTTAAGTAAAACTCTAAAAACACTGTTCAGAAAGAGTTAAGGTATGTAAACAGTGCAGTGATTTTGGATCCAACATAATGTTCTCTAATACCTCAATATGTTCTCTGGGATGTCCTCTGGCAGTGAATCTGGAAATGATTACTATGATTTCTGAAGTCGGAATTACAGAGAATCCAGGGTGCAATGGAACAATCTAAGTGGAGAGTTTAAGCATGTATTAGTACATTAACAATGACTTTTTACATGAAGGAAATAGATCAGAACATATAGCTGGGACCATAAAAAAAGGAAGGCTGGTTGTATGCCTAGAATAGAGACAGTAGAGGAAGAGTCTTGGTATTTCTTTGCAATAGTAACAGAAACATAGAAAGGCCTATAATTTAGAAGGTTTTCTTTGGAGTATTTGTGGAAAGATATAGATAAGAAGGTGCAGGGTCCAGGAGCGAAACTTGTGGCCTACAACACTCTCACTCACGTGTGCCCCAAACCAGATTTACATGTAATTAGAAAATATTTAACAAAATAAATAAAAATACAATAAAATATCAAAAACATTACATTTTAAGACTAAGTCAACATGCAATCTGTAGGGATCATTTATATCCCGATTAGTGGCTCCCATTTCTATTTGTTTGACATCCCTGAAGTAGAAGATAGAAAGCTAGCACCGCATTCAGAATAACAGTGGCAGCAACTTTCAAAAAATAGAAGGAATAAGATTGAATAGTGTTTGGTGAACGTATCCAAGAGAGTCAGAGAGGGTAGAACCTGGCCTGGTGTAGATACTCAGTCCAGAAACTGTGGGTGGAAACAATAGTAAAGAGAAGAAAATATCAAACGGTGAAGAAATACTGTCGGTTAAACAAACAAAACCTAAGAGCTTAATAGAGAAGAAAGTAACTCCATAAGAAATAGAAGCAAAGAAATAGGAAGAAAAATTATGTGGGCCCAAAAGACTCTGTGAGTAGCTGGAAGACATGAAGAAAGAGATAAAAGGTAAAATTAGAATTAAAATAAGAGTTCTGGAGGAAAGGATGTGAAGGAGAATAAGTGATGTAGAATAAAATATCTTACAAAAAGTAGGAGTCTCCATGAAATCTCCATGAAAAAGCTAATCAATTTTTAGCTTCTTAGTTAAAAAACAATAGGGAGGATACCATAAAACCATACATCCTTTTTGATTACTCAGAGAGAGAAGTAGCCTGCACATTGGTTGATTATTCTGTTCTGGGTACTGATTCTTCCCTGGGTTCTTGTGACATTGAATATCATATTTAAAAAAATAATAATAAAAGAAAATGATATATTAGGACTAGAGGGCAAAGTGAAAATTCTAAGAATCCATTTTCTGAAGGTAATCTAAATTGAAAATACTCAGGCATTTCATAGCAATAGCAAAATTTTGAGCTTTCAACTCAGAGAAAAAATACTGCAAATCTCCAGAAAGAAAGAGATCAAGTAACAAACAAAAACAATCAGGATGACAGAAGACTACTTCTAGTTATGGTACAACTACCATTAAAGAGGAAAAAAAAATTAGGATATAATATTTATCCTGAGGTTTACAACCAAGATTAACTCATCCTCCAAACTGAGTATAATTCTATAGGGAGAAAATGAATTTTAATAGAACAGAGAATTCGTAAGCATTTCTGATAAAAAAAAAATAAATCATATCTTAGTGGAGACATTGAAACACAAGTACAGGAATCAAGAGAAGCCTTTAAAAAGTAAATATATTTGAGTGATTTGAGGAAGCTAAATCACAGACAGCTACTCTTTTTGTGTGTAATGAAGATTGTTGGCAGTCTGATGAAACCTATGGGCCCTTTTTGAGAATTTTAAATTAATTGAAAAAAATGTAATTAAAGAAAATGCTCAATTTCAGTGAGAGGTTAGTGAAAATAAAAATTCCCCCCCCACCTAAGTTTATAGAAAAAACTGAAATATGTCCAGGAGCCACTCGGGGATCTGTAGACTCCATATTACAATCTCCTGAGCTAAATGATGACGAATCATCTATATTCTAATACGCTGAGAAGAACATTTGTTCCTTTAGAATTGTTGTTCAGTTGTGTCCAATGCGTCGTGACCCCATGTGGGGTTTTCTCAGAGAAGATACTGGAGGGCTTTGTGATTTCCTTCTCCAGGTGATTTTACAGGGGAGGAAACTGAGGCAGACAGAGTAAAGTGAGTTGTATTGGATCACACATCTAGGAAGCGTCTGAGGCCGGATTTAAATTCACCATCCCTTGTGTCTTAAAAGACACAGGAAATCAAGAAAGAGAAACACAGGGTCTGAGTGTGGTTTTGTTGTGTTTAAAAGAGGAAAGTAATGGGAGAAGAAAAGATCTTTTTGAAGCAACTGCTTTGAGCTGTCCAAACTTGGAGGGAAACTATTCAAAGGTTTCTGGCTATTTAGACAAAAAGGAGGGCAGCCAACAAGCCTCTCTGTAGTAGGATTTGAGGCTGGAGGCATTAAAGAGTTTGAATAGCCATCCCATGGATGTAGAAACTCTACTTCCCAGAGAGTATGTGTTACAGTGCCACATCTCTACCTTGTGCCAGAGCTTCAAAGGAGCTAAAAGCATCAGAAAGAGGCAGTGGGGAATATCACTGATTTGTGAATATAGAAGGCATTAGGATCATAAGATTATAAGAAGTATTAGGGATCACGGAATCTATTCCCCTGCCATTTTTCAAAGTCATATTTGCATTTTTGTTAATGATCAGAAAGCAAAATGTTTTCTGCTAAAGATGTAACATGTTATAGTTTTTGGTCTGATTTTTCTTGCACAATATGACAAATATGGAAATATATTTAAAAGGATCACACATGTTTAACCTATATCAGATTGCTTGCTGTATTGAGAAGGGGGAAACTAGGGAAGGAGGGAGAAAAATTTAGAACACAAAGGCTTACCAAAATGAATGTTGAAAACTAGCTTTACATGTATTTGGAAAAATAAAATACTGTTGAGAATAAAATAAAATAAAGCTCACATGTCAAGGTATTCAAATAACTCATCACAAAATCCTTGTCAGATTTGGGGGAGAGGGGTAGGCTGAGATTACATATATCCTTGAGGAAATGATTTTGTATTATCTCTGTATTATTTTTACCCTATCTTCCCCCAGTTAAATCTAAACTCTTTGTTGGCAGAGGCTTTTTCTTTAGTATCCTCAGTGTCTAGAACAATGCCTAATATATGATAGATACTTCAAAAATGTTTGTTAAATAAATAAAACAATTAAGGACATTAATTTACTTTTAAAAAGCATTTTATTAGTATTATTTATTTATTATACATTAGTTACAATACATAATTATATGTAAATATATATTATGTTATTTTATTTATTGATATTTTAAAAATAATTTTTGTTGATGTATAATCTAGATTTTCCCATATCATTTTTTTCTTTTCCATCCCTGAGAGCCTACCCATATAATAAATAATTTGTTAATCAATTCAAACAAAATAGACATGCTGCAGGCACTAGATTCCTGAGGTGAAAACTGTCTTTAAGTCAACTGGTTGAGGTCCATGAGCTGTCCCAGAGTCTTGGGTTAGGCCCAGAGGACCCAGAAACACAGCTTCCAGAATGCCTCAGACATGGATTTCTTGGGGCTGGCAGTCTCTCAAGTAAGTTCTGCTCTGATCTGCCAAGAGGGCATGCCACAGTATCCAGAATGGCTCAGTAGATGAAAAATCAGAGAATCACATACATCTGGACTCATTTATTGTTCTGTCTACACCATCAGCCTTCAAAATGCATTTCAGAAATCATCAGACTTTATAAGAATTTGCTTCTGCTAGCAGAGAGTTGTTTCTTTGTTTTACATATTCCTTCATTACAAGAGGCCTTGTGGGGAAAGATTCCCTACACTTATTCTTCGAGACTGTTGTTCACATCAGAATGTGGAAAGTCCCTGGAAGATAACATTCTCTTATTTTTAAATTGGGGTATACAGAGTGTCAAATCTTGCTGTTGTGATGCAGGTATTAGTGGTCCTGCAAGAGTCCTCAGGACTAGCTTGAAAGTAAAGAGCAACAGAACCAGGTCCAGAAGGGTTCTTGGAATTCTTACTAGCTAGGGTTATGGAAGATGAATTCTTTTTGTCTTAATTTATTCACAGAACTTTAAAGTAGAAAAGGCAGTCAGTGGCCACATAATCCAATCTATATTCAAAAAAGAATTCCCTGCCCCCACCCCCACAATGTATGAGAAAGCTGGTTTTCCTGTCTCTGCTTGAAAGCCTCCAGTGAGAGGGGAATCATCATTTACCACAAAAAAGTGGAGAGAGTATCCAGAAGGATTGGAAAGAGGCCAAGGAGAAATCAAGAAAGATGGGGGGGGTTAAAAAAAGAATAAAAAAGAAAGATGGGGGTTGGAAAGAGGCCATTATATGTGAAAATTAAGATACCATTGGTGACGTTGGCAAGAACCATTTCAGTTGAATTATGAGATCAAAAGCCACCTTGAAGAAGGTTTAGAACAAAGAGAAGAGGACATAGTTGCAATGAATGTAGGTGACTTTTTCAAGAAGTTTTATCTTACAAAAGGATATCTGCTTATCTTACAAAAAGATATCAGCTAATACCTAGTGGGAATGAGAGGATATTTTGAGAGGTTTTTTTAAAGAATGGGGGAACCATGAGTATGTACATAGACAGCTCCTTCCTGGGGAGGGATCAGCAGATAGAAAAGATTAAATATTCGAGGGGGGGTTATAATACTGAGACATTCTACTGGGGAAGATGGAAGGGGTTGAATTCAGGTAGAAGAGTTGGCCTTGGGTAAAGAAAAGGACCACCTCCTCATCAGAGAGGCAATGAGCTTGATGCTTCATGGTGGTGAGCATGAGAAGGAGGAATGGAAGGTTGCTTTGTATATAGCACATGGAGATGAAGACTGAATTGATTTAACAGAACAGTTGTAACATCAATAGAAATAGTAAAGTTAGAAGAAGCTACAAAGGTTGGATGAAGTTTAGTTTTGGATATGTTCACTTTGAGGTGCTGGCAGATATCCAGTGGAGATGTCCAGCCGGCAGTTAACAATGTGGAGTTGGGATCAGAGTGAAATCTGATCTCAGTAGATGTACAAGTTATCTGCCTGGAGGTGTTACTTCAAGCCATGAAATCACCAAGCTGGAAGGTATAGAAAGAGGAGTCAGGATACAGCTTAGAGGTTAAAAGGGAGAAATGAGAAATGCCAGCACAATTGGTATAGCACATAGATTGTGAGCCAGCAAATGGGACAGAGAACAAGTGTTTAGTCAGGTAGCAGGGAAACCAAGAGAGAGTAGTATCACAGAAGTCAGGGGAGTCAGGAGTATCCAAAAGGATGGAGAGGTAACCATCAAAAGCTGTGGAGAGAAAGAGAGAAGGGAAAGAGAAAAGGTAACCTTAGAGGACTCTGACTTTATTTGATTTTCAAGCATTTGTAGACATTTTGCCTGCTAGGAAATCGTAGCTGAATGGAAAAAAAAAAACAGATGTGGGTTTACAAAAGTAGTTTGATCCCCCAAACTCTACTAATTTCTTTTGTGAATTGTAATTGAAGTTAGTGAGAATTATGCTTATACTCTCTGGAGCAAAGGTATTCATAATGGCAGGCTTGATCCCCAGGGCACAGCTGTTACTTCTCCCCTTAGGGATCAGGGGACTCTAGAAGTGCTGGGGGATAGCTTCCTAATGTTGTAGTTCTTCAGTCTCTCCCCACTATGAGATTTCTCCTATGATCTTAGTTGATATTTACTCATCCAGACTTAAGTAAATGTAGTTCTTGAGGCTCTCCCCACTTTGAGATTTCTCCTATGATTTTAGTTGATATTTACTGAGCCAGACTTAAGTAAATTTTGGTAAGGGGCATTTACTAAGCTGATATAATAACAATTGGTACACAGTGTCCCCTGTCCAAAAGGCTATGATACATCATCCTGTTGCTATATAGCATTTGAGGTAGAGTGGGCTCAAGCTTAGAGAGCACATATAGCAAAGGAGTAACAACGCTTGCGAATCTTTTTTGCTGAATGTTCCCCTTAGCTATGGTATACTTTTCTTCTGGACTCCTTGTGATCCTGAAGCTGCCTTTCCTTGGTGTATATAGTTTGCCATTAGTTTCTGATATGGACACCAGGTCTGAGGATGTAGCTGGAATGCTGATAGGAAGTCCAGAATCCTCTGTACCCTTTGAAGCTCAGAAAATGCTCTTCCAGTCATAGTCAAATGAGACCAAGACTGAGGCCGGATGCTCCCAATCTGTTCTTTCTCAATAGCTTAGCTGGAAGATTTCTACCATAAGTTGTTCAAACTTGAATCTCTTGGTGCAGAATCGATCTATGATTTTATTCAAAACCTATAAAAAAGAATCAAATCTCCCCAATGGGTCTAAAAATGCCTCCTGTGCTATTTGTTTTTTAAAATATAAAATGGTGGGCATTTATTAAAATAAAGTGCTTTATAATTACAAAGCATTTTCATATATATCATCTGGTCCTCACTAAAACCTTGAGGCAAATAGAGCCTTTTTATATTTTATATTATTATCATACAGATGGGGAAGCTGAGGCTTAGAGAAGTTGAGGTACTAAACCAAGGTCACACGGCTAATAAATGGCAAAGCCCAGAATAGCTCTTTGGTCTTTAAAGCCAATATTCACATCATTTGACCATGCTCTCTCCCCATAAAAAATAAATGAAAAGCTAAATAAATGGCATCATGCAGTATAACTTAAAAGCCAAAAGGCCCAAGATTGACTAAGATAAATAAGCAAGCAATTCTATTTAATATGGGACAAAGCTCATAATTCTCTATCCATTATCTATGTGTAGACATATTGCATTATGCCTACACATGTGGAACATTAGATTTATTCACATCATTACGCTATTCTCCCTTAAAGTCCATCGGCACCTTCACCATCCACTTGTTTTTCAAGGGCGTAGAACACCTCCCCTCCAGTTCCCTTTGGGAATTAAACTTGCCAGATGTGATTGTAGGTAGGAAAAAGATCTTGAAAATTGAGACAGAATCATTAATGTGCGTGCCCCTGTGCTGTAACTTGCTTCCTTCCTTCCTGCCCTTCCGTGATGGAGGGCGTTTCCCTCTCATAGGAGAATGATGGCTGCCGAATGAGAAGCTGCAGCCTTAGATTCTGAGTACCACTCATATGTTACACTCTTAAGCCTTTGTTTTTTGTTTTTGTTTTTGTTTTTGTTTTTTCTGGGCTATTTCTAACATAGAGTATGTCTCTAACATGACATGACATGTTGTTTTTCCTTTTCAAAGTGCCATGCCATTAACATAGTCTCTGTTAGACCCATGCTGCTGATCCGCCAGTGCCTAGTTCTATGATATCTGGCTCCATGATGTTTCAGTGATTGTTACTTATCTAGAAACGAGTCCATCGGCCTGATGAGTCCATTGCGTTTGAGGAAGCAAAGACCCAAATAAATTAAGGTTTCTTCTGCAATCACATAACAGACTAGTGACACAATCAGACCTGAAATCATCCAACATTGAGATTTCAACTAAGAGACTAAGAATGCCTTCTAAGAAATGCCTCATCGGTGATTGTTTATTATATCGGTGTCCCGGTTATATCACTGTTTCAAAATCTGTTTACCATAGCATGGTAAATGATGCACGGGTCTCAAAACCAGGAAGATCTCAGTTCAAAGTGAACATATAATGCCTTAAGTTTCTTCAGCACTTTGTGGTTTTTAGGCCTTGTGATCCGTGCATTAGAGATACTTGAGAGTTGGATCTGAAAGAAATTAGGTTCTAGGTGGTACATCATGCATACCAGTTGATCTCCTTAGCTAGATTGGCAATATGGGAGGTCTCTAGGGAGCTGGGAAGTAGGGGAAATAGGATTTGTCTGGGAACAAATGTCAGTCGAGGTCTAGACTCGTGGACTGACACGAGTCTACCTACAATCACATCTGGCAAGGTGGACCTGATAGGCTTCCAGATGGCAGAGACAGAAACCCTGGAAGTTACGAGGCAGAGGACAGTGTACCAGAGAAAGAGTAGAAAGGAGGAGGAGGGTGCTAAAGGTTAAAAACATTTACTTACCTACTTGTAGGTACAGGAAAAAGAACACTTCTGTGAGAATCATAAGACCTCATCTGTGATATATGACCTTATAAACCTGGAAAGGTTATTTTCCTTCTATAAGCCTCAGTTTCTTCATCTGCAAACTGGGGTTAATAGTAATTGTGCTGCATTCAACCTATATTAGACTACTTGCTGTCTTGGGTAGGGAAAAGGAGGGAACAGAGGGAGAAAAATTTGGAACACAGGATTTTGTGAGGTGCGTGTTGAAAACTACCTTTGCATGTATTTGAAAAAAATAAAATACCACTAAAATAATAATACCTATGCCATAAAGTGCTTTTTGGGGAAATGAGATCTATTCTTGATCCCCATTTATTTTTCTGAGAATCAGCTTTTCCTGTCCTGAAACCCCACCCCCAGCACTGAGACAAGTCAGCTTTGATGACTTTACCGGTAGATAGGTGATGAGACAAACTACTGTAGGTTGTCATGTGTAAGTTGTTGAGATAGAGAGTTTAAGTTACCAAGGAACTAGTCCTTCAAAAGATGTTTTTTTGTAACTTCAGATGAATCTTAGATGATTCACAGATGGAAAATTTCTACTGAGCAATTAAGAACATAGGGCTGTCAGATAGTCTAGATTGTGACTAGATAAAAAAAGGGCATTCTTTGCCTCATTTCTTTGTTACCTAATCTTAATCACTGAATGGGCGTTGCCTCAGTCAAACTGAGATGTTAAAGATCTTTACCTTAAAAAGGCCAAGGTCTCCCATGGCATCCAGTCATCCCAATCTATGTCTTGCTACTGGACCCAGATGGCTCTGGAGCAGAAAGTGAGGCAGATGACTTTTTTGCACAGCCCTCCCTTATTTCAATCTAGTTCACTTGCATATCATGGTATCACTTCCTGGATATGATGGTTGTCTTCCAGAATGAAGAACAAAAAACAGCATCCCTTTTCTTGAAGAGGTCTAGAAAATTTGATACTTTCAGATGTTAGAGTCAAGAAAAAGTGCTAGGACAAGGTGAAAAATAGAATGGAGTAAACCAAGCGTCAGTCCTCCTCATTCTTAGGTCAGGACACAGAATCTAGAAGGTTACGTATGTGTTCTTGACTACTTGGAATTATGGGTCCGAACCAGTTAGGATAACCTTTTTTTTTTTTTTTTTGCATTACCCTGTCCTGTATGATCCTTCTTTCTTAGTCACCTTTGCTGCATCCTCATTCATTTCCCATTCCCTTTATTGCATGTAATGCAGGCATCTGTACTAACTCTTCATTCAAGTCCATACACTCATTTTCTCCCTCAGCAGTTTCATCATCTCTTTAATTATCATTTCAAAGCACATGACACACAAGTCTACAGATCTACCCCTTACCTCTTTGGGGCCGGTCCGGTATCACCATTGGGTGTTTCCTCCTGAATAGACATCTCAAACTCAGCAAATATCACAAATATCTTTCTCTTTTTTTCTGAGAACTCATCTCTACTGCTAGTTTTCCTCTTTCAGTTGAGATTCTCACCATCCTTCCAGATACCCGGTTTTACAACAACATGGTCAGCCAGAGCCTTTTTCACTTTTCCTTTGTCTTCAGCCAGTTGTCAAGTCCACTTGATTCTACCTATACAACATTCGAGCCCATTGTCCCCTTCTTTCCTCTCTGACGCTCAGGACTGTCGTCCAGACCCTCATCAGCTCTCGTCTGAATGACTGCTTTGACTTCTTAAGTGATCTCCTTGCTTCCAGTTTTTTTCCCTCTCTAGTCAGTTCCTAAAGCACAGTTCTTACCATGCTGCTCCCCTACTAAAGAAGCTTTGGGATCTCCTTGTTACTTTTAAGATAATATCCCAGATCTTCTCTTTGGCATTTAAAGCTGAAATGCCCACCCCCTTGACCTCTCTGCCTCTTGCAATTCCTAGTTCTCTTTAAAATTCTGCTTATGTGCCAGCACTTGTACAAAGACTTTCCTATTTCTCCATCTTCTTTCCCCCTCTAAAATGGCTTGGTTTTTATGCTGGAGCTATTTTGTATTTGTTTATTTGCATACAGAGCAACTTAGTGCCATAGTAGATAGAGCACTGGGCCTGGAATTGGAAAGCCTCCTCTTCCTGAATTCAAATCCAGCCTCAGACACTCACTAGCTATATGACCTCTGGTAGATCACTTAACCCTGGTTGCCTCAGTTTCCTCATATGCAAAATGAACTCAAGGAAATGGTAAACCCCTCTACTATGTCTGCCAAAGAAACACAAAGAAACCAAAAGTTGGACACAGTTGAAACAACTGAATGACAATTTGTTTACATGTTGTTTTTAGGTAGCGAGTTCCTTGAGGAGCGGGAAATAGTTTTTTTCCCTTCTTTGTAATTCCAGCCCCCAAAACAGTTCTTCTCCCAGCTATGTCTGAATTAATGAATAATGAATCCCCTGAAGTGATCACATGTATTTGAATTCTGATTCGTAATAATTGGAACCTGGCGGTAAGTGCTTAAAATGCTGTCTAATTAAATTGATCTGAATTGAGTTGGTGTTAAACTCCTTGGTCTAGGAAACTCTTAGATTCTATCAAGTGCAGTCTAGGAGTGAAATCCATCTAGGAAGTTGGAGCAGGTAATTCAGGTGGATCAATGTTGCTAGCACCAAGGGGTCAATAAGAGGGTCAGATGATCTGATCCCATCACAGCTGATTCCTAGCATTCAACAGATGTAACACCCAAATCAAAAAGAGACCTGATTCCCAGGAAAGCTTCCATAAGGCAATCTATCTTCCTTTAATCATTTGCCTCTAGATGGTATTTTCTCAAGCCTAAAAAAATCACATAATGGGATTTTGATGCAGCTTGTTTGAATGGATAGACCAGTAAAGAAATAATGTAGTCAAGGAAGTGTTCTCCTGACTCAGAGAAGCTTATCTGAAAAATATTTGTGGCAAAGCCTGAACAACTCTTAGAAATAAACATAGGGCAAGATGAAAAATCATTCAATATAAATTGTGTATTGTTTATCAGAAATAGTTGCTCTATACAGAAAGATTTTCATTATGATTATTGAGATAAAATGTGGCTTTCAAATATATTGCTCCAATATGACCAGCATGTTGCATTGCAAAAATAGTTCTTACTCCATAAAGGGTTTTGATAAATGAGGACTGAAATATTCAATCTATCCAGATGCTACTTGAATATCCTTCAGGTATCTTGCTTCATGGTAAGTGAAGCAGATATTGATGGTGTCAGTGTTCATGTTTTGTTTTGTTTTGTTTTTCTTTGTGACCCGCCCATTTTGTGGAAGAAATCTTCAGGTCTAAGATATCGTAAACTCATTATCTTGGGTTTTCATTCTCAGGGCCGGGCGATTTTATTGGAACTTTTTCCGGGTTTTATCACTGTGTATATTCATGATAGAGATGCAGCTTTTGCAAGGTCATCATTGAAAGTTAGGAACTTGTCATTAGATGATACTGACAAGAGGCTGGCATTAGGTTCCTTGGTTTCCTGATCTAAACTCCGTTTTCTTGGTGATTTCCTTTTTATTTTTTTGAACTATGATTCTTTATTAAAACAGCTGGATTTAAGCAATACTTTTGTCATCAGTATTACCACTTAGGTATAATCTATGGCACTCACTTCTTATTCTTGGGAGTGATAAATCATATGATCACAGATTTAGCGCTGACAAGAACTTTAAGGTTGTAAAGCAATGAATAGAGTACCAGACCTGGAATCAGGAAGATCTGAGGTCAAATACAGCCTCAGATCCACACTGGCTTTGTAACCCTGGCCCAGTCACTTAATCCTGTTTACCTCAGTTTCCTCTTCTGTAAAATAGGGACACACTGGAGAAGAATATAACAGACCACTCTAGTGTCTTTGCCCATGGACAAAGCCATGGGATCACATAGAGTCAGACATGACTGGACAACTTAACAACAACCTAGGATATCCTCCATCCTTAATTTTAATGGATTAAGAGGCTGAGATACAGAGAGAAGTGACTCAAACAAAGTCACACAGGGAGAGGAGCTAGAATTCAAACCGAAGCCCTCTCTCTCCAAATGCAGTTTTTCTGTTATGCTACATTGCATGCATTCATCTAGTCCCAATCATCTCAGCCTTTGTTAGAATTCATCTTTTTAATATCTTCAATCCAATGCTGCAGTACAATTACTTCTGGGCCTTTCTATATGGCCCTTGGATTTCCTCTTTGGATTCTTGGTTAGTTTGACTTCAAAAACCCTATCAGTTTTTCACATCTGCTGCTTATGGATTCTTCAGCTTAAGGAATCATCTCTATTACTCCCTTTCCTTTGGGCCCGCTGCTCAAATCATTCTCCATAGGTTTCAGCTCCCTTTAAGCCCCCCTTTTTAATTCCTTCTTTGCAATTGGTCTAAGGAAAGGTCTAGTCCTTTGGCAACATGATGATGCCGAGGCTGAAAAAACACTCGAACTTTTTTAGTCAGAAAGAGGTAACCTGACACTCCCCTCTTGAGCAGGAGAAAATACCTCCCCCAACAGATATTTCCAGGAAGGTTCTGGCAAGGTGTTTCCCATATTTATTGCAGCAGCCCAAAAGGAGCTATGATCTAGTCAGGTGAGATGTTATTCCTTCCAATGATTCACTGCCCGATCTGTGGGAGTTTTGTCCAGAACATGCAACAGCCTGATGAGGAACTATTTCTTGAAAGGCTTTTATATCTTTTGCCACAGACCATGGTTTTTCCAACATTCTATAAAAAAGAAACCAAAGTTTCAAACCAAGATTAAAAGTGATTTCATCTTCGGTTTTATATTAGCTGTTCCAGAAATATTTGTTGGTTGTTGGGTGAGTAGAGAAGTAATAGTAGTGGTGGTAGTAGTAGTGGTATAGCAGTAGTAGGGATGATAACAATAATGGTAATAATCATAATTGTAATGATAGTCCTTTCCCCCCCAATATTCAGCCATCTTGAGACTGTTATGTTTCTCCCTTCACATACCAATATCCTGTCCTCACTCAGTATTTGTATCTGAAATTGATGCCCACATTTCCAAATTTGGCCCAAATGGCCCTCGGTTCTTTTAAATCCCACCCAAAATCTCACCTTCTCTAGGAAGCTGTTTCCAATTCCTCTTAATTCCAGGGTCTTCTCTCAGTTGACTATTTCAAATTTATTATATATATATATATATATATATATATATATATATATATATATATATATATGTGTGTGTGTGTGTGTGTGTGTGTGTGTGTGTGTGTGTGTGTGTGTGTGTATACACACATACATATGTAGCTGGTTTGTATATAGTTGTCTCACATTATCTCCTCCATCAGATGGTGAGTTTCCCAAAGGTAGAGAATGTTTTTTTGCCTTCTTCTGTATTCCCAGCACATCACACACTACTTGACATTACTTGATGAATGTTTGCCGACTAGTTTAACTGACCTAGGAATGCCCTGGGATTTGATGACCTATACCTGATATAAAGTTAACTTTTGAACTTAGAACCAATTCTTTTCTCTCTTCTGGCTGGCCAGCTGTTCCAGGATGTTTTACAAATGACTCCCTTTTGAAAAGATGGTGATATTGATCATGTGCTTGGCTATTACCAGACTGGAACTGGAGACCCTCTCCCATCTCCATGCATTTGCATAGGCTACTTCTCTGCATACTTAGGATGCCCTCCCTCCCTCGCCCAACCTCTTGAAATTCCTGATTTTCTTCACAACTGACATCAAGTGTCCCCTTGGTTCAAGAAGTCCTTCCTGATTGCCTCAGTGACTCATACCTAACCATCTCCCAGGTTCCTTTGAATTTGCTTTGGATATATTTTCTATATGCTAATACATTTCCCTCATTGAAACATAAGCTTCCTGAGTACAGGAACTCTGTTTTTATCTGAATAGCCTCTGTGGTGACAATGGAACCTGCACAGAATTAGCACTTAATCAGGTTCTTGTTGAATGCTTATGTGTGTTGCTGCTGAAACTTAAAATGAATTTGTTTAAATAATTTATGTGGAGGAAAAGTATAGAAAATCTCTACTTCCTTCCAATTATTTTTATTACTTAACAAAATCCCTGCTCATTTTTTTTTTCTATCTGTTAATGAGAAAATGCTTGAAATCTTTTGAAATATGACAGAACATTTCATGACTGAGTCAGGATCTCAGTTTTATTTTTTTTCAAAAGGAATACTGTGAGCACAAAGGGAAAGTGACGGCCCAAACTTAATGAATTCTGAAAGCTCCCTTGGGGTACGTCCTAAGAAAGAACCCAAGAGAGATGGCTGTCTTTAAGGAAATGATTCTACAGACTTGCAAGCAAACAATTTCAGTGATCAGTGGGAGGAGAAACTGTAGTAGGTATGCATTGGACACAAGGAGAGGGAACTGGGCCAGTGTAATAAAGTCAAGGCCAAGGATGATGCATGTATGTGTGTGCATGTGTGTTGTATACATATATACGTGTGTGTGTATAAAGAAGGTGGGAAGGAAGGAAAAGGAGAGAGAGAGAAAATAAGAAAATAAGGTCTGCTAAACAGAAAATAATTGTGAATATATATGAAGTTATGGTTATAGACTCTTACCCAAAAATAATATCAAATGCTACAGGAATTATATTAAATAATACTGAACATTCTCAGCATGACCAGAATCTATTGCTCTGTATCTGACCAGGACCACTTCATAATCAGAAATTTCACCATGAAGAAGATATTGAACTATTGAAGGAAGCTTTTGTAAGTTCCTATTATGTAACTGAGGAGAGGATGTGATACTTGTCCCTGGACAAATCCCAGTTCAACCCCAGCTCTCCCCACTCTGCAAGCTGCCCCATCTCCTCACCAGTTGCCTTGTCCCCACCCCTGCCCTGGTTTTCCAGCTCTTCTCTTTATTTTGCCTTCCTCATTATAATGTCAGTTCCTTGAGAGCAGGGATCATCTCGTCTTCTTGTATGTACATCCCCATTACTTAGCATGCTGTCTGGCATAGAGCAGGATTTTAATAATTGGGTTATTTATCTAAGATAAATATATAGACAAGGTGTGGACATATTGGCATAAATGGTAGCTAGGTGCCACAGTGGATAGTGAACCAGGCTAGGAGTCAGGAAGATGGGTTCACATTTGACCTCAAGCACTACCTGTGTGACCCTGAGCAAGTCATTTAACCCTAGTTGCCTCAGTTTCCTCTTCTGTAAAATGAACTTAAGAAGGAAATGGTTAACCATTCTAGCACCTTTGCCAAGAAAACCCCAAATGGGCTCACAATGAGTCAGATAGAACTGAAACATGACTGGATGACAACCACAAAAATAGGCATAAGGGACAGCTAGGTGACACAGTAGATAGAGCACCAGTCCCAAGTCAGGAGGACCTGAGTTCAAATGTTACCTCAGACACGTAACACTTCCTAGCTGTGTGACCTTGGGCAAGTCACTTAACCCCCAACTGCCTCAGAGAAAGAAAGAAAGAAGGAAAGAAGGAAGGAAGGAAGAAGGAAGGAAGGAAGGAAGAAAGGAAGGAAGGAAGGAAGAAAGAAAGAAAGAAAGAAAGAAAGAAAGAAAGAAAGAAAGAAAGAAAGAAAGAAAGAAAGAAAGGAAGGAAGGAAGGAAGGAAGGAAGGAAGGAAGGAAGGAAGAAGGAAGGAAGGAAGGAAGGAAGGAAGGAAGGAAGAAAGAAAAAAAGAAAGAAAGAAAGAAAGAAAGAAAGAAAGAAAGAAAGAAAGAAAGGCATAAAACAGCTAGAGAACAAGCATAAGATTATTCATACATGATTATAAAATAGTCTGGCATATCCTATCAAATACAAGTTACCTTAAGAAGAGCTATTTAGGTTAATCACAGCCATGTGACCTTTGATAGATTATTTGCTCCCTTTGGGCATCACTAAATGGACACTTTTGAAAGCTTATTTGCCCAAAGGCAAAGGAATGAATGAATAAATGGTTGAAGTTTCTTTTAGTACTTAAGATCTATAAATCTATAAGTAATAGCTTTCAGGAATTAATTCTTTCAAAAATATGGTATTAGCTATGTGATATATATTCAGCCCTATGCTAGTTAGGCAGTGAGGAGGATAAGAAGGAATTATAATATGCACTTCCTGCCTTCTAGGAGCTCGTTATTGATAATGAATACAAAAGAGACATACTTGAAACAAACGGTAAAGTCGGATTATGAGTGGCAATGGGGAAAAAAAAGCCAATGCCTATTATTTGACTGTTTCAAAAATATTTGTTACCCGCCTATTGTGTGTGTCACATGCTGTGGAAAGATGGGAAGAGGGATTGGAAGGAGCTGGAGTTTTCAAGGAAGGCTTTATGGACAAGATGAAACTTGAGTCGTTCTCGACTGGAGAAAAACCGCGAGCAGAAGTTTGCCATTAGAAACCAGAGTAGTGAGTGTTACATCCCAGGCTGACCAGATCAGAAGACTAGCTGAGAATTGGAGAGGCTTGCTGGGATAGGACAATCAGAATTGAGTGAAAGAGGCAGAGATTTGTGAAATTTAGGAAGAAGTCAGTGTACAAGTTATTTGCTGCAGACTATGGAGTACACCCAGGGTGGCTCCAACTGGCCGAATCATCCACTTTTATATGGGAAGGCTCCTTAGGTTTTTAAAGGCTACCCACTCAACCTGAGTAAGGTGTTATAGTACTTAGCCTAGGAGGTATGATGGGATCATGACCTTTTCAGGGGAGCCATTGATGTCACTCCTCATTCCTCCCAGTTATTCCTGACAGGCTAAAAATGAAACTTTCTGGTATGGTTTGTCAAGCATTGGAGTCATCTGTTGTGGCAATAATCTGCTCCAACTCAGCCATTCTGTTATAGGTTCTGGTGAATAATGGGCCTAGACTTGGGAGGAACTTAGTCAGTGTTGGCCCATTGATTAATAGAGGAAAAATTCAGTAGGTAGACCTTGAGGTGATAAACGGAATGAGTGCCTCTGCAGTCATTAGTCTTCATGCCCAATATCCACACTGCTATTTATTTGGGAAAGGCTGACTCCTCATTTATGTAGCCCCAAACTCACAAGGCCTCAGACATTCTGGCTTTGACTATCAGTAGATATGGAAGTAAAATGTCATCTCAGTAACTCCCTTTTGGGGTTTTAATTACCATTATAAAGTAGGAAAATATCTCCATCGAAGTGTTAAAGTAGTGAAAACATCTCTCTCTCTGTATGTCTCTGTATCTGTCTCTTTCTCCCTCTCTTTCTCTGTCTCTCCCCGCCCCACTATCTTTCTGATGTGAAAATTGAAAAAGAAAACCTGAGCTAACATTTTTGCTAATATAAACATAAAAGATCATGAAAATTGAAATTATATTTTCATTTTTATGATATACTTTGATTTGCTATAACAGCAATTTTCATCCATTACCTTGCAGGGTATTTTAAATAATTTTTCTTCTGCTATATCTGATTTCCCCAAATACCACAAATCTAACTGTTACAAATAGGGAGGGAAAGCTCTGTAATTATTTTCTCTTCATTACTTTCTTTAATGGTTTTATGAGATCACATCAAGATCCTTTCAGTTAAAATTTATCTAAATGTTCAAAGGTATTACTTAGAGACTAGCACTATTAGTACAGCATCCCATACAACTAGAAGCTTTCCTGTCTTGTGCTGTCCTGCCCCTATCATATATGGTATATGTGACCTTACCTCACAGTCATCTACATGTTTATATATTTTTACCTCATATTTTCCAATGGATCTTCCTTTAAAATTAAAGTTTGGTTCCCTGTTATCCATACCAGAGGCCTTGTTAGTTTTTTTTAGTTTTTCACAGCCTCTACTATAGGGGGGAAGCCTTCACTAATATGACATGCATGAAACTTGAAGCTGTATATAATAAGATCAAAATGCAGAGGGAATTTTTGTTGGCTCCAAAAGGCTAACCTAGGCAGCTCCCATCATCAGTAATGTTTGACTTCATGAGCTTTGTCTTGACCTCTCTTCTGAGCCATGTGAGCTTTTTCTAATTGCTTCTCATCTTACTGAAAACAAACACAGGTGTCTGCAGCAAATACTTTTGGTGTCCCTGCTGACCACACTTTGGGACAAAACCAAGAGAAAACAGAGACCAATTGCATATAATATGGTTAATTTCTTTAAGATCTCTTATTCTGTCTGATTTACCATTTCTATGTGGCTATACTTTATGTGTGAAAGCCTTGCTTTTGTCCTCAAAAGACCTAAATTGGGGGAAGGACTAGGATAGGAGATCTGGGGGAGAAAAAACAAAGGTAGCTGCCTCAGTGGGAAAAGGTCTTTGTGTCTAGTGCCCCCCCCTCCCAGGTACTGGAATGCAGTGCTTCATTGACTGTAGAGCCCAGCCTTCCTTCACTTGGTTCCTTCACTGACTGGGAAATAGATCTTCTTAAAAATAAATTGCTAAGTTTAATAACACAAAGAAACTCAAGGTCTTAGCTCCTAAAAGATACTTGGAAATTACAGACATGTTATGGTAGACAGTGGCTTTTGCGATTCTGCCACAGATAAAGCCATACCATGTTATCCAGGCTTTTTTCTCTCTTTTACAGCCTTATCAGATTGATTTCAGAGTAGTGAGGATATAAAACGGTCACGCAATACACTTTGCTAGTAAAGAGAATGAAAATGAAAGCTAGTCTTCTCTGTGTCTGAAAAGTGAAGTGAATTCTATCTTGAACTTTTTGAAAGCATATGTTTTCATGTATACTTGGGAGAGCCTTTTACTTACCTTCTAGGACTGATGTGGTGGGAGAACCATACTAGTAGCTTGTGCTTGTTACATAGCAAGAACTCTTAAGATTCATAGTAATTGGAAGTATCAGTCAATATTTCTTAGGAGATGGAAGGGGTTTGCCTTGTCAATAGGTCATCATATTAAAAATCAGTAGTTATTGTGCAGAAAGATGTACAATCACAGATTTAGTGCTAAAAGTGACCCCAGAGCCATCTTCTCCACTTTGATTTTACAGAAGAGGAAACCAAGGTTTAGTAAGATTAAGGGATTAGATTAATGTCACCCTCAGGATCAGATGATCCTAAATGTAGAGTTGAAGGGACTTTAGAAGTAAGCTAGTCCTATCCAGAAGTAATCTAGTCCTATCCCCTTAAACAGAAAACTAAAGCCCAGGAAGGATAAGGGACTGTGTGATATCACAGATAGTGGTAGGTTAGTCAGGATTTGAAGTCACTTCCAGGTAACCTCTAAGAATCAATTCAGCAAATATTCCTGTAGTCTGTACTAAGTCCAGGAAGCTTACATGGTATCGGTGTGGTTTGAGTGATGCTGGGTTGAGAGGTAGGAAAAAAGCTCTTGGATCCCACTCTCTTTTGAGGTCAGAATTCACAACTTTCCTGACTGCCTTCCTTTGTATTGTTTTTCCCCATTAAATCCCTTAACAGTCTTGACTGTTTGTTCTTCCAGGTAAATTTTGTTATTTTTTCCAGCTCTATAAAATATTTTTTGATAGTTTGATTGGTGCAGCACTGAATAAGTAAATTTGTTTAATCAGAATTGGCATTTTTATTATATTGGCTTGGCCTCCCCATGACAAATTGATATTTTTTCCCAATTGTTTAAATCTGATTTTATTTGTGTGAAGAGTGTTTTATAATTATGTTCATGCAGTTTCTGGATTTGTCTTGGCAGGCAGACTCCAAAGTATTTTCTGTTGTTTCTAGTTATTTTAAATGGAATTTTCTTTCTGTTTGTTTCTGCTGGATTTTGTTAGCTATATAAAGAAAGGATATTAATTTGTGTAAGTTTATCTTAAATCCTGCAAGTTTGTTAAAGTAGTTGTTTTAGTTAATTCTCTAAGTATACCATCATATCTTCTGCAAGGAGTGATAGTTGTGTTTCCACATTGCCTATTCTAATTCCTTTGATTTCTTTTCTTCTCTTACCTCTATAATAGCTAATATTTCTAGCACTATAGTGAACAATAAAGGCAATAATGGGCATCCTTGCTTTACCCCTGATCTTACTGGGAAGGCTTCTAGCTTATTCCCATTACAGATAATGCTTGCTGATGGTTCGGGTAAATACTGCTTATTTTAAGAAATGCTCTCTTTATTCTTATGCTCTATAGTGCTTTTAATAGGAATGGTGATGTATTTTGGCAAAGGCTTTTTCAATATCAATTGAAATAATCATATGATTTCTGTTGCTTTTGTTATTGATACATTGATGATTTTTCTAATATTGAACCAACCCTGCATTCCTGGTATAAATCCCATTTGGTCATAGTGTATAATCCTTGTGGTATATTGCTATGATCACCTTGCT
Source organism: Antechinus flavipes (assembly GCF_016432865.1). Classification (NCBI taxonomy): domain Eukaryota; kingdom Metazoa; phylum Chordata; class Mammalia; order Dasyuromorphia; family Dasyuridae; genus Antechinus; species Antechinus flavipes. Next base: position 49,815,220 of record NC_067404.1, read on the forward strand.
AGTATTTTGTTCAAAGTTTTTGCATCAATATTCATTAGGTAAATTGTTCTATAATTTTCTTTGTTTTTAGCTTTTCACTTTAAATCATTTTTAGATGTTAACTTAGGGGTACAATATCTCTGAGCCCAGACTTATTTAGATTCAAAAACTCAATGGAGCTCAGTTCTAAGTCAACTATGCAATGTCGTTTGTAAATGCAGGGTATTCTATAAGGAACCAGCTTCTCTGGTTTATAGGAAGAGACTTGTATTAATAAAAGAAGTGAAAAATCAGCCTTTCAAGGTGGAAGATGAGAAAAGCTGCAAAGGAGACATTTCATATTGTAACCATATTGCTACAGTTGTGCCATACTGTGAGATTAAAACATCATAGCACTTTCTGACATTACTATTGTCTTCTTTGAAATGGATAGTTGGGCTTAGAATTACAGACTGAGAGTTTTCTCTAAAAATATCAGAATGTCTGCTTCCTTTTTATTAGTCGTTATTGCCTTGATATTCCTCTCAGAAGTTGATACTTTGGGGAGACATACTTTTTTTTTCTATTGAATATATTTTTAGAATCTCTCCATTCATTTTTTTTTAATAATCTACTATCTTATCAGGATCCTACTTCTTGATTGATTTGGATTTCAAAGGCTTGAATAAAATCCTGCTTCTACTTCAGGGTTGTTTTCAAAATCTCCAGTGAATTAAACTGCATTTTTTCAGGAAAAAGACAGTTTAATTTTGTACTCTTGGTCAGTTTCATTTGCATTTCAATGCCATAGTCTGTTTCTTCCTTTTATTTCTTATCTTGCATTATTCAAATAGATGTTTGCTAATAATTTGATTGTAAAACCCCTTTATCACTGAAAATCTGTGTCTTGATGACTATGTTTCTGAGTGAACTTATATGAAGAGCCTCTCTGTCAGTGTCCTTTGCATTCTCTTGATTTCTCTTCTGACTGTTCTATTTTCAAAGGACAATATATAAAATGTTTTCTGTAATGTTCTCAGTTTGGTTTTCTTAGGGGCTTTGAGCAGCCTTCTTTTCAGTACAGTAATCACACAACCAGGTGTTAAAGTCCAAATCCTTTACTGTCTCTTTCAAAGTCTTGTTTCCTTGCCTGAGGCTTCAGCTTGTTTTCTTAGAGAACTTAGAGTCTTGGTTTCAGTGAAGTGCAGGAGGCCCAGCCACCACAAGGCTGATGAAGTTGGAAATGAATCTCTCTCTCCTTTCCTCTGAGAGCTTGAGCTACACTGAGCTCTACACTGAATATAAACCAATCATTATATCACAAGGAAACCATTATTTGTTGTAATATTAAATCAATCATACTGAATTTAGAGAACTATTAAGCACCATGATAAACTAGATAACCATTGTCTCATCAGTTCCACTGACTTAACATCTTGTAAGAATCCTTGTTTCAGAGTTCTGGCCCATTACAGTTTTCCTGTTTAATTTTTTGAAATATAACATCACATTTTTGTTTACATTTTCCAGAAGACCAGTAACTCTTAGGTTGGTTCTCTTAGCTTTTTGTTGTGTGATGTTTGCCCATTTTCCCACAAGTTTTAGCCTGTATTTTACAGAATCTTCCTTTTGGTGAGAATTAACATTGGCTTTTTCATATACTTGAGTTTCTTATTCATCTGTCTTTGCTCTCCTTTCATTGATTTTAATTCCACCTTTGTAGATGTAGTGTTTTTCTTAATTTCTTTCATTAAACTCTGAAAATTGTGAAATAAATTCATTTTCAAGGGTTGCATTTCATCTGCATTTGTGCACAGTATTGAATACTTTTGTATATTTATTTCTTTAGTTATTCAATTTTCTTCTTTGTTTTGTCTTATTTAGCTATTCTGCTTTAGTGCATATATTACTGTGTTTAAGAAAGTCTAGTGATCCAGACTGAAACACAACCACTCGTTCAACTCCCTTGATCTTCCCCTCACAAATTTAACCTTATATTAAGTGTAAATCTGTCTCACTACAACTTCTACCTACTGTTTATAGTTCTAGGACTTAAAGAATAAGTCCATTTTCTCTTTTTCCTCAGAGGCAGCTTGTCTCTAACACTTGGATGTAACACTTGGAGTCAAGAAAAGCTGAGTTCAAGTGCAGCAGCAGATACTTACTAGCTGTATGACCTTAGCAAGTTACTTAACCTCTAGTTGCCTCAGTCTCCTCATATATAAAATGAAGGTCATAATAGCATTTATCACCAGGGTTGCTGTGAGGATCAAATGAGTTAATTTTTGTAAAATATTTAGCACAATGTCTGACACATAATAAGCACTAAATAAATGTTAGGTCATTTCTTCCACATTATAACCTCTTAAGTTATTCTGTTCTTCCCTTAAATCATATCTTTTCTGGTCTAAACATCCCAAGTTGATTTTATTTGTTTCTCATGAAACATGATCCCAAAGCTCTACTTATAGGCTGGTCACCTTCTTCTTAATGTTTTCCATTTTATCAGTTCATAAATATGACCTTTTGTAAAATATGATCCCCAGAAGTAAACATAGTGTTCCATATTTGGACTAAGGGGAAGTGCAGTAGCTTTATCACTTCAATTCTTCCAGATGGATATCTATGTTAATAAAGCCTAAAATTACCTTAACTTTTTTGTGAAATCTTACTACCTTGCAGTCCAAAATAAGCCTTGAGTTTTTTTTATATAAATATTGTCTAGTAATGACTCTCCCAATAATTGCACTTATAATGTTAATTCTTTCTACCTCTCTAGAACTTTTTATTTATGCCTATTAAATTTATTCATCTAAAGTTTGTTAATTCTATAAAAGGATTAAGATCCTTTTGGATCTTTATTATATTATTCAATACATTAGTTATCTCTCTCAGCTCTGCCTTATTGGTATCTATAACTGAACCAACCATCTATACCTTTATCCAAATCAATGATATAAATTTTCAGCCCCACTCAGCCAAAGGCAAGATCCCTGGGCTACTCCAATAGATACCTCCTTCTGAATTGACATTGACTATACTTTGGATCTAGCCATTCACCTAATTATATTATTCTGTATCACATATCTATTCCATGGACAAATTTGAGATCAGAGACTTGACTTTTTTATATTTTAACAAAACATTTGATGGTATCTACATATTTATCTGAACTGTTAATGTGATATGGCCTGTTCTTGCTGAAGCCATACTGGTTCTTCATGAACATTGTTGATTGTTATGAATATTCCCAGACCATCCCTTTAATAATTTTGTAATTTTTGTCAAGAGCTAGTCTCACACAATCATAGTTTATAGAGTCCATTTCAAAGACACACAATTAATTTTTTTTAAAATTGAGACTTTAGGCCTTCTCTAGTCCTATGTAACCTTTTCCATTTTCTGTTGTGTTTCAAAGATCACTAACAGGGTCAGTAATGAAATTTATGAGTTTTTGCATTATCCTGGTATATGATTTGCTCAGGCCTATTGATTTGAGAGTCATCAGTGCATAGTGGGTAGAACTTACGTAAACACCAAAAAGACTTGAGACCTATTTAGAACTATTAATATAGTTCAGCGTCACCTTAGAAGGAGGTATCTATTGGAGTAGCATAAGGATTTTGGCTTTGGCTGAATGCTGCCAAGTGTTTATATCAATAACTTGGATAAAGGTTTAAGATCTGTATACTCATGTATATAAATAGTTCAAAGCTGAGAGAGGCAACTAACTCATTGGGTGATAGAATAAAGATCTAAAAGGATCTCAAGTCTTGCCTCTGACACCTTTGGGCTACAGGACAATGTTGATGTTATTTACCTTCTCAATATCTCAGGCAATTCTCTAAAAATGAAAAGAAGGTAGAGAAGGTGCTGACCCACTTTTCTGGAGGGAATACCTCATTGGAAGTTCCCAATAACATTTAAATCACAGATCCATTCCCTATCCTTGTTATCTTGAATATATTTGGAGTATTAACTCTCTTATCAACTCCTTGCTCATCTTGAGTTTAAACTCCGTATTAATGATGTTTGTTCTGTCTTTACATAGCAAATATTATTTTACTTGGAAAGAAAACAGAAGAAAAATTAAATTTAAGTCATTATTTCCTTTATCTGCTATCATCATCATCATCATCATCATCATTGTCATCATTATTATCATCTTCTACCCTAGCATATCTTTTCCCTTTCTTCATATCCCCAGCCTTTATAGAAAAGCTTTGTGTTGTCCTTAGTGCTTCTTGACACCAGAGCTCATTCTGAACTTTATTGCTCTTGCCATTGTTCTTAGTGAACTCTGGCATTTATCCAGCATCCAGCATGTATCAGGCACACCATAAATAGTTGTTGAATTTAATTGACTTAAATCTTCCATTACCCACCTAAATTTAAGTTTGGTAATTATCCTATGGATCTATGTCATTCACTTCAGGTCCCATCCCCTTTTGTTTCTCATTGAAATTTATCCATTTTAGTCTTCAAAATTATTTTCCAAGTATGGAGAACTGCCATTTCAGAATATATTCTGGTCTATAAAGAGGAACTAATTGCTGAAGTAGAAGCACTGGGAAACTTTGTTTTATGAATTAAGCAATTTTAAACAAGCATATGACATGAAGAACAGAGAGAAGAAACTTTTCAAGGAAGAAAACTCCTGTTATATACTTATATTTTGGAAGAAATGTATGTATAAACTTGGCAAAGTTGTAATAATTAGTTCTTTTGTACCCCTTCTAAATGCCTCCCCACTTCCTTCTATGTAGTTTTTACATTGCTTCATGACTGTTGTGTTTTTTTTAACTTTTCACTATCCAAATAATCACACCCTTCCTTAAACTACATATGTATAGTTAAGCAAAAACAATTAAAAATTGCCTTCTTAAGAGTTTTTTATTCTTCTTGGGCTGACTCCTTCTGTTTGTGGTTTTTTTTTTTTGGTTTAATTTTAAAGCCTTAGGAGCCACCTTATCCTTTCTCAAACCCTTTGAGATTTGTTCTCTCCAAGTCTTGAGTATGTGTCAGACTGTGCCTGGCTTTGCTTTCATTATCTTTCACAAATTTTAAGATGGATCAGTCCCATTCCCCTAAGTTTCTCAGTGCTTCTACTTTAGCAACTAGTTCCTCCTTGTAGATCAGAGTCAATGTCAAAATAGCAATTCTCTACATTCAGAAGAACAAAATTATCACCAAAGAAAGCCAAGAATTTATTAGCTGTTCTGATTTTGGCTAGCAAAGTGCTCCAGCTGATATCTAGATAATGGAAGTCCCCCATCATTACTATTTCTTGCTTCCATGCCAAGATCCTGATCTATTTCTTGTACTCCTAATTCATCCTTCTGTCCAGGTTGTCAATGTTGTACTTCCATCACAATATCTATTCTATTTTTATTATCACTAATCTTCAGCCAAATGCCCTCAACTTTGCTACGTATCTCAATTCCTTCACATGATTATCTCTTTTAAAATATACAGTGTGATACATTCCCTAATATAATAAGCTATGCTTTTGAATGAGGTCATAGGGTCCTATATTTTAAAAAAATTATAGCTTTTTATTTTCAAATTATATGCATGGATAATTTTTGACATTCACCCCTACAAAACCTTGTGTCCTAATTTTTCCCTCCCTTCCCTCTACCCCCTCCCCCAGTCAGTGAGTCAGTATATGTTAAACATGTGCAATTCCTCTATACATATTTCCACAAATATGCGGCACAAGAAAAATCAGATCAAAAAGGGAAAAAATGAGAAAGAAAACAAAATGCAAACAAACAACAACAAAAAGAGTGAAAATACTATATTGTGGTCCATACTCAGTTCCCACATCTCTGGGTGCAGATGGCTCTCTTTATCACAAGACCATTGGAACTGACCTGAACCACCTCATTGTTGATGAAAGCCACTTCCATCAGAATTGATCATCGTATAATCTTGCTGTTGTCATGTATAATGATCTTCTGCTCATTTCACTCAGCATCAGTTCATGTGAGTCTCTCCAGGCCACCTCTAACATCATCCTGCTGATTGTTTCTTACAGAACAATACTATTCTGTAACATTCATATATCATAGCTTATTCAGCTATTCTCCAACTGATGGGCATCCACTCAGTTTCCATTTATTGCCACTACAAAAAGGGCTGCTACAAACATTTTAACATATGTGGGTTCCTTTCCCTCCTTTATGGGGAATCTATATTTTGAGTTAGAAGAAGCCTTAGAGATCACCTAACACAACCCCATTATTTTACAGAGTAGGAAAGTGAGATACAGAATGATGAAGTAACTTAGCCTAAAATTGTGCAGGCCGTAAGTGAACCTGTAAACACTTCTCTAGCCAAATCAGTATCCTGAGTATCAGTATTATTTGGGAGGTCACATTTGATTCCTTGCATTAGGATTTCTCCATTACTTTGCTTGCCGTCTTGACTTTGTGCATATGTCTGTCGAATTCTGAAAAGACGTATTTTATTTCTACTTTCCTTCTTAGATTTTGTCTTTTGTAGATTTGGGGGCTCTTCTAAGGTCATCTTTCTTATGTTGTAACTGCTACTTGCTCTATTTTGTAGCTGAGTAGATTTATGTAGACAACATTTTTCCTCCCCCTCCATTTCTGTTTTAAAGGCCTCCTGATCAGATTTTCAAGACTCCAATAAAATATATATTTATCAGCCTTCATTTTATGTACTCCATTCCTGAACTAAAATGCACCATTCCTATATTTTATTCTTTTGTCCACAAATCCAAATCTTGTTCTTAGATACCATCTTCTAAACCAGCTGATCATCTGGACTTTTTTTTCTGATTGCTCTTCTTTCTCCAGTGACCACACTCAGGAAATTACCAATCATACTCATAAAGGCTTCAATTTCTTGCACAGGCAATATGTAGGAAACTGTCTCATATGTTGTTGTTATTTTCCCTAATGGTGTCTTTCCCCCTACTTGAATTGTCCTAAGTAGATATTGTCTATCTGTTTCACCAAATTGGAGAAGGCCCTATTATATCCTGAGTGACAATCCTCCTCAGAAACTTTCAGCTGAAGCATCGTTTTTTTTATGTGACCCTTCCTAGATGACCCCTCTCCTGATTGCCATTTGTAGATCCATGTCAACATTCCTTAGAGTAACATAAGTCATTCCCTTCTTTGGAAGATCTTTGTATCTATTCCTGGACTCTAAGTGTTCCTTCTGCACTTGGTGTCATATTCTTTATATCTGCACTTTTAGAGTCACATTTTCTTTCATTTTCATCTTGAAATCCTTCCATTTTTCAAGGAATACTTAATTTGCCTTGAAAACATGGGAAGGGAACAGTGTTTCTTTAGCTCTTTCACTTCCTTTTCTAGGAAGGAGATAAATCTGCATTCTGTGTGTACAGAGGAGCTCTGTATGTGTCTGTGTGTATCAATTAGTTTTCACTGCAAGAAAGCCAAATTCTCTCCAGATCATTGAAATATTCTGCTTATCCTCCATATAGTCTAGTAGCAAAGTTTTCATTTCTCTCTTATTTTCATCTGGTAACTCCTATGACCAACTCTGGGAAATTGTCTACTCAGTGATGATGAAACTCAGGTGTTATATTGTTAGTAGATTGTTGTTTTCCATTCTTTAAAAATGGGAACTCTTGAAGATCAGTTGATTACAGATCAGAATTTTAAGTTTGCCTCCTTATTTAGAATTGTCTCTAAGTGCCAACAGTGTTAACAACACTGTGAATGTTGACATTTTGGCCTGCCAGTCACATGTAGTGTGCCCTTGGGCAGAAATGCTACAGTGGATCATTCTCTAATTATTTCACTGTCTTAGGCTTGTGTTGTAGGCCCTTTGATGATTGCATGCATGGAGAGAACCACATAATTCAAGGGAATGTGTAGAAAAACTTGAGAATTTACTCATTTATGGTTTTGCTTTTGACTTTTTTTTAGGTTATATTAATTTGATAAGAGATTTACTAAAGGATCCTATTTAACTCTCAGATAACTCAGTTCAGTTCCTAGCTTGTGTGTTTATAGTGAGGTGAAGCAGAATCTGGAAAGGAGGAGAGGAAAAGGGAAAAGATTTCTATTACTCTTGAATATCTCTTTTGAACTAATAGTGTGGGGACAGTTGATAGAGGAAAGTGACTTTCTTATTCCTATTTGACTTGTGGTAACTATGACAACAGTTTTCAGTAGACTTTAATTATAAAATGGATGATAGCTATATAGTGTGGGGTATATAAAGGCATCGGTACTATATGGATTTGTGTGCATAAATAGGAAGTCTAGAATGTCTTGGCTTCTGACTTTTTTAAGCTTGAGAGATATGGCGCCATATCTTAGTATCTGGGTAAATCTTGAGGTGCAAATTGACTCAGACCTGTTCAAATTTAATATCAGACTTTAGACAAATCCTTTCATAACAAAAAATAAATGGAGAACATATGATGGCTTAGGTCTTTTATATATAATTATATGGTTCCCAGAGGGGAGTTCTAATTGAATTATAAGCTGCCTCATGAGTATTCCAGCCGGTGTTTAGAGAACCGCAAAGCAAAGCTGAGCATTTTTTTCACCAGCCAGAACGTGAATAAGACACCCTATAATTCAATTATAAGTAGCCTCCAGGAACCATATAATTATATTATAAAGTAGTTTGGGGATATTGGGAAACTGAATGTTTTTTCCACACAATGTGTATATTTAAAACGATCATTTGATTTTTATTCAACCTCTCACCTTTTCTGACGATTAGGGATTAGCCCTGAAAACTTATTTCCAGACAACTTTCAGACACGGTGTCTCTTTTGAATGACTTTGGCCTGCCCTTCGTTGATTTTTTCATGGGACAAATGAGAAAAAAATTTTGATATTCAGTTGCTGGTTTCTCCCCGATTGGTTATTCAAGACATTTGTTTCTCTTCTTTTAAGAGAGAAGGAGTGCCAGGGCATCCCATGAGGACAAGAAGTGGTAGCGATATAAAAATCTAATTCTGAAGGCTTGCATAGGGCCTGGTGGTGTGATTTCATTTATATAGGAATCTCCTGAATGATGAAGCATTCCCTATCATAGATTGGTATTTTATACCATTTATAGCCATAGAGAGTCGCCTAGGGCATTGAGAGGTAAAGTCAACTCTTTACCCACCATACCTTACCAACTCTCTCCATAAGGATATTGCAGCTCTTGGCCATGTAACCAAAGTGAAGATGGCCACTCAAAACAGGGATCAAATAAAGATTCTTCCATGTACCCCAAAGTGATCTTAATGGAGTTAGCCTTCAGAGATAGGCAAGATGTTACTCAAAGAATCTCTCAGTAGTCTATTATCTTCCATACCTACCAATCAGCTGAAGACTTCATCTCATATTTCTGTTTCAGATCCCTACCATATCATTCCCCATCCCCTACTTCTTTACTTCCTTCACAGATACAGAGGTGGGCCTTCTCTTTGCCAAGGCCAACTCTTCTACTTGTGTCCTTAATACTTTGTCCCCTTATCTCTTTCAGAGCTAGCTCTTTCTGTCATCCACATGCTTTCTCCAGTCTTTACTCTTTATTGAACAGTTGACTTTATCTGTGTTACCTACAAATATATCAGGTTCCCCCATATCATTAAAAAAAAATTAACCTTCCCCAACCTTCCAGTTATTTTTGTAGGTCTCTCTTTCCTATCATGTCCTAGAAAAAGTTGCCTTTGTTGGGTGCCTCCATGTTCTCACATCCCCTGTAATGTCCGGATTAGCTTTCTGGAGGACTTTGGGACCAGTCTTGGTCTCAGCAGAATAATCACCATGAGAATAGTCAGGAATAAAGTCCAAAGTCTTTATTGTCCGATTCACAGTCTGTGTCTGTCATTGTTTCACCCAGTCTCCTCTCTGCACCATTCTGCCCGCAGGTTTGCCAGTCTGATCTTAGTGCAGGAAACAGGAGAGCCACCAAGAGGAAGGTCAAAGATAGAATGTCTCTGGCTGATTTTGTCCTCAGTTTAAATATCCTATTGCAATTACATCAATTGTAGAACTATTACATCACCATGCTAAGTACTAAGTGTATGTAAATTAGATAACCATTGTCTTATCAATTCCATTGAGATAACACCTTGTTTCAAGAAGACTTCTCCAAATTTCCACCCTTTACATTCCCTCTTCTTCATTTAGCTATTTGTGCTCCTGCTTCAGTCCTTAGCACCCAGTTTTTCTTTTATGACTTTTCCTACTCCATCCTCCCTTATCAGTTAATCAGTTACCAAGTCTCCCTGATTTTATTCCCCTAACATTTCATCTCTGTCCACACACAGGTTTGCTCATATTCAGGTACCCCTCACCTCTTGTGTAGACTAATGCCTGCCAAATCTTCATTTCCCCGCTCCGATCCCTAACTCTGGTCCATCTTCCACTCAGCTGCTAAAGCAATATTCCTAAAATGTATGTCTAGCTGTGTCACTAACTTGCTCAAGAAAATTTACCTGTTACCTGTAGGATAAAATACAAGCCAAGTGCTTTGTTTGGGATTTAAAACCTTTTACCTTCCACCTCTTTCTTGAGATTAATTTTCACATTACTCCAATTCCCATTAAAAGTAGCATTTATTGATGAACAGGCTGATTTTACAAAGGCCTGGAAAGATGTACATGAACTGATGCCGAATGAAGCAAGCAGAATAAGGAAAACATTGTACACAGCAACAGCAGAATTGTGGGATGATCAACTATGATAGATTCAATTCTTTTCAGCAGTTCAGTGATCCAAGGCAATCCCAATAAACTATGGATGGAAAACGCCATCTGCATCCGGAGAGAGAACCGTGGACACTGAATATAGATCAACACATACTGTTTTCACCTTTTTTTTCTTGTAGTTTTCCCCTTTTGTTCTGATTTTTCTCTCATAACATGATTCATATGAAAATATGTACAAAAAAGAATGTACATGTATAACAAAAAAAGTTGATTTTTTTCTTTACAAGTAACTGGGGAAAATAAAAATACAATTTAAAAAGTAGCATTTATAGGAGCAGCTAGATGGCACAGTAGATAGAGGACCAACCCTAAAGTCAACAGGACCTGAGTTCAAATGCAGCTTCAGATACTTAATACTTGCTAGCTGTGTGACTCTGGGCAAGTCATTAACCTCAATTGCCTCAAAAGAGTAAAATAATAATAGTAGTAGTATTTACATATTTATTTATATAAATATACCTTCATGAAGTTTGCTGTTCATAATATTCCATATCCTGTATCTGTGCTTTTGAACATTCGATTCCCCTTATTGAAAATGTTCTTCCTCCTGACATCTGCCTTTTGGAATTCCTAATTTCCTTTAAGACCCAATCCCAGTGCCCCCTTCTGACAGGGAGCATTTCCCACTCACCTCCATCTTGTTAGACGACTCCCCCTTTCACCTAGCCAAAATTGCCATGTTTTCACTTTTTTATATATTTTGCATTTACTTCTCTTCATATATGTTGTCTCTCCCTGTTAAAATGTGACTTCTTGGAGGGCGGGAATCATCTGAGTTTTTTGTCTGTGTATCTCCACTTTGTTTCACAGGCATAGGGTCTGTGATACTGCATTATTAAATTCTCATTACTTAAATGGAATGGGTTTTTTTGGTTTGTATCTATGAGACTTTGGCTTGGAAAAAGGTAAATTTTGTGCACATGTGTCTTAGGGAAAAGTTGGGAACTTCCTAAAGTGCTGCATGATTTCTTTTTTTATTATTATTTTTACTTTTTCTGCTGAGGCAATTGGGGTTAAGTGACTTGCCCAGGGTCACATAGGATTTGAACTCGGGTATCTTCTGACTTCAGGACTGGTACTCTATCTACTGTGCCATCTAGCTGGCCCTGTATGATGTCTTTAGGTCTGCCTCACTGGAGTTATTCTTTTCCTCCTGTTCTTTAGTAATTGTGTCAATGATGTTGAACCTTAGAGACCATCCATTCTACTCACTTCATTTTACAAATGAAGAAACTGAGGCTCAGAAAGGAAAATGATTTTGCTCAAGTTAGTGTCAGGACCAGGATGGATTTTTTGTCTTTTTCACAACTTCTAGGGGCAAATCTCTTCTCTTGAAGAACTCTGTTTTAGCAGGACTCCTGTTTACTATAATGTTTCATATGCTGTTAATAGGGACAAAGAAGAATTGGATCTGGGATTTCACTGACATATAGGAGACTCCCAGCTGAGGAAATTTCTTCTACCAGTGCAGAGCAGTAACTTCTACTCTTAGAGAATTGCCTAGAGCCCTGAGAGTTATCGGGACGTGCCAGAATCACATCCCCAATTGACACCGGGGTCTTCCTGGCTCCAAGACCTACTTTCAGTGTATGCAGTTGGTACCATGTCTTTCAAGAGAGAAGAGGTTGGGGCTCCTTCCTTTCATCACAATTCCTAGTACAGTATGAGTCCTAGGCACTCTGGATCTCTTCCTACCAGCATAGGTTGAAACAATGTCTTGGTGACTCCTTTTGGGCTTTTCCCAGTACAAAGCATCTTTAGTCAAAACTGAGCACGTTCAATTTCTCCCTGGCATCCAATTACTTCAGTAATTGGAAAGGACAGCATTCTCCTTTAATTGTGTGTTCTCTCTTCCCCATTTCTTTTAATTTATAGAGCGATAAAAAGTAAAGAAATGCAAAACCCCAACTATTTGACGAGCCATTTGGCACTGTTCCCGTTTGACCTTGCATCACTGAGCTTTTGAGATTTCTTGCAATTTTTGCTTGTCTCCCTTGAACACGGTTTGTGAGGCTCGGGAGTTATTTCCAACAACACATTCAAGGTTCCAGATATTCTGCTGTGCAGCCGATATTCAGTATCTGCTCTGCTGCCACTTCTAGGATTGCAAGTTTCACAGCCTTTCATTAAGCGGGCTCCATCTGGCCAATGGTGTAACAGCTTACCTGTACTCCCGCCATCTAAACTCTCCCGGAACTACAGATCAGCATAGCCGTAATCTTAATATAAGATATCATTGTTCTCTTAGTAGAGCCTAGGAATCCTAATGTGATTTGGGGATGCCTTTCTACAAAGAAAAGAAGAAATGACAACTTTGCATTGGTTCTAACAGAATCCTAGGGAAAAGGGAGAAATGGCCTACTTTGCAGATGAGCACGGATGGTCTTTGAAACACTTGTCTTAAGGACCTGTGCCTCCCAAGCCCAGGAGTTCGTGATTGCAAATGCTGGATTTTGTTTCTAGGAAAGAATACAGAAATTGTGGGGCATTTTTCTTTCCTCTAAAATAGGCTAACTGGTTTGCCAAGTAGCATTACGGCAAATCTCTTCCACCCTGCATGTGCAGAGTTCCTTTTTTCCCCTTATTGATCTTCTTGGATTCAATTGAGGGTATGTTTTCCAGTTAACAGTTATTTGAAGCCGAGTCAAAAGGCGACTAGTGTCCCTTGGGTCACAATTAACCTAAAAATTAGAAAGTGACATTTAAAATTCTCATTAAATACACCAGAAAAATGGAAAGGGAAGTTTTCATGATTGGAGCTACATTTAGAATGTCACATCTGAATTCATGAAACTGATTGCAGATGGCTAGACACCGGGCCAAATGCGATTACAGTGGCTGCTGTAAAGTGTGCGGGAGCACAACATTATTGCCATAAGGTTAGTTTGGATTTGGGGGAAGCATTGTCCTTGTCCCTGCCAGCATACAGTTTTGCAACTTAGTTATACCTCATAAGTCCAATGATGATGTATTCAGTTCGACAACATTTATTCATCTTTTACACTGTACAAGCTTTGTGCTAGACAGTAGGAGGGATGCAAAACTCAATATAATCTAGATCCTGCCTCCAGGGATTCAGAGTCCATTGGGTGGACCAGTATACCTTTAGCTCTAAAACACAGGAGAGTGAAAGAAATGGGAAGTGATAAGGTAAGGCACGTACCCCCCCCCCCAACTCCCCAACACACATAAAAACTTTTGAGGGGAAACTAATTTTATCTGCGGGGACTGTCTCGGAAGGAGTAATACCAAAGCTGGACCTTGAACGAGAAGCTCTGAGACTACTGCCTGATGGTGCTTTTGATGAGATGACATAATCCAAGTAGATCTGTGTTTAGAAAGCATATTGAGAACTTACACATTAGGAGGGAATTATAACCGATGCTCATTACTCAAAATTGATGACTGCGATCTGTCACCTCTGACTTAAAAATGAGAAACCGTATTCTTTTTTATCTTAATCCACATCCCTAGTTATATGGAATCTGCATAGAGTGTAGAGTGTGCTTAATAATTGTTGAATAATTCAGATACATTTGTGATATTTTTAAATGTAATTCTAGGACTACTAGCTCTATCAGCAATGGGACTCCTCGAATGTACTCCTCAATTTTCCTTTTTAATCACAGCCAGTCCCTGGTCTCTAGGTAGAGAAATATGTAAATAATAAATGCCATAGATAGCTATACAATGAAACACTTTGGGGAAAGCATTGCAAAATATTATTGGTTTCTGTAACCCCTTCTAATTCTTCCTAGAGTCATAGAATTTCACAACTGGAAGAAACCGTGAAGGTCTATCTTTCCATGTGCAAGAATTTACCATGCAATATTCCTGATGGGCAGCCTTGTCTCTACTGGAAGATCTCAGTATCAGAAACTTACTATATGAGCACACATTCTAATCTGTTTTTACAACCGTAATTGGTAGGAACTTGTCTGTGTGGCACTGAAATCTGCTTTCCATTGGCCCTAGTTTTGCCTTTTATAAATATAGATAAGTAAACTCAGGCAATCATTTAACAAGTTCTTTTTGTGATGGACCCTATTAGAGATATTTACCTCTCTTCAGAAGCCACAGTCTAGTATCATTTAGCATGGTATGTCCATTGCTTTCTCTTCCTAAAACCTGACTCTTCAGTTCTCCATTTGATGTACGATATCATTGATGAGGTTTCTTTTTTCACCATTATCGATCACAGCCTTTCTGTGCCTGCCCATTGTGTGCAAGAAAATGAAGGCCCTTAATGTAAGAACTGGTGACAGATTTCTTTTTCAAGGGGGAAAAATAACAGCAGAAGCCATTTCTGATATCTTTAAAATGAAAGAAGAATCCACATTTTTTCTAGTATGTTTTTGTAGGGAAGGTATATTTTTTATTTAAAAAAATTAGGGGGCACAACGTTAGGGATAAAGTAGAATTTCTTACTGCTGTTCTTCAAACTACGGCAAAGCATTCTGAAGTAGCTTTCAGAAATGACTTTGGAGCTGCTTCTTGGTGACAATAATTCACTGTCTAGTCTTTTGGGAATGACAGACTTTCTTACCCGCACTAAAGCCCCAAAGGAATCTACAACTAATGATGGTCTGAGTTTCCATGGCAAAGGGTTACCCCCGGCTGGCATAATGAAGGTAGAGCTCCTTTTCTGTACCTTGGATGCAGATTTTACATTTTCCCTGGCAATTAATACAGATAAGCTGTAGCCACCGGCAGTTAAAGGATTGGTGGAGAAAGAAAATAACCTTTCCCTTCTAGATGTGTGTATGAAAATGAAGTGCAGAAGGGCACGCATCTTAATATGGATTCCAGCCACCAGTAAAGGAGACTAGAGGCCACTCTTGAGCTCAGGGGTTAAGTAGGTTATCATTAGGCATTAGGTTTATTTCGGGGAAAGACCAAAGTACTTACCATCATGATATGAAACTGTAATGGAATATTAATAAAAGAAAACTGAATTTGTCATTCTTGTCTTCAGGCAAATTTTAAATTATTCATCAGGAAACAAGAATTGGAAGTGTGTTGATTCCCTCTCTCCCTAAAAGATTCATACGCCACTCAATTCAGAAAAATGAGTTAGGATTCGAACAGACTCCATACCTAGGACAGTTTTCCAAGCTCACATTGGATAGCACCAAAGCCTGGTAATACATGTGGTTTGTAATTGTTCTTGGGAGCACAGAAAGTCCAGCTATGGTAAAGAATCAACTTTTTATACATGAGCATGTTGAGGCAGATAGAGCATTTCCAATGCCATTTGCAAATAATATTCTCATGAGAACTTCGTGGAAGATGTCCTCATTTTAGCATCGAAGGTATTAGAAAGCCAACCTTACAGAGCACAGTTTTGGCAGGTCCCACCAAGGTAGCTAGACTTCCAGAAGAGGCCTTCTCATGAGCTGTTTGCCCAGTCTGTTGGGTTTAGGCCCAAACCAGGGCCAAATGACTGTGTTTTTAGCATTCAGCGGCTCTCTAAATTAATATCCCAAATCATAAAGAGGTCATAATCTGCACTAGTGAAGGGAGCATTCTCAACAGTGAAGTCAGAAAGCCTTTAAGAGTTGAAGGCCACACACTTAAGGGGATAGGACATAGGATAAGCATGTTTTGATGAAGGAGAAGAGAAACAAGTCTCCAGTGGAGAATAGAACAGTGGACTTGGAGGTATAAAGACCATATCTGACATCAGCTATTTACTAGCTGTGTGACCCTGAGCAGGTTTTGTAATGTGCCTCAGTTTACTTAAAGGTAAACTAGTGATAATAAGAGCACCTACCACCCAGGGTTATTGAGAGAATCATACATGATAATATTTTCAAAGCACCTAACTTAGTACCTGGCATTAATGTACTACTTCAAAACTGAAGGAGTAAAAAGAGATCTTAGGAAGCAGTTGTAATATTCTTGGTAGGCGGTCATTACAGCTTATGGTAGAGTAGGGGCAATAACAGATTTGGGAGGATAAAAATTGAGAGATATTGCAGAGACCAACTAGATAGAGGAGAAGATTGTGGTCCAGTAAGGTTAAATGACTTGTACAAGGTCTCACAGCTAACCAGTGCTAAAAAGTCGACCCCGTTATCCCCAGTTCTTTCTTCCATGACATGATAACCCTACTGCATGTTTGTTTGTTTTTTCCTAGATGAAACTTGATTCCTTCTAGATTGGGAGTTCTTAACTTGGGATCCATAAACCAGCTTTTTTTTCCCTTTTAAGTATGTGGATAATTGTAATCAATCTCCTCTGTTTTTTATTTCTTTGAAAATTCTGAGCTGAGGTCCATTGCTTCACCAGAATGCCTGGGAAGCCCAGGACTCACATAAGGTCAAGAATCCCTGCTTTCAGCTTTGGGTCCAGGCTTTTTCACCTGCCTCTTTTGTTATCATAGTGCTATAGAACCAGGGAACGAATATCAACTATCCTTGAGAAAGGGAGAGAAGATGGCCCAATTCCTAAGCTTTAGAGACAAAGATATTGTTTTCTAATGGAAAGATATTTTCTAAACTATAAATCGGGTAGATGCCTTCTTTTATTTCAGGTACCTAATGGTTTAAAACCTGGCCTTAAGGAGATAGCACACGCACCCTGCATCTTCTAAATGGAAAGGTCAAAATCAAAACTAGAAAAATACTCTCTTATAACAATTAACAAGATATCATGAAAATAGATTTCCTGAGATTATGAATCTAACGTTTGATTGTAAAGCTCCAAATGGTGAATAATATGCAGTTTTCTTCAATTCAGATTTATAGCTTATATATGTGACAGTTCAATGATTCTCAGGAGATCAGTTTTGGGGGAATGAAATGATTTGAGCCCAGATGGGTTCTTTTTGTTTAGATAAGGCAGGACAGCAAGGAGCAGGTTTGATGCTAGGTCAGATATCAAGAGTGGGTTCATTGCAATGCCAGATAAACTTGCAACTCATGGACATGTCATATGTGCGTCTCGGTGTTTGCTTCTTGCCCGTCCACGGACCCTGCCTTTGGGGAGATGGAAAAGGTCTATTGCCATGTGCCAGAGGACTAGATCAACATATTTTATATCCCTGGCTTCCAGACAGTTCCAATTATTTAATGTTTGATGGCCTCTAGTTTTTCGAAAAGGAGAAGATGGATGCTTAAGGCAGCACACCCTTGTGACAAAAGAGTTCAGTATTTGATCACTAAGGGAGCAGGAGCTTTTATAGAAATTCCAACTCTTTGATATTGGGAGAGCTTTTTGATATGTTAATGACATGTCTAAATACAAGTGACAAGATTGCAATCATTTGGTCAAAGAAAGGCAGAATTACAATGCACAGTTTGGTCAGATGAGATCTAAATGAGATCAATTAAACTTTGATAGTGCTGTGACAATCTGGTGCATCTTTATGCTGTGCATCTATATACTTTGCATCTTGAGAAATTTAGTTACAATTATTTTAAATCACTGATAGCACATTTTCTACCAATTAAATGGGAATTACCAAGAAAATACATTCAATCTGATCAAGGTTAATAAGAAAAAGCTCAAAATTTTCATCTTAACCAGATGGTCTTTTGTAAGATGGAATATGAGAACCAGGATCAAAGCAATGATTGATTTTTTTTATTTGTGATGTAAACTGAAATTTAACCTAGAATTGCAGCACTTTTCTGTTAAAAGTTCCAGTGGTCCCAGTAGCGATGTCCATTTATCCTCAGGCATACTGAGGACCTTTGAGTGTCTACTTTTTTATCTAATGGGTTCAGATTTCTAAAGGTGCATATTTGTTCTGATTTCAATAAAGATTTGCTTAGGGCTCCTCCTCTGTGGCTTTGCAAGGAGGAGACTTGCGGCTATATGCTGATCACTGTAGGCTGCCAACTTTGTGGATGTGATAAGCAATTATGGTAACTGGGGTGGGAGGAGGCGAGAGGGAAGAGGTGGGAGTATTTGTCTCCTGCCCTCCTAAATGAAGAATCTAGCACTATATAGGGCCTCATTTTGGGGGCACCACAGGACCCACTCTAAGCATCTTTACCAATGCCTATCCCCTCACATTTAGGGGATTTTTTTATTTAGGGTTAATTTTTTGAAGAACGACAATAAGACGAAGGACGGAATCAACAGAAATATACATCTTATGGAGGTTGGGGGTAAGAGGAGAAAATATCATACTATGCTTTCCAAATCCTAAAATCAAAGATTAGGGGATGAACCATCATGTTCTCTCCCAAATTGATGTAGGCTTTAAATATAAATATATAAAAGCACATACTTGGATGAACAAAAACCTACTTGTTAAGTGATTACCATATGCCTGTTAGCATGTTAGCCGTATAAATACAGAAATCAAAACAGCCTTCAAAAAACTTACAATCTAATAGATGAAGAAAAGACATGTGAAGAGGCTGGTAATTAAGGAAGGTGGTTTTGACTTAAAAAGTCATGAGGATGATGACTAGAGAAATGGGTAGTGGATTTACAAGCCTTTTTTACAAAAAGTAGTGTTACTTTTATTTTTGTTCTCATAGCAAAATGTAGAATATGGCAGTGGGAGAGAGGTCATGGTGTGCACTAAGGATGGCCAGAACTATAGTGTGGTAGGGCTGAAACCAGCCAGATATGATGGAACTCCCACTAATAAGATAACACAGTTCCAGGATAGATGCTGGGAGATCAGGGAGGATCTGTTGGAGGTTGGATCAATAGCAGTGATATGGCAGAAATCTAACCAGAAGATCATAAAAGTAATATATTAATATAAAACTAAATGTGTGCTTTGGAAATGTATTCGTTGGTAAATAGCTAGATTTTTTAGCAGATAAAAATGATGGGAGAGTAGTCCATGGGCAAAAGTATTAGATCCTGGAGTCATGAACTACTGTGTGTTAGTCTAATCCATGTTACTAACTGTGTCACTCATGAGACATCTACTATAGTGGAGTATGGGGGAAAGAAAATGTGGCTTTGGAGTCAGAAAAGAAGACATGGGTTCAAATCCCAATGCTCACATTTAGCACTTGTGTAGCCCTGGCCAAATATGAGAAGTAAAAGATGAAATTTTCTCCCAAGTCCCTTTTATTGTTTTGAGCTTTGGTATCATTTGCAAAAAGGCAATAGTGATATGCACTTACTTTCTTCCCCTGTTAGAATGAAGCCTATTATCTGGCTTTTATCAGGCATAACCAATTTCCAGACTATTCCTGTTTATGTAGAGTGATTGCGAGGATGGAACTCTCCACTGTCTATCCCCCAATATCTGAGTGTCTTTTGGTCAAAATGACCTTTGAGATATTGATGAGTGTATCTTTTATTTATTATTATTATTTATTATTATTATTATTATTATTATTATAGCTTTTTATTTACAAGATATATGCATGGGTAATTTTTCAGCATTGACAATTGCAAACCTTTTGTTCCAATTTTTCCCCTCCTTCCTCCCACCCCTGCCCCCAGATGGCAGGTTCACCAATACATGTTAAATATGTTAAAGCATAAGTTAAATACAATATATGTATACATGTCCATACAGTTATTTTGCTGTACAAAATGAATCAGATTTTGAAACAGTGTACAGTTAGCCTGTGAAGAAAATCAAAAATGCAAGCAGACAAAAATAGAGGGATTGGGAATTCTATGTAGTGGTTCATAGTCATCTCTCAGAGTTCTTTCGCTGGGAGTAGCTGGTTCAATTCATTACTGTTCTATTGGAACTGATTTGGTTCTTCTCATTGTTGAAGAGGGCCACGTCCATTAGAATAGATTATTATATAGTATTGTTGTTGAAGTATATAATGATCTGCTGGTCCTGTGATGAGCATATCTTTCAGACAGGTCTGGGACCTAATCTGTCAGGTATTCCATCTGGCTCTTTCTTGATCCTTTCCTTCCTTTGAGTTACTAAATACTTCCCTGGTCCTGAGAAGCCCCTAAGGCTGTATTTCATCTGTAAAAGATCTGCTCATAAAGAAGATCTTTGCAAAATCCTTTCCAGTACTCTTCCCTTTAATGGAGTCTTTCTCCTTACTCTAGCTAACTCTGGTTAGTTTGCTGAATTCTTCTCTGGATCTAACATGCCGATTAATGGCATACTCAGGCCTCATTGCATATTCCTTTAATGGATTTTTCCACATTTCTTGATAGTGAGAACCCTATCGCTCTCCCGGCTCTTTCATATTTGCCACTCCTAGTGTCTATTTCACCTCTTATTTTGTCTGTAACCTCTTACCTAAATAAACCTGCCTTTGGTAAAGAGAATGGCCATTGGGAATTTGTCACCTGTATATTTCAAACTAGGAATTGCTATCCTGACCTCATCATTAGTACTCAAGATACCAATCTCACAAGCTACACAGTATCATTTAAGTTTATCATTGAAAGGGGCCTCAGTAACTATCTCGTCCAAACAGTGTCTCCAATGGAACCCCCACTAAAATATACATAGTAAGTAGTTATCCAACCTTTTGCTTGAAAATGTAAAGCAGGGGGATACTTACTCCCAACTCAAGTATCCCATTTTTCTTCTGGTCCTTTCTACTCCATGATATCTGCTTTCCAGAAATTTGGAGTACATTGCTTCCCAATACAAACTCCAAGAAAAATTGTTCTGCCAGTAGAAGATAAAATTTTTGTCATTAAGGAAAAATTTTAAGTGCAGTTAGTTTTTCTTCTGGGGGGTGAGGAAAGGGAAAGAGAGACAGACAGACACACAGACACACACACAGAGAGAAAGAGAGAGAGAGAGAGAGAGAGAGAGAGAGAGAGAGAGAGAGAGAGAGAGAGAGATATTACTGCAGCAAGTATTCGAATCATCCAAATAATCCACCCCTGCTACATATTTTCTCAGCTCCTGATTTATTTCCTCTTCTCAGCCAAGTAATAATATATCAGAATGACAAAATTGCTTCTTTTTCTCCCTCTATCTTCACCAAACTGTTGTCTACCATACTTCCTCCCCTATGAGTATGCCCTCTGAGTAGTTCCTTATATCTTCAGACCTTCTTTAATATATGGTGCTATCCTCTTTCTTCTGAATAAGACATACTAATTCAGAGCTATAGTCTAATTATAGGATTCATCCCACCATGTATCAGTGATTTACCTCTGAGATTACATTTGTTTCATTTCAAGGACTTTTAGTTCATTGTGTCTGTTGCCTAAATTTTTAACATTTTTTGTATAGACACTTCAGGCAATGGATTTTTATCATTTGCTCCTTCTCAGTGTTTTATCTCAAGAAGTTTTGGATGCCATGACTATTTTTTTTTCCTTTTTTCTCCTACCTATCAAATTTTTGTGGTATTTGGCTTGGTGGAGAAAATATTTAGATCTATCCATCCCTGCTCCCCTTTATCTTAAAGCCATTTTGATAGAGATCCAGGCTGAATATATTCTTATGTGCACTCTGTCTCTGGCTAGGAGCCTGTCGTTTCTTTCTTGTAAGCTTTGGTCTAAAGATGCAGTTACATTCTTAAATATCATCTTCCTAACCTGTTATTATTCACTTCTGAAAACAGTCTTTTATGCATCCCTTTTTTGTCAGTGGGCAGCAGTGACAAAAACACAGCAATTGCCCTTGTAGACTTCAGTTTCTTTTTCAAGACTTGATAATTTTTGGCAATGCTTTTATAGGTTCCTTCTGGAAGTATCTTTTACGTCTATGTGAATCACCAGAAATAGGTAGTGGTCATTTGTTTTGACAAGTCTTAGGAGGTTCTCTTAAGTTTTGGTTATATCTCCCAGGAAGACAAGAAATGTCAGTTTTTGAGTTAACCTCATGTTTATTAAGCAGAAAATCACCAACACTACCACTTTTCTCTTCCTCCTCTAACCTTTAATGATAATTTGTCCTTGCTCAGCTTCTGTGCCCCTACTTTCTCTTTCCTTAGAGGACAAGTAGATGTTGAGAGCAGCTAGGAGGCACATTAGATAGCATCAGGAAGACTTAAGTTCAAATATGGCCTCAGATACTTCTTAGCTGTGTGACCCTAGGTAAGTTACTTCATGCTGTTTGCCTTGGTTTCCTTCTCTGTAAAATGAACTGGAGAAAACTCATCCACTATCTTTACTAAGAAAACCTCAAATGGTGTCACTCCCTTACTCTTCCCTTCTTCCCTTCCCTTCCTTTTTTCACCTTTCCTCCCCTTCCTTTTTATTCCTTCCTTCCTTCCTTCTGTGAGGGATGTAGAAGACCCTTACCCAAAATGACTACTCAAAGATCATTCAGTAGAAAATAGAAAAGTTGTTTATTGAAAACTCCAGAGGTTGAGCCGTCCCATCATGAGATAAGAAAGAGAAAGCTCATGGTAGGAGGGCTAAAGAAGTAGTAAAGATGCACAGCTTTTATACAAGAGATTACATCACAAGTAAGAGAGCATTGAGAAGGGGAGGGAGAGGCATCTAATTGGTTGTTGATATCTGGAGAGATTGGAATGGAAGGTTTCTGTTTCCCCGAAATCTCCTGATTTTTAGGAAACAGAAAATCAGGCCTTCAGGCTTAATCAAGCAGATAGTGGTCAAGCTAGTAGACTAAATATTGATAAATGTCATTAGCTCAGGTTAAGTAAATATGTTTATAGCTGGCCAAGGCTCAAGTAAATATGAGCCTGCACATATTATACAGGTCATAGGGAAACACAGAAATAATGAAAATAAAATACAGAAAAACAATTCATACATTACTGTAAATTCTTCACCTTATCTCTCTATTCCACATCCATCCTTTCTTTCTTTCTTTCTTCCTTTCTTCCTTCCTTTGTTCCTTCCTTCCTTCCTTCCTTCCTTCCTTCCTTCCCTACCCATTATTGGGGCAGCTAGCAGTAGTACATTGGAAATCCAGCCTTAGTCCTTCCTAGCTCTGTGACTTTGGACAAGCCACTAAACCCCAGTTGCCTTGAGATGCTTAATTTTCTTCTCTAATAGGGATACCAGCAAAGATTTGTGCCATGTGAGGCAGATACTTATTTGTGGCAGAAATACAAACACTATATATTCAGTGCAAGTCACTATACAATTTTTCACATGTCCCATACTGATTGAAATTTTGACTTCTTTTTTGAACTACTTGTGGATGCTGACATATTACCTCCTAGTCACTTGCTAAGAACTTTATAGTCTTTTATCACCTTTATTTATTTATTTGTTTATTTTTTTGCTGAGGCAATTGGAAGTAACTTACCAAGGGTCACACAGCTAGGAAAATATTAAGTGTCTGAGGTCAGATTTGAACTCAGGTCTTCCTGACTTTAGGGCTGCTGCTCTATCCACTACACCACCTAGTTGCCCCTTAAAGTGAATTTTTTAAAAATTTTACCTTACCTTTTTTTTTTCTTGAGGCAATTGGGATTAAGTGACTTACCAAGGGTCACACAACTAGGACATGTTAAGTGTTTGAGGTCAGATTTGAACTCAGGTCCTCCTGTCTTCAGGGCTGGTGCTTTATCTACTGCACCATCTAGCTGCCCCTGCCTTTTATGACTTTTAAATCAAAGTCTGCCCATACCCAACTTCCTTTTCTTTTTCTCAATAATCTCTTATTTTTAATTTTTTTCAAATTATTTTTAATCAATTTACAGATTTGATAATTGTTGGATTGAGCACTTCTCATCCTCAGCTTTCCCCTCTTGTCTCCTCCCCAAATTGAATCATCAGGCTTGTCCATACAAAACAAAACAAAATCTCTTTTCAAAAAAAAATTCTCAAAAATCACCTTCTCAATCTCTTGTTACATTTATTACTTAGGTTCTCTTATCCTTTCTTCTCTCATCTTCTCTCACAGAATTTGGAAATAGAATATGGACCTGAAGATTATTTTCATTCAACTTTTGCTTAGTTTTTCCCATATTTTTCTTCCTTAGATTCACTCTTTTTACTTTTTTTTTTTTTATAAATCCCCAAACCTCCCAAATAAACTTCACAAGTATCTTGTCTTTGTGTAGCTCAAGTCTCCCATAATCTTTTCTCACTGAAGCTGTCATTAGGGGATGGTGGGTTATGAAGAAAGTACTTTGTAAACCTTAAGGCACTAGAGAAATTGGTGAGCTCTTGTTTTATTTGACCAATCTAATCCTCAACTACTTCTTTCAAAGGGGTAAGATATGAACTGCATGATCTCTATCTTTCTGGCTCCGACATTCTTCATTCTATAAGGTTTTTGATCAGTGATTGTCTCATTTATAAACCTCCTAAGTGATATGACTAATTAATTCTCCCAACTGAGGAAATTTGCAGGCCATTAGCCATTAGATTTCTCTAGTGTTAGTCATCATTATTTATGCTTATTCTGGCTGACTTATCTTCTTTCTTCTTTTATACTCTTTATTTCGGTGTGTTGGTTTTTTGGATAACTAATAGTGGATCGGTAAGATCAAGAAAACTTTGAGAAGTGACAACTTAACAGGTAACCATGATATCATTTTAACTTGAAGACTGCCTGAAGGTATATGGCACAGACTATGTAGGTGTATGCAAATCATATGCAAATCAGATGGAAATATACTTTGGCCAACCTATTTCAAATACCTGAATGGAACCCTTGGAAAAATTCTGATGGAGACCTCTTGTGCAGTACAGCAGTACAATGTAGAAATTTGTAAACAAGTTATATTTAAAACACTGTAGAAAAATGCAAAGGTTAAAGTCAGGCAAGCACTAGGCTAAGAGAACAAATGAAAATACACAGGACACATCTAGAAAAAAAGCTTAGACTTCTCATGGTGAAAAACCACTAAGAAACCAAAGAGTCAAGTTTGGGTATCCATTATAGCTGGGTTGCAAAGAGGGTCAAAAAGGGAAAGATTGCTCTTTTAGATCCTTGTTTTTTCTTTCTCTGTGTGTGTCTGTCAAAGATCTGCAGAAGAACACCTGTGGCTTTCTGTACAACCATGCTAAATGAGGTGATAGTAGTTTCCTATCTGATTCTGACAAAGTGACATGTGGAATTGAGGTCACCTCATTAGAGAAGTCAGGAGAAACTAGAGAAAGTTTAGAGCACAGTTCTGAAAACATTCAAAGAGCTGAAGAGGCTGATTTATGAGGAAAGATTAAAAGGATTAAATATGTACAGCCTGGCTAAGTAATGACTAATGAGGAACACGGAAACTGTCTATAACTATCTGAAAGACAGAACCGGTAAGGAAGGGAAGGATTTATTTAGTTAGGCACAAATAGATATAACTAGAAACATTAGCTGAAATTATGGAAAAGATTTTTTAGCTCAGTAGTGGATAAAACTTCCTGACAAGTAATATCTCTTAGACTGTACTATACTTTCTGGGCAGGGAGGGAGGCAATTTAGTTTAGATCTTCAAGAGCATCAGTGTGATTTAAAGAAGAGGCACATAAGATCTAGGACTAGGCCAAATGCAAGGATCCTAGACTGTAATCTGACTCTAAACTGGGAATGTTCTGAAAAGGCCTTAGGGACTTTGGTGCAGTTGTTATATAATAATTTTTTCCATCATTCT
Source organism: Antechinus flavipes (assembly GCF_016432865.1). Taxonomy (NCBI): domain Eukaryota; kingdom Metazoa; phylum Chordata; class Mammalia; order Dasyuromorphia; family Dasyuridae; genus Antechinus; species Antechinus flavipes. The sequence goes on from NC_067404.1 coordinate 49,841,332, forward strand.
TAGTTGATAGAACAGTTCCTTTGTAGCTCCTTTAGGCACAAGGCATTTGGTCTCTAGGGTCCTAGATAGATGAGGGAGAAGAGAAAGAGGAGGGAGTATCAGTAATTCTTTATAGCTTCTTTAAGCACAAGGCATTTGGTAGCTAGGGTCCTAGATAGATGAGGGAGAAGAGAAAGAGAAGGGAGTATCAGTCATATTCAGGTAATGTATGATGCCTTAGAAACTACTTTTTGGTTCAGTAGAGTGGATCAGGGCTGGCAGCACTATGATGAGGGACAGCAATGAACCTAAAGGTAGTGCTCTCATTCAGCACTATGGAGAGCAACAATGTCATGTCTGTCTAACTTAAAGCACTTTAGAACAAAGCTTTTGAGCTGGTCACATTGTTTGAATGTCAAGTATATGCTTGCCAAAAAACAATTATTTTATGGAGAACTCACACAGGGCAAGGGCTCATAAGATGGTCAGAAAAAGTGATACAAGGACACTCTCAAGGTTCTTAAGAACTTTAGAATCGATTGATTGACACAGGATACACTGGCACAGGACTACCCAGCATGATGTGCCCTCATCAGAGAAGGTGTCGTGCTCTATGAACAAAGCAGAATTAGCCCAAAGGAAACACAATATGCACCAAATTAGAGAAGCTACCCCAAATGTTCACATGGACTATTTGCGTCCGACTTGTGGCAGAGCTTTGTGAGCTTGTATTGGTCTGATCGGCCACAGTCGGACCCACTAACTCCCATAGTGATATCATTTTGATCCTATTTAAGAACAAAGGACAACAACTAACCTACAAGCTTTATAGCACCCATAGTCCTGAGTCTGAGTGGGAAATTTGGCACTTACTGTTGTTACTAATAAATTGGTTGCTGTTGAAAAGACTTGGGGCATATTTGGTTAGTTTTAGGGAGCAACTCTGACACAGATCATTGTCCAGGATTTGGAAAGGCCTTGGTTGAATTGCTGAGATTTCAAGAAGCAGTTCTTTTTATTTTCTTAGATCACTTTCCTTTTTTTTCTCAATGGTATTTTATTTTTTCCAAATCCACGTAAAGAGTTTTCAACATTTGTTTTTGTAAGATTTTGAGTTCTCACTTTTCCTCCATTCGTCCCCCCTTTCCAAGATAGCAAGCAATCTGATAGAGGTTAAACATGTGCAATCCTTTTAAACATATTTCCATATTTGTTATGCTGTGCAAGAAAAATCAAACCAAAGGGGGAAAACCACGGGAAAGAAAAAGCAAGCAAACAAAAACAAAGTTCAAAATAATAGGTTTCAATCCACATTCAATCTCCATAGTTCTCTCTCTGTGTGTGGATGGCATTTTCCATCCCAATTCTATTGGAAAATTGTTCAAGAAGCATGTCTTGACAGAGGTATTTGTTTATATGTTCCTCCCAGTGTAGTAACCCTTGAAAAGACAGACTCCTGTTTAAGAAGCTCTCCTACTAAGGGATACCTGTTGTATCCTGCCCCCACCGTCACCCCACATTTCACCTGAAAATAAAAACAAATGCTAATCAAGAAAATTTGGTGCAGTGGATAAAGCATCAGTTCTGGAGTCTGGAGAACCGGAGTTCAAATATGACTTCACTCACTTGACACTTTGGAGCTGTGTTACCTTGGGCAAGTCAGTTAACACTGATTGCCTGCCCCTCTCCCCACAAAACAAACAAACAAAAAACTGGAGAATGGAATACTATGTTTCAAGCACTTTTCTAGATGCTAGAGACAAAAGATAAAAATGAAAACGGTTCCTGCCCTCAAGAAGTTTTATGTGCTGCTGACTAGGTACACTATTTACAGAGGTAAATACCAAATATGTACAAATTAAAGTGATTTTGAGAGAAGGAGTTGACTGCAAACTGGGGAGCAGCCTGGAACATAAGCCTGGGAAGTAAGTGGTATCATTATTCTGATTTTGCAAATAAGGAAACCGACTCTCAGATTGTGACTTTCCCATGATCACTTAGAAGTGACTGAGTTAGAATTTGAACTTGTACCTCACCGCCTCTCAGTGTTCTATTCAGCACAATCTACCTGCCTCTAGAAAGAACGATACTTCAACCAAATTGAGAATTCCAACAGGCATGGGTAAAGAGGGAAAACTTACTCTCCAGAACCAGCAGAAAGGTAGAGAAGTAGATCATGAAACATCATATTCAGAGAACAGCAAATAGGACCGTTTGACCGCAACATCACCTGTGTGCTAGGGATTGGTGATGGAAAAAAAGGTTGAAAGGGTAGGTTAAAGCCAGCTTGTGAAGGATTTTAAATACTTCAGGCAGGTCAGATGGTACAGGGAGTGGCTGATGCTTCTTGAGCAGAGAACTGATGGGATCAAAGATGTGACCTTAGGAGCATCTGTTGAGCAGCTTTGTGGGAGATGAATTTGAGAGGGGAGAAACTGGAATCAGGGAGATCTACCAGGTAAAGATGTATTCCTGCAGATGAGAGTTGAGGAGAACCTCAGTAAGAATGGGGTTGTGTAAGTAGAAAGAAGGAGATAATTGTAAGAAGCATTATGGAAGGAGAGTCAATAACCCATGGAAACTGATTGGCAATAGACAATGAGAGCAGGGAAAAAAACAAGGATGACTTAGGTGCTGTGAGCTCGTGGCTAACTATGAGAAGGGGTATCAGCTAGGGCACTTGGCAATGAACCTTTCATAATAAAGTCTCCTTGAAAGATCGAAATCCATGCCTCTTTTTCAGCATTAAATGAAAATCATGGGATATGTTTGAGATCTCCAGATATAACAAGGGAATGTGCATAAGCAATATCTTTGAAAACCCTCTGTCTTCATATTCCATTCATTTTCGCCATTGTAGCTAGCCAAGATAACACTGGGGAAGGTTCTTATGTGCCCCTTGCATACATAATAGAAAGATCTGGCTTTAGATGATAGTACAGTTAGGAGAATTTATTGAATGACCCGACCCAAAGAGATGTCAATAATAGGTCATTAACAACTTGGAGGAAGGTCTTTAATGAAATGCTTCAGGGATCTAAGCTATTTCATACTTTTATTAATGAAATTGGAGAAAGATATGGAAAGCACGTATATCAGATTTGACAAAGGCACGAAAGCTAAGGAGGGTAGCTAACACTTTGAGTAGCTTAGCCTGGATTTTTTAAAGGTCTCAACAGTTTAAAATATTCACCTGAATGAAATAAGTGTAATGATTGAATTTTTTTAAAAAATTAACTTGATCAGTCCAAGATGGGGAAATATGACTATGCAGTAGTTCTTATGAAAAATATAGAGGCTGTAGTGACCCTCAAGCTCAATATGAGTGAGCATTGCATTACAGCAGTCCAAAAAGTTGCTGTAGTCTTCTGTTACATTAGAAGGGTTGTAATCAAGAACTCTAATCTGGTCAGATGACATCTGGAATATTATGTTCAACTCTGTATTAGATAATAGTCTTCCCAATCAATAAGCATTAACGGGTATACAACCCTGGTGGTGAAGAACCTTCCAATCAGTTGAAAGAACTATCTGTTGTCAAGCTAAAAAGGAAAGACTTGATGAGGGAGATGTTGAAGGCCAGCAGTGAGGAAGGACAAGATTTGTTCTGCTTGGTCTTGAAAGCAGAATTGGAAATGCTGAGTAGCAGTTTCACAAAGGTAGATTTGATCTAAGGGAAAACACAGAGATCCAAAGTGTCATGGGCTGCCTTGAAATTTGCTAGTGGATCTTTCCTCACTGGAGGTTTTTGAGAAAAAGGGGTGTCTACTTAAAGGACTTTGTAAATTTTCATGTACTGTAGAAATGTGAATTATGGTATGGTATTATAAGTCCCTTAGACTTGTGATCCTCTAGCTTCCCTTCCAGCTCTGATATTCTGTGATTCTACTACCTGTTAGGGCCAAAACTGGGGGAAAGGAAAGGAGGAAAATAAACCAAGTCATACATCAGTATATTTGTTGAAAGCCCAAGGTGCCACTGCATGTAGAAATCAATTACTATACGTCACAAATTCAAAAGAATTTTGTTTGTGCCTTAGGTTACCAAAGATGTTTTCTGATTCCACGTCACTTGAAATGGCCCATGTTCATACAGATTAAAGGCTCTAAATGGCCACGGGAATGTTTTAATGTCACCTCAGAATATATTCCAACTGCTATTTGGAGACAGTTAAGCAGGAATCCCTTTCCTTTTTCCCTACTCATTGTGCTCCACTGAAAAACTGAAGAACGTGATGGCTCGCTTGTAGTTCTTTGTAGATTTTATGTGATTTATACCTTGACGTTGTCATTGGAAAAGTTAAATGTGTTTTTAATCGTAAGTTATTTAAAATCAACACAAATTCGTTCTAAAGTCTTGACACTTTATTTAGAGAAAGAAAAATCTCTTTCAAGATATAGTACAGAGTTTTCAACAAATGTATTCTTAAAATGACTAACAAATCCAGTAGCTAGCATAAATTACATTCAAAGATAATTCGGGTGGAAATAGAAGATTTTGACTAAGTGCCAACTGCTACATAATGTTGCTATGACTTAAAGAATACATTTACATTTATTTAATGGAGATTAAAGGCAGCTCTGTTTGTGAAATGTCAATTAATAAAGACCTGCAGTTTAAAAAATTGTTTCTGTGGAATTTTAATAATGATTAGATTGCCCTTCATCTAACCTGATTTCCAGTCCTCAATCTCCAGAGGATGCTCTGAGATTAACACCCAGATGAAGGCTTGCCATCCTTTTGTCTTCTATGGCACTATTGCCACTTTCTCCTTTTGGACTGAGTTACACACTGTCCTGTTTCACCAGCTCTTTTGCTTGGAACCTCCTTTTGATAGATTAGAATGCTAGAGTAACACATTCTGACGTGCAACATGGCCCCTCTCCAAAAAAAAAAAAAAAAACTGAGCAAAAGAAAACTCCATGAAAGTGTGGAACCCCCAGATGATTAGAGCAAATTCTTGGAAAGGTAGAGGAGGACATACATTTGGAAAGCTAACATGGGGAAGGCAAATGGCCCCTCCTTTGGTCTGTCAGATTCCTATAGAGAAATAGGTTATAGGGAGACTGTGATTCTAGTAGGTGGTAATGCAGTAATAGAATTTTCATAAATCTAACAGACTGCCTTGAATGGATATTCTGGTCCCCAAAGCTGATAGGCATAGAGAAGCCTTCATGTCAGTGGTATTCTTTTGAAAGTCAAGGAGTGGGAGCAGAAAGCAGGTGAGGGGATGAGGGTGGTACTTCTGTCCCTGGGCTGATTTCCCGTCTTTGTTCTATATCCAGAGAACAATGTGTAATATTATGATATGTCTTTTTTCCTTTATGGCCTGCTTCAGTAAGCTCAAATTAATTCTCACTGTCTTAGCCCCAGTGGGGTATCTTTCTTATAACTGTCTCTTCTATATTAACAATTACTTTTCTTAATATTTAACCTAAACTTTGAGCTTTCCCAAATGGGATACCTAGATAGTGAAATTGACAGGAAGACCATGGTTCAAATCCAAATTTAGACACTTACTGTGTGACCCTAGGCAGATCACTTAACTTTTTATCTGCCTTAGTTTCCACAACTGTGAAATAGTGGTAATAATAGCACCTGCCTCTCAGAGTAGTTATAAGGATTAAGTGAAATAATATCGGGAAAGCACTTCACACAATTCCTGGCACATAATAGATAACTTAATAAATATTTATTTCCTTCCTTCCTTCTTCCCTTGTTCCCTCCCTCCTTCCCTTATTCCCTTCCTCCCTTCCTTCTTTCTTTCCTTCCCAAACGCTGATGCTCCATTCCAGCTAGGACAATCACTTTATCATTCCTGAATGAATTAGTCACCCCGTGTTCTGCCACTTACAATGTCCTTCTTCCTCTTCTTTGATAATCTTTCTATCAAAGTAGATCTCTCAAGATAGTCATAGAAACTTGCTGTTCCTGAGGCTAGTCATCCTTTCCAAGTAATTTCCTCTGCTATCGTCCTTCTTAATCACTCACTAGTGTTATCTCAGTTATTTGTGTACAGTTTGGACTGCTTGGTTGACCTTACTCTTGGTCTCTTTGTTGATTTTCTTTAGTCTTTTGAATCCTGTCCGACTCTTGTGACCACATTTGGAGTTTTCTTGGCAGAGATCCTGGGGTGGTTTTCCATTTCCTTCTTGACTTCGTTTGACAGATGAGGAAATTGAGGCAAACAGCGTGAAGTGACTTGCCAGGAGTTACTCAGCTAGTGTCTGATGTTGCATATGAAGTCAGGGTGATGAGTTGTCTTGACTCTAGGCCTGGCACTCAATGCATTGCAGCACCACCTATCTGCCCTTTTGTTTTAAATCTGTCTTCCTTACCTGTGGTGATATGAAAGGTTGTTAGGTCCAGTGACTAGTCCATGATCACAAACTATATTTCAAAATCTATACTTGAAAATCCATGGCCTGTCTTCTATTCACCACAGCATATTTTCCAGATCTTCCTGGTCTCGTGGTCAGACTCTATCCACTGTGCCACAACGCCTCCAATCAGTGCCTTGAATCAAACTATAGAAGACATGTTTGTTAAATTTGCTCTTAACATGAAGCTGGAAGGGATATCTACCATGTCACCTGAAGTAAGGCTCTGAAATGATCTTCATACAGACTATCATGTTAAACTCAATCCAGTCAAATTAATATTAGTGGAAATCAATGTAATCTTACAGTTGAGATTTTTTTCTTGTTGCTGCTGTTTTAAATCAACATCATTAGTACAAGTTGGAGAGGCCTGCTAGATAGCATTTTGCCTGGAGCTTTTAGTGGTCTGCAAGTTCATTTATTTCAGCAGCATAGTATAGTGTCTGAACAAGCTGATACGATCTTAAACTGGGCTAAGAGAGTCGTCAACATGTCCAGGATTACAGAGGTTATGGTTCCCACAAATCCATGATTCTGGGTCAAGATGCATCTGGATCTTACATTCACTTCTGGACATCTTCTTCTGGGGAGAATCTTGGTAAGATGAAGAGCTTTCAGAGGAAGGTGACTAGAAGGGTCTTGAGATAACGCCATATAATTGCCTAAAGGAACTCCAGGTTATTAGACCTGGGGAAGACTTAGAAGAGACCGAGTAGTTGTTTTCAAGTACCAAAACAGATGTTATCTGGAAGAGGGATTCAATTTCTTCTGCTTTCTGTTTGAAGGGAAAAATAGGAGCAATGGGTAGAACTTGTGAAATGGTTAAATTTCAGCTTAATGGGAAGAACAGCTTTCTAAAAATATAGACAGTCTCCAAGAGGAATGGACTATAATGGAAGGCGTTAGGTTTCTTCTCACTAAAAGTCTTTGAGAAGAAACTGGATGACCATTTGGGGTGGGACTCTTGGGATTCTTATTCATTTAGAGATGAGGTGGGATGGCCTCCACCAGGATTTCCTTCACTTCAGAGAAGCTGGGCTCTTTTGTTCCCTTTAGAAGACTAACTCTGTATCAATCCAAAGTAGCAGTGTAGGGACATGTATGTATTTTTTCATTGTTGACAGGTGTAATGGATGCAATTTTTCATTCTATGTAACTATTGGAGCCCAGCAAGAAGCACAGATGAACAAAAATTGCTTATAAAAAAAGAAAGGGCGTTGTATAGATTGGTTGAGTAAATTTTTCATCTGGGATATGTGCATTTTGTCATTATTCTAGTCAGAGGAGGATATGGAAAGAGGAAGCAAGTCTCTAGATAATCAGGTCAATATGTATAGGGAACAAAAAAGTCTACCAACCAAAACCTTGCTTCCAGAAAAAGACTGACAGTTTGAATTGTTCTGCAACCGTTTGTGGTTTCTGTTCCTCCCTGATGCTCCATGGACCTGTTTCTCAGGTGGGAGCTGCCATTTCCCAGGCTTGACTCACAATGGGTATTCCCTGTTCTCTTTCTTGGGCTACTGTAGTGAGTCCAACTCTGGTGATTATTCCATAAATATTTGTAATTATATGTGGATTACCTAATAAGGCCAGGAGGACAGCATTAAAGATACAGAACTGGGATGAATATAGGGGTTAAAGCAGTAAAGACATTAGCCTGTCTAAGTAGAGGATGGTTCATTGGGATATTGCCATACACCAATCTGAAGAGATTAATTGGGGTGAGATCACATAAGGCATTGAATGCTTTTGTTAGGAGTTTGGACGTAGGACTTAATTTTTTTTTCTAGGCAGATATTTTGGCTGTTGCAGTGACAGAAAGGGGTAGGGGGTGCAAAAAAGAGATTTGGATTAGGGAAATGGAAATAAGAGGGATGAATAAATCCAAGAAACACTTTGAAGGTGAACCAGACTCTCTGCCATGTTGGGTATATAGAATGAAAGCCTATTCTCTAGATATTCTCAGTTCTAGGTTTTGTTTTATTTTTGCTACCCTGTCCCCCCTTTGCCCATAAGGTGTTAAGTTCACGTAAAAATTCTTGTTTTGCTTTGCTTTTTCTTGCTGTTCTTGGCTCAATCCAGTCTTTCTACATTCCCCAAACTTATTTTTTTCTCTTTAATAATCATCTTAAATGTGCACTTGCTATTGGTCAAATTTTCTATCATTCCCCCTTTTCTCCAACCCCTCCAAATGAGAAAGGGAAAGATGATGTTTCTGAAATTTAAGTTTAAACCTCTGCACCTGGAAAGGAGAAGGTACTTTGTGATTAACCTGCTGTGCTCCTAGGAGCAGCGGGAGATAAGAGGAAACACTTAACTCAAAATCTCAAGCTCCTTAACTTTGAATGAGTAGAGCATCACCTGCTAGTTTCTTCAAATGAAGAAAAGGGTAAAGGGAAGAACTTTACCTCCCCCAGTCTAATTTATTTTATTTCAATATTCATCTGTCCTTGTAGAGAACAGCTTGGGTTTATTGTTGTTTGAGAGGATTTTTGTCTTTTTTTGTAATCAGGAAGTTCCTTTCTCCTTGGTTTCCCTATGCTTGATTTAAGATGATTATAATAGATACAGTACATAAATTTTAACTAATTTACACCTGCCACTTCAGATTTATCTATTAGGGTTACCTTAACTCCTGTTAATTTGCTGGCCTAATTAATGGTATCTACAAGATTTCAGGGAACCTATTTATATTATTGAAAGGAACAAATAGTCAATAAACATTTATTAAATATACCTACTATGTGCCAGGCAGTATGTTAAGCACTTGGAGATACAAACAGAGCAAAGTACTCTCTCTGCCCTCAATTATTTCAGGCTAATGAGGGAGAGAGCAAGCAAACAAGCTTTATACAAGATAAATAAGAAATTAAAGAGAGAAGGTAGTAGAACTAAGAAGGGTTGAAAAAGGCTTTCCCACAGAAAATTTTAGCTTGGATTAATTATTTTCAAGCAAATCCAAAGCATCCAATAAATATGCTTATTCATTTTAAATGATTCTTATCTGTCCATTAAGACAGACTCTAAAGAATGTCTACTTAGTTCTGGTTGCTACCTGGATTAATAAATGTACACATTGAAAATTAATAAAATTACTGCATTTTTCTGGAGTGTTCCAAAATTGAAATTTTTCAGGAACACTCACCTGTTGTTTTTTAGTTGTGTCTGATTCTTGATGACTCGATTTTGATGTTTTCTTGGCAAAGAAACTTGAGTGTTTTGGTATGTCCTTCTTTAGCTTATTTTCTACAGATGAGAAAACCGAAGCAAACAGGGCAAAATGACTTGCCCAGGGTCACATAGCTAGTATGTGTTTGAGACCAGATATAATCTCATGAAGATGAGTTTTCCTAATTCCATTTCTATTCACTTTACCACCTAGCTGCCCCTAACTTCTGCCCAAATCATCCAAATCCCAATTCATCCCACAATCCTCCTTGTATTATATTCTTCTTCATCGTTTAAAGCCTTGGCTCCTTCTTCCATGAAGCCTTTCTTGATCTGAATTCCCTCCACTGATATCAGTAGTAATGGATCTCCTCATCCTACATGTTGTACAGGCTTTGCTCACTCCTAAGCATAGAATATTGTCTTATGTTTTCACATCTCATCATTCTATCAGACTGTAAATTCTATACAAGTTATGCCGTAGTTAGATTTTTTTGTTGGGTGAACTTTTGTAGCATGAAGCAGAGTACAACTAGGAAGAGGCAGAAAAGCCTCTCCCCGGCTTGTTAAATGTATTCTGAGAAACACAAAGTACTAGTACTTGAAGAGCCCATTAAAGACATGAGGTAGAAATAATATCCAAAGAATATCAAATTTTGTGAAGTCTATGTGGAATTCTAGATGGGGAATGACCAATTCAGTGACATAAAACTAGAAATAGAGTGAGAGTAGTGATTTGCATGGATAATGACATTTAATTTAGCCTGATATCTCTTTGAACTGAAGGAGCAATTAGAATAATGTATCTTTGAAAGAGAGAAAAAATATATAATAATTAGGAAAACAAATGTGTGCATATATTTCCATTTCTGTGTAATTTTGCTGCATGAAAAAGTCCATTTGAACTTCACATCATCTTATTTTCCAATAGACTTAGCGTCTTTGGGTCAAGCTTAAATACTTTTGTCAAATACACTTTTTAATCTAAAGAAAAATACTCACAAGTAGTATTGGATGCAATTATCTCACCAACCCAAGAGAAAATGCCCCCAGAAAGACTTTTACTTTCCCTGCAAACACAAAATATTTAAAAGATAACCGGTAAATTGGTGATGACCCATTTTCTAAAGCACCGATATGTAATCTGACTATCAATTGGCCTCTATCCAATGCCAGAGTCCCCATTCTACTGAGCTCAAGTAGTAGGACTAATGTGCCTTTTAGGCTGACCTGGAGCAAAGGCTTAGAACATATGCTTAAGATGTTAGTTTTTTGGGGGGTGATCCCTGGTTTCCCCACTGATTTCTTCACATCTCTATAATATTACCATAGTTATGTCAGCAATGATCCATTAACTCAAAGTCCCCAGCTACTTTTTCTTTGCTTTTGAGTAAAACACTTCAAGTTAATTCACTTCCATTCATTTCCAAAAAAAAACATTCATTGAACACTTCCTGTGTGCAAGGAATGATAACATGAAAAACAGTAGTGCCCCTGCCCTCTTGGAAGTTGCAGCCTTCTAGGTGGGTATATGACATATACCTGAATTTATTTTACTTTCATCTCACATTATAAGCTACTCTCAAATTCATACTCACATATTGTCCTTGATTTTTAGAAAACCTATCAAGACTGCATGTTGTCATTTGAGAGTAGCCTAGATACTTCTTTTTTTGGATGGCATTTTTCCAAGTACCCATTTTTAAAATTTCTAGATGAGCATGACAGGGGCCATTGTTAACTAGTGATGAATCTAGGACCCACCACCATTGATTGTGAATTGACAGGTCTTTTCATTTCCAGAGCTTACCAGGAGACTTAGTGGAAAGCTATTCACTTCAGGGTAAGAAAAATGACTGGAAATGTAAAGAGCATATTGATGGTAATTATAGGGGGATAATCTAGGTCCCTACTCAGCTCTTCCTTAGAAAACATTTGTGAGCAATTATGTAGGTTAACTAGCATTTCCTCTATAGCCAGGCTGTTGTATGGTCCAAGGTATTTGGGGGATAATGGACTTTTACTGCCTCTGCCTGTGATCCAGACCCTTTGGAGGATCTTTGCTCCATCTGGCACTGCGGATCATTCGGCAGATTCGCCATTCTTCCTTTGTGAGACACAATCAGGCCAAGAACAATGTGTCACCAGCCAGGTGGACTTTGCCCATCTAATGTGACTTAGTGGAAGGGTTGCCTTCTCTGAGATTTGACCTTGTTTAGGGATGGGATCTTACAGGACTAACCCTAGAAAAATCTAGTCAGGCCATAGACATTACAAAGCCCCAGACTCAGCTCTCTAGCAGAGGAGTGAAGCCCAGGGCCAATTGTGGGTGGCTAACCTTATTCCAAGACTTGCTTTGCATTTGCCAGATGTGCTAAGAGTGAAATTTACTATAAGTCTGTATTAAAGAGATGAGAACTCACTGGAAGAAATAAGGACGATCATGTTACAACGAAAGGGAATCAGGACAGATAGCTGTCTTTGAAAGTCTCTTGGGAGCCACAGATAAGATATGCACATTTAATGGACCCCAGCATTTCAGGAGAATGAAATCAATTGTTCCAGTTGCTCCTCCCTCAGAGAGATAAATGGTTTATTTCTGTAAGAACTGCCTCACTCTAAATTAATTAGGCCCCTTGATGTTTGGGATGCTAAACAGAACATTTTGAAAAAAATTCTTATAACCAAAATAATGCTCTTAAAATGGTTTATTATCTATCATGGTGGAGCTTGGAGCTATCATAGCATTAACTGTTTTCTTCTCATGAGCACAAAGATAGAAATATACAGTAATAGTTAATTTTACCAAGAAGTTCTTGAAATTAAAAAAAAAAAAGCCCATCATATTGCTACCTAAATCTCTTAGGCCTTATATAAGCCATCACTAGAGAATATAGACTTGGTTAATATGAAAATAGAAGTTTTTAGCTTCATTTCACTGAGGCCCCGGGGCCTCAGTTCCAGCTTCCTTTCTTTCTCTCTTTGGTCCGATATCAATGGCATCAGATCCTAGCAGGCTAATTGTGTCTTTTCCCCCAAGTTTAACTGCTTGTCAAAAACCTGAGGCTTCAGCCATTCAGTGTGTCACTTCCAAATTCTGACATGGAGAAGGGAAAGAGGAGGGGAGAAGGACCAAGTGATATTGTGGAAGCTGGCTCTATGCAAAAGAAATTTGTGATACCTTGGGTCACCTCATCCTCTGAAATATGAATCATTTCCTGACATCATCAGACCTATCACTTCCCTCTGTCATGGGAACAAGAAGGAGCCCACTGGGAAGGAAAGATTTCTAGATTAAGCAATATGGAGGGATGGCCCATCGGTTAAGAGTCAAGAGATCAAGCTTCCATTTCTACTCTAACTCCCTGTGGAACTTTATGGAAATTGTGCCCCCTCTCTGGATCTCCTACATAAATGAATTCCCACTACATAAATGGAAAGGTTGGACTAGATCAAAGCATCTTAAATTGTGGGTCACAACCCCTGTATAGTGGGATCACATCACTGAATGTCGAGATTGCAAAAACATTTGGCGACAGGAAAAGGTTTCTGAATGCAACAAACACAAATGAATTCAAAATCAAATGCAGAATGAATAGGAGACTCTAGCAGAGCTTACCTATATTGCATCGTACAACTTCACTCTGGCTTTGGTTCTGAACCCATAAAGTACATACGTTGCACCGTGCATGCAAGAACGCTGTCAGAAACAGCTCTGCTCAGATTCAAGATGGGGTCACATAAAAATTTCTCAGGCAAAAAAGATGATGAGTGTAAAAAAAGTTTCAGAAGTCCTGGATTAGAAACCCTTCTAATTCTAAAATGTTCTACTTCCATAATTAGAAAATAGCTCCCATTAATGTGGTGCTTTAAAGTCTGCAAAACATCTTACACGTCATCTCTTTGATCACCCCGCTTTAGAAACATTTACAGATGAGGAAATGGAACCAGAGAGAGGTTAAGTGACTTTCCTGGGTTCCTCCAACGAGTGAGTCTTGAAGTAGCTTTTGAATATAGGTCTTCCTGACTCAGAGTCCAGAGTTCTATCGACCATAGCACGCAACCTCCTAAAATTCTTGCTGCATGTGTCAAGGGAAGGCTTAGCTACTTGACAAGATGGCATTTGTACAGAGCCAGTGGGAGAGGGAGGAGGCAGAGAGGTAAAAGCTACAGACTTCTAAACCACAGAAGATTCATGCTGCTATTCCATTTCAAAGCCTTGAGCCATTATTTGTGAGCTCCTTGCTTCCAGGGTACACAGTGGTGGGAGATGGTGTATACAAAAACACACCAATGGCCCCTGACAAAGCGATCCACATTTGAATTAAACTGCGGGTACTGCTCAGGACAACTGTTGAAAGAAGGGACAGTGAAGAGACAATCTGAAAGCCTTTTACTCTAAAAGGGAAGTGAGGTGGGCGTGGCATCTACTACCCAGTGAGGAGCAGGCAAAAGGAGTTTGGATCTTTAATCCATGTGCCGAAACCTTGGTAGGAATTCTTAATAAATAGACACGACCAGAAATAGCTTGTGTAATTTCATCTGAACAGAAACCAGCTTTCTCTGTTGAGGAAAGAACGTGAATTTCTTGAATATTTACAGACCAGCAGCCTGTTCACAGAAAAGCTGCTTTTATTTTAGCACCGATGAGTCATCAAAAATGTTGGTCACTTCTTTTCTGCTTTAGTGTACACCAAGAGTGCTATGTTTATATTGCTGTGAGATGCTGAAAAAACTTAAGGCAGCCACTGAGTCAGAAAAATAAGAGTGAAATCTCCAGTTCTGGCAAATACTAGGAACATGATGCTGGTTGTGCTGTAGCTCGATCTCCGCTACAGGCTATGTTTACATAGCACAAAACAAAGTGGAGATTGGGCAATTTTCCAGGTAACTTGACACATGTAGACAGCAAAAAACTACATATTTCTGTCCCCCAAATAGAAATGAATTTTGGCAGCAACCTAGTTAATGTGCTCCACGGGACTAGTAAAACAGATCATTCAGGGCCCAAAGTGAAAGGGAGGTTTGGCAAGTAGAGTATAAAGCTAGGGCCTAAACACAGCCTGTTTCCTGAGGAGTGGCCTAAGAAAACTGCTGATTTTGAAGCTATGTGAGGAATTAAATTGTAGCCTAACTCCCTACTGGGAGAATTTGTGCCATCTTAAAGTTGAGGTATCGAACACTAGGATGCCGAAGCACTGCCCAAACCAGATGGAAATATTTAACAAAGTAAATAAAGTCACAGTAGAGCATAGATAGTGTTGATAATGTGTTTTTTTCTAAGTCAGTATGTAGCTGGCAGAATCTTTATTGTTGTTGTTGTTATGGTTTCCGTTGTTTCAGTCATTTTGACCCCTTTTGGAGTTTTCTTGGCAAAGGTATCGGAGTGGTTTTACCATTTCCTTCTCCAGCTCATTTTATAAAAGAGGAAACCGAAGCAAACATGTTTAAGTGACTTATGTAGGGTCACACAGATAGAAAGTGTCTGGGGTTCAGATTTGAACTCAGGAAGATGAGTCTTTCTGACTCTAGATTTGGTGCGCTATCCCCTGCTCCAGATATTGTGTATCTAGGAAGCCTAGGATCCTATCAGATTATTCTTTTGCTGCCATATCACACTGTTGACTCATATTGAGCTTGCAGTTTATTAAAGCCCCCAGATCTCTTTCATATGAACTCCTCTCTAGTCACATGCACATACCTCAATTGAGGACTTTGGAAGCAGATTCTAAAAATCCAAATGATTTTCCATTTCTCTCTATTAAAATTCATGTTTTTGAGTTTAGCCAAAAGTTCTAGGCTGCTGAGAACATTTTTGAACTGTCACTTTTTCATCTAATATCCCTCCTAGCTTTGTGCTATCTGTATATTTTGAAGCACATCACCTATGCTGATATTTCAGTCTTAAGAAGAAAACTGCAAAAGGACAGATGAACACCCCTGTGGCATTCCATTCCAGTCTCTCTAAATTACTCCTAGCTGAGTAGGGCCATTCTACCAGTACTGAATCTGGCTAATTGTATCATCGTCAAGCTCTCTCTCTCTATAGAATACCATGTACAGCTTTATCAAAGCCATTGCCAAAATTTAGGTAAATCATATTTGCAACATCCCCCTGATTTTCCATTCAAAAACTCCTGTCAGAACAAAGAAATGAAGTTAGTCTAGCATGAGCCACTTGTGATCAAGCACCATAGTGGCGCTTTGTGGTCTCCACTTCATTGTCGAGGTGTTCACTCACTGTCTCATTAACGGTGATGAGCAGGCTGATTTCAGAAAAGCCTGGAAAGGCCTACGTGAACTGAAGATGAGTGGAGTGAGCAGAACCAGGGCAGCAATCGTACACCGTACAACAAGATCATGTGATGATCGGCTGTGATGGACTTGGGCCTTTCTCAACAATGCAGTGATTCAAGACAATTTTCAGTAGACTTAGGATAGAAAAAGCCAATCGCATCTACAGAGAGAATTCTGAAGACTTAATGTGGAGCAAAGCATAGAATTGTCACATTTTTGTTTGTTTTTTTCTTTCTTATGTTTTTTCCTCTTCAGTCTGATTTTTTTTTTCTTGCACAACATGACCAATAAGGAAATATGTTTAAAAAGATTGTACATATTTGACTTATTGTTAGCTGTCTTGGGAAGGGGGAAAAATGAAAGCGGGAGGGAGAAAAATTTAGAACACAAAATTTGTACAAATGTATGTAGAAAACTATCTTTACGTGTATTTGGAAAAATCAAAAAGCTATTAAAAGAACCAAAAAAACAAAGCGTTCTGAAATTTCCAGGAGCCGGTGTTGTGCTCACTTATTTGCATTTTACTGATACTACTCTTGTCCTTTTTTTTCCTTTTTTTTTTGAAATTTGGCAATAAGCAGTTTATATTCACAATCTTTTCATAAAGGTTTAATTATCTTTAAGCCATGTACCAATTTTATCAGCTGTTCTGGTTTTGGAAAAGAGAGGCCTTCAGTTGAGGTCTTGGTAACTGAAGTGTCCCCTCACTGTCATACTAGCCCTTGTTGAGTATATCCATGGCCAAGTGTTTCTCATTCTTATTTTCATCCTTGATCTGGAAATTGAGATCCTCTTCTCAAACACCATTTTGTTAGCCATCTATGAAATTCACAAATCTATTTTTCTCTTCTGGAATCCTTGCCTTTAGTCAGAAGCATTGTGGAAAATGCTACCTGTGTCTTTGGTTTCTTGCACTTCATCATCTTCAGCAATGCTTTCTAGATTCCTTCTTGTAGAGGGATGGAATTATGCACTAAGATCGGGACTGGCAAACGCTTGAGGCTAACTTCTGACTGGACAATACTCTATGGGCATATGCTTGGAAAATGGTCCTTTCCACTATCGGTATTGGCTCAACGATTGGTGTATAGAGGATTGTAGGAGGGACTAGAGGGTGGAGCCAGGGACACACTCTCTCAGAAGTACAGGAGGAGAAAGCGGTTGTGGAGAATCTGCTTCTATCCTGTTCAACTCTGAGTCTGGGGACCAAGAATAAAGATCGAGGACTTTTGCTTATCCTGACTCCGGCTGATTCTGGGGTGTCCTGTGTGCTAGCATGGTCGTTACACCTTCTGGTATTATCATTTATGACCAGAGAAAACACCAGGACTAGGTGGTTATCATCAGACTTAGAAATCTTGTGAGTGGATACCATCATGCTCCAGAATGGATTCCCTGAAGATATAGAAGCTCTATCTATTTCTTATATCCGGTAGACAGAAAACTTGCCCCACTTACCCTCACGGAGGAGTCATCAAACATACCTTTGTTTCAGCTTTCTATGATCCTTTCTATCATGTCTTCATTCCTAAAAAAATTCTAATAGTTTTTATTTCTTTAAATTTTTTCTATTAATACTTAAAAATCTTATTAATAATTGTTTAGCAGCCTTTTGTTCAGGGAGATTATCTCAGTCTCTCTGACATCTCTGTCTGAATAGGAAACTCAGGGGCCATAAGTGTGTATTGTCTTCCCCATTATGTACCAAAATAAAGTGATATCTTCTTTTCTTGTTTTTCCCCTTTCAGATTCCTTCTAACATTCATCATTTCTCCCCATTGTTGCTGGCTGGTTGCAAATGGGCCAGTTATCTGGAAACTAAACAAGCCCACAGTAGGGGGCAGATTACCATCATTTTTTTTTCTGCACAATAACATCTGACATTTATACTTTTAGGTTTGCAAAGCACTTTAAAGTCATTTTCTTAGGCAAATCTTAGAACAACATCATGAAATAGATGCTATCATTGTCCTCCTTGTATATTTTTGTAAGGAAATAGGTTGGGAGAGGTTATGTTACTTGTATAGGGTCACATTTGAGACAGGATTCAAACTCAGGTCTCACTCGCTCGAAATCAATAACACCCTTGGCACGTCACCTTTGTTACTAAAAGTCTTGATCATTTTGCGTGTGTTCACATGATTGTCAGTAATCTTTCTTGCAAACCTATTTAGCTATAGTCATTTACAGATGTAAAACAGGTCCCTGACATATACAAGCCCTGGCTAAATTCAGTCAAAAGTTTATGAGGGGCAGTGTGGCTCTCTTCCTTATATTTCATTGTCAAGGGCTGATGGGAAACTCCGTATGGCTTGTTCAATCTGTTAATTGTATGTTTCCATTCAAGCTGAACTGACAAGCTCAAATCTGCCCACTCATGCTAATCTGTAGAGATGCATTTGTCAATACCACATTTTACTTCCCTTACACGTGACCTCTGTCAGGAGCCTTCTTTAATAAAATATTTGAAAGATTATCTACACTTTCACATCCCATTTGTGCATCACAAGAGATAAGAATTGGAGTCTGCAGCTTCATCATACACTCAGAATCTTAGGGGATTTGGAATAACTTCTTTCCAGATGAGTTTGTTTGATGTTTGAGGAAGGAATGTGGTACCTCACCAGCTAAGATGGCATCCCTCTCTCCCAAGTCTAACTCCAACTGTTGTTTTTGTCATTGGGGTATATTTTTCTACGTAACTCCTGATTGTTGTGTGGAAAACCTTTCTTCTCTCCTTCATTCAGACTAATAAAACTCAGAAATTCCATATTAATACTAAATATTTTTAATATAAATAAAATAAAGTAGAATACCAGTGGATAGGGCACGAAGCGTGGATTTAGGAAGACCTGAGTTCAAATGCAGCTTTAGACATTTACCAGCTATTTGATCCTGTGCAAGTCATTTAACTTCTTTCTGCTTCAATTTACTTAAGTGCAAAATAGGGATAATAATACCACTGACCTGCCACTACTGCTGTGAGGAAAATGTAGGAAATATTTGTCAAATATTCTCTAAATGCTAGCTCTTATTTTTATTATTTTTGTTGTTTGTATTGTTGTTTTTGTTGTTAGAATAGTAGTGATGGTAATGGAAGCTTGTTTGGATCTCTATGGGGACTTTAAGCACAAAGATTCCTTCCACAATGCAGACTTCTGTTTTGCAATTCATCTTAGGCAGCTGTTTGGAACATTGAGAAGTTACTTGCCTTACCCATGGTCACACAGCTGGGATGTGACAGAATCAGGGCTTAAACCCAAATTTTCCTGACCCAAGCACAGCTCTCTATTTTCCATGTCATGCTTTCTGTCATGATGATGATGTGCTTGATCTTATTCTCATGACCTAGGGAATCAAGCCTCCTAACTCCCAACTAGTAGAAAAATGTTCAAGATTTAATGCTCACTGGGGTAGATAGAGCACGAGCCTTGAAGTCAGGAGGACCTGAGTTTAAATCTAGCCTCAGACACTTAATACTTGCCCAGTGATCCTGGGCAAGTCACTAAGTCACTTAACCCCAATTGCCTCAGCCAAAAAGAGAAAGAGAGAGAGATTTAATGCTCACTGTCTGAGTCCATATCTCTTGGTATGTATTAATTCATTGTCTATGTCTTTGTTATGTCATTGTAATGATAAGCAAAACCAAGTTCCTTGGAATATGTTATTTCCTGTACAGCTTGAGGACAGCTATATTACAATACATACTCATTGAGTTGGAAGTCAGCCAGAGGAATTCTTTTTAAGCCTGCTGTGTCTTTCATCCTGTCGCTGAGCAATTGAATTTTTGAACCTAAGGACAAAATTTTACATTTATTCTTACTTAATATTACTTTGTTTGATTCAGCTTTAGTTTTATCCTGTCTAGATCTTTGGGGATCCTGTTTCTGCCACCTGGCATATTAGCTATCCCTTCTACCTTTTTTGTCATCTCCAAATGTGATGAGCATGTCCTTCTGTATTCTTATTTGCTATTGGAGCTTTTCAAGGACCCATAATTCTGTTGGTAATAACCTCTCTGTCACTGAATAGACAGTCTTCAAAAGCTGCAGTGGCTAAAAACCAAAGTCCCCAAACTGTGGCAAACCTAGTAATGAAAATCTCTGAATTTAATCGGATTGAGACTCAGAAGAGATATACAATCTACACTGTACTTGTGTTCCATCTTGGAAGGACGAGCTAGAGTTTGCTTTAGTTATAACCTTTGAAAACCAAAGGTCACTTCCATACTGTAGATAAAGTTATAGTAGGATTTTAGTGGAAGGCTCCCTTCAAGTCTTCAATAAAAATATTTAGCAGTACAACGCTGAGGACAGAGCTCTGTGGCATTTCATTAGCAACTTTCCCTAAGTCAATTTTTACGGAGTGCTTTTACATCCCCTATCTCATTTTATGCCCCCATCAGGCAGTCATGCCCCCGTTTTTCATGGTAAGAACTTGCTCTGATGATGTGAACTATCTTGGGATAGATGGGAAAGAACAGATGGCCATTTTTGTTGAGAAGGTAGTGTGGTTTACTGACAAGCATACTGTTGGAATAGCTACATTTAAACCCAGATTTGTATGCTTACCATTTGTGTCATTGGAAACAAGACCTAGGAATCTACCTCTTTGGGCCTCAGTCTCTTTCCCTCTGAAATGGGAATAATACTAATGATTTTTTTTAGACCATAAAAAACGCTATAAAATCTCAGCTTCAATTTCATCACTAGCTCTTTTTCCCTGCTGCATACCTTGTCTAATTATATCGGCTCATATATCTGAAACTCAGATATCTATGGATATATAAGCCATTAGCATCAGAGGAGGAAGGTTTTATGAGAAGATTAATATCTCCGCTACCACGGCCCCAGGAAAGTAGCTTAGAGGTCTATGCTAATTCTCTCTATAGATATTTGTTTTCTTTCCCCCAAATGATAGGTTTAGCATCATGCAAAGGAATATTTAATAGAAATGCTTTGTATCGCATCATCCACTTGTGGATTAAGCTTGCTGAGCTGCTGGAAAACCCTGTAGTAGCCCAGGGTTCACAAACGTAATCTGGTTAGGCTGCTGCCTGCCGATTAACTTGGATTTATTGATTTTTTTTCCAAGCAGGAGAACACAGCAACTCAGAAATCTCTACCTCTCTGATTAAATCAACCTAAAATAAATACCCAACTGTAACTGATTTCTGAGTTTATCACATAATATTGCTCAAGCGTGTGCCCTCATTTATCACTGTGGCATATTCGGGCCACTTAAAATGAGGGAAAATACAAATTGCATACCAGAATCTTGGGGTACAACAGCATGAAACCGCCCTGTCACTATTTGATTCGATGCCCAATATTAGCTCTTCATGTTCATGAAAAGCAGCGATGAATAATCAGGGCCTTTCCTAGTTACTGTAATATAAATTATGCATTTAAGGTTACTGCAGATTAAAGTATTAAGGGCTGATTATTATTAAAATTAAATACTAAGATATTTATCAGGCTCATTTTAAAATGTATGGTCTGTCTCGAAACACAATTTCAACAGCAATAAAATTTAGATAAAATGTCAAAATCCTAACCTGGAAGCCATCAGTCTGTAGTTCATCATCATTTTTGAATAGTTCTTAGTGCTGCACTTGGCCCCATCTATGTTTGGGATACAGTGGTTTATATTGACTCAGTTTATCCTCACAGACTTTCTTCAAGAACTGCTCACTCAGTTGCTCAGATAAAACACAAGTGGTCCATGAATTCATTTGATGTAAGCCCATTCTGAGTCAGTGCTAGAACTATCTAGAGTTGGGGGGTGGGAGGGAAATCTGAGTGTTCAGTGCTCATGCCATACAGAAGGAAAATGAAAACTTACTGTAAAGCCTCCGAGTTGTCTTTGTAAAGTGAAGCATGCAACCGAATCCTCGGAAATGTCTAGATGCTGGCTTTTCATTCAGATGTTGCCCATATGCATAGACAGAGCCTTATATCCACAGAGAACCAGAGAGGTGCCACAAGATTAGCGGAGGACAGATGTCTAGATTCTCTAAAAAGCCGAATGAGCCAAGTCTGCAAACTACAGACCAGTGAGCTTGACTTTCACTCCTGGCCAAATTCGAGAGCGCATTATTGAAGGGGAGGTTGGGGACTACTTAGAAAGGGAAGCAGTGATCACTGAAAGTCAGCTTGGCTTCATTAAGAACAGTTCATGTGAGACTAACCCCATTTCCTTCTTTGCAGGGTAACTAGCCTGGTAGATCAGGCGAATCCTGCAGGCACAGTATACTTATATTTTCGCAAAGCTTTTGGCAGAATCTGTAGAGACACAGGTCTGATGATAATCCAGTTAGAGTGATACAGAATTGATTGAACAACAAGAACCGGAAATGAATAATTAACAGGTCAGTATTAATTTGGAGTGAGGTCTCTAGTTCATCATCCATCAAAAATCTGACCATAGGTCTATACTGTTAAGAAGCGTAAATACTGAAACCAGAGAGGTGACATATCTATTGTACCTTTCACTCATCAGACTTATGAGCTACCGTGTTCAGTTCTGGGCCCCACACTGATAAGCTGGAGAGTGTGTAGCTGGGGAACTGCAGAAGTCAAGAACCTTGGAACTATGCTACATGAGGATCAGGGGCATTTAGCCAGTAAAAAAAGAATAGGACAGGATAGTTGTTTTCAAATACTCAAGATTCGTGTTCATCCTCGGTTCTTGAAGAGGACCAGTGACGTCAGGAGGATGATATCTTGACTTGCAAGTGATTTGGATTTCAGTGAGGCAGGGCTGCACAAAGTCAATGTATCACTCCTCTCCTCCAGGGTCATTAGAATCCAGTGGCAAGACATAGGTCAGAACGACTGTTCGTGGCCCTGGATTCTCCAGGACCAAGGTCTCTTGGTGTTTTTAAACTAAGGTTCCCCCCCACAGGTCTCAGTTTGCCTGAGCAACACCCATTCAGTAGTTAAAGGCTAGATAGGAATTGAGGCAAAAGGTGGCCTAGTTTGCCTTCACAAAAGAATCAGTCTGGGAGGGGAGACCCTCAGAGTTTCCAGCCTGAACAGACACAGGCTATCATATGGAAGAGAGATCCGCCTTTTTCTGTTAGGTGCTAGAGAGCAGAATTAAGGAGTGAAAGAGAAAAGAGTTGGGGAGGGGAGCTGCCCCATGGTGGAACAGATTGGCCCAGAAGGTCCTGAGTTCCCCATCTCTGAAGGTCCTCAGGCAGGGTCTGGGGGCTACTTATTGAGGATATTACAGAGGTGACTCTTGATAAGGTATGGCCAGGAAGATCTGGCCACAGGGGTCATTCCAATTTTAAGATACTGCAGAAGGACCTGAGATTCCCAGTCTATCTCTACGTCAGGCCAACGTGAACACATCACCAGAGTTCATGTGGCAGCTAATGGCTCCTTGATTGGTTTGTGTTCATTTGTCATCCAGCTTCACAGAGACCCAGCTGGGGTGACTTTCTGCTTTGTCTCCTCTGTACCGCTTCTTCCCTTTCCCTGTTTGAGCTGAATTTCATTTAGTCTTAAGAAAGTCTAAATCATACTAAATGAGGTTCCCTCTTGATTTAAAGTTCCATTATGTATATAAATAATGGAACATCCCATGCTTATCCAGTCACTTCCAATGGAAGATGACAAGATGTACTGAGATCTTTCTTTTAAAGAGTATATTTTAATTAAGTACTTAACATCGAAAGATTGGTTAAGGATACAGTGTTATGATTGAGTTATCAGAACTAGCCATAAATATGCATTTATTAAGCATTTTTTGAGTGCTAGGCACTGTTTAGAGCTGAGAATACAAAGAAAAAACTTAAATAACCCCTGTCCTTAAGGACTTCACCTTCTGTTGGAGGAGATGAGATGTAGACATATTAGTATACATGAGATAAGTGTATATAAATGTGAGTGCTGTTCAGTTGTTCAGGCGTGTCTGATTCTTTGTGGCTTCATGTATCATCCTGGCTATGAGGTTCCCTTGACAAAGATATTAGAATGATTTGCCATTGCCTTCTCCGGTGGATTAAGTGGGCAAACAAAGGTGCTCAGGGCCACACAGCTAGAAAGTGTCTGAAGCTACATTTGAGCTCAGGTCTTCCTGACTCTAGGCCCAATGCTCTAGCCATTGTGCCACCTAGCTGTCTCATCAATTTATATTCCTATGTGCAAAATAACTAGGAAGTAATTTGGTGAGTTTGGGGGATATGGAAAGGCCTCCTGAAACAGGTGGCCCTAAAGTCCAGCTCTAGAGGAAACTAGAGATGTCTTGTCAATTAGAATCAGAATTCAGGAAGGAGTGAATTTAAGGTTTTGGAAAGGCTGTCTTGTTGAAGAAGGGTACATGGCCTAATGAATGGCCTAGTGGTCTGTACTTGGAGTCCAGAAGATCTGAGTTCAGATTCTGCCTTTAATACTTATTATGTGACTGTGGTCAAGTCACTTAACCTTTTTTCTCAGTTTTCTCATCTGAAAAATAGTGCACATCTCATGGAATTGTTGTGAGGCTCAAAAGAAAAAATCTCCCAGAATTATTTATCACAGCTTAAGTCGTGATATGTCAGCTACTGGTAATATTGGGGTGGTTCTTGTTCTCATATCTCAATGGAATTCAGAAAAAGTCCTGCATCGGGTCACTGTCTTACTCTCGCTCTCTTGGGTTGAATGTTTGACTGATTATTGTGCTGGCAGATAAAATGATTGCCTTTCTGGAATTGGATACAAGTTTTGAAATGTCAGCTCATGATTAGCAGGTTCACTGAAAATTTTAGGGGGACAACTCCAGGGGCTGATACAAAGGCAAGAATAAGATGCATTTCTTTCTCTTCTACTGTAGTTTTGATTTTTTCCATTAGGTCTTTCTGTTTTGAGTGCTTTCCATTTCATATAGTCTAAAGGATATTTATTACTGTTTTTGTTGTTGTTTATCATTGTTGTTGTTGGTAGTAGTAGTCGTCATCTTAGTAGTAGTAGTTGTAGTAGTATACTTTTTTTGCTTGATTTCAAGGTATGACTGGAAGCAATGAATGCCAGAGAAAAACAACAAAAGCTAGAGAAAAACAGGTTTCTTATCTGTGTAAGGGAAGGCTTCCTAATAGTGAGAGCTCTCCCAATATGGGGCGAACTGCCTAGAATAGTGGTGGGTTGTGGTGGCTTCTTCTTTCCCAGAAACTTGCAAACCAAGACTGAATTATTCTTTACAAGGTTTGATGCCTTGGGTGGTACAGAGAAATCATGGCCAGCTACAGATACCTGGCCTCTCAGATCCCATCTCACACTAACATTCTCCTTATAATATCTTTCTTGTTGTGAGGATCAAACAAGATAACGCACGTTAGAAAGCACTTTGCAAACCTGTGAGTGCTCTAGAAATGTCATTTATTAGGTAATTTGAATGCTTTCTGCCCCTGTATCCTTGTATGTAAAACAGAGCTTGCTCCAGCTTTCATTCCCTCTCCCATCAAAGTATTTTGAGAAGAGAATATTATATGACAAGTACATAGTGGAACCCTTGCAGTTACTTTGTGTTGGCTTTTCAGTAGGTTGGATAACTTTTCAGTTAGCCAGGTATACTGTCTAGCTTTCATCTACCTCTGACCAAGGTAAAGGATTTAGCTGTCACAGTCTATGCAGTCATGAGAATTTCCCCCCATTTAAAGCCAGGTGACCCATTGGGGGATGGAATCCATAACTTCGGGCTTCTTGGTACCATCCTTTAAGTACTATTGCCATGTTTTAGTTAGCCTGCCTAGGAAAAAGAACATGAATACATATATCATCATCTTTAGTATTAATGAATAGACTGGTATCTTTATCAGCACTTTTGTCCAGGGTTGGTTAACACAGGAGTTAAAAAGATATGTTTAATGTGCTCCTTCCTCCTTGTCAAGTGGTGATCCTCTGTTTTCCCTCCCCCTCCTCAAAAATGCCCAGTCTAATTCAGTTATGGTTCTGCTTTGGTGGATTGCAAAAAGCACAACTGTATTACTTCCTCTATTTGGGAATTTTCTTTTTCACTGATGATTTTGCATGCTATTGTGTACAGTGCAGTAGAACAGAACTCAATTACTTAAGTGCTCTTTATTTTTTTTTTAGGTGGAGAACCATTTTACATCCAATAATCTAGCTTTTCTTTGTGCTTACTAATTCTCCGTTAATTTTCCATGTTGATTTTAACAGGGAAATCTAGTATAACATTCAAGCCCAACTTCCTCAGCTTCCCCTGCTTTGCCCCAAGCCCAGGCAGAACTCTTGGCTCCCAGATCCCCTTGGCCATTACCATTGCTGACAGCTGGGGTGGGAGCTGCCCTGCTGCCAAATTGAGGGCATGTTCTCACTCTGGAAATTGAATATGTGTCTCGGTGGGCCCCGTCATTCACTCCCTGCTTCCCTTTCTGCCTCTCTTTAATGTATTCAATTTCAGAACAATGAAGGAATGTGAGAAATGCCCAATTCCACTTAACAAATCCCTTGGGGAAGTTAAGGCAGTTTATGAGGAAGG
Organism: Antechinus flavipes; assembly: GCF_016432865.1. Classification (NCBI taxonomy): domain Eukaryota; kingdom Metazoa; phylum Chordata; class Mammalia; order Dasyuromorphia; family Dasyuridae; genus Antechinus; species Antechinus flavipes. Next base: position 49,867,641 of record NC_067404.1, read on the forward strand.
CCATTTACGAGGAAGCAAATAGTAGAAACTAGAGGGCCCTTTAATCAGCTGAATCATTTGGGTTCTCAAAGGAAGACACTTTACTGGGTATTCACTCGGTGGCTATATCAAATCTGGTGAAAGGAAAAGGAGGCAGAAGTCTTAATGAAAGTAAGAAAGCTAGAGGAGGGCATTTTATTTCTGGACTGATCGTCCTTTGAATTTTACCTCCAAGCTTGAACTAGAATCCACTGGTCAGGCAGCATGGCATAGTGGACAAAGTACTGGATTTGGATGAGAAAAACTGGCTTTGCAGCTTGATTTCCTGTTTCCCCTTAGACCTGACTTTTTTCTCCATAAGCCTCAGTTTCCTCTGCAAAATGGGAAGGTTCACTTGGGCGATCTCTTTCCATCTTTAACTCCTAGAATCCTGTGGATTGAACGTCATACCATTCCCCTAAATGTCAAAGACATGTTGATTTGGGAAATCAAGCTAGGAAAGCAGTCCTCCAGATTGAGGTTTGACAAGGCAGACACAAGTGAAGAGAATGAGCTTAGGTTAGAGCAGACAGCTATCATAAAGTCAGCCAGACAAGACTCCTGGTGATTAGTGTGGGTCAGGCGCCGAGGGCAAGGACTACCCTGTGGGTCAGCCTGGCTTATATTGAAGTGGTTCGATACCCTGAGCTCACGTTGAAGTAGTTCAGTACCTTGGATAGCTCTTTGAGAGTCAGTTCTTCTGACTGAGAGAAACTGAGGTTTGACTGCGACTTTTAATTCTCATAGCCCCAGGGCTGTTCACTTGGCTCTAACTCTCTAACACTTCCCAGGGCTGAACTTTCCCCTGGGATTGGTGCATCATTCTCATCTCAGTTCAAACGCTTTCAGAATTCTTGTCAGATAAGAGCACTGTGTCTTCTGGCCTAAACTGGAACTCTGGGGGAAGTGCCATGTCCTCAAGAAAGTATATTCAGGTTAGAGAGACTCACTCCTCTCTCTGACACAAAGTTCATTCTCTGGAGTCCCTAACTTTTCTGGATAGAAGTTAGCTCAGTTTGGGGAAAGAGAAAAGGCACTTAATGGTTGATCCATTCACAGAGAACAGATAGGCCTTCTTCAGGCTGACATTCAAAGACTCCCACAATGAGGCCTTTGGGTGTCAAACTATTCCCTTATATAGAACCTGCCTTCTAATCTGGTCTTAGTCATTTCCTCAGTTGCCCTCATCTACCTTTTCCCTGTTGATAGTATTTCATTCTCTAACATGCCATTTCCTCTTCACAATTATATCCAATCTGTAGGCCCCAGATAATTCTTCCTTTTCTTTCTTTTTTGAAAGGCAATTGGATTTAAGTGACTTGCTCAGGGTCACACAGCCAGGAAGTATTAAGTGTCTGAGACTGGATTTGAATTCAAGTCCTCCTGACTTCAGGGCTGGTGCTCTATCCACTGCACCATTTAGCTGCACCTAATTCTCCCTTTTCTAAAGTTGCATTGTACAAATTGTCATTGGGCCTTTAGCATGAAATCGGCATTTTTTCCTCGATCCTTCACAAGAATATAAATGTCTGCAGGTTTACTTCAATTAGACCAGTGTTTATTGAGTCAGATACTGGGCTAGGAGGTGATATAAAGGAACTAAAGAAACAGTCCCTGCCTTTATGGAACTCAAGGCCTTTTGCAGGAAGACAGTGTCGATGAAAATAAATCGAATGTGTTTATACAAAATAAGACAAAGCAATTTTTTATTTTTTTTGCTGAAGCAATTGAGGCTAAGTGACTTGCCCAGCATCACACAGGAGGAAGTGTTAAGTGTCTGAGATTAGATTTGAACTCAGGTCCTCCTGACTTCAGAGCTGATGCACTATCCACTGCGCCTCCTAGCTGCCCCAAGACAAGGCAATTTCAAGAGAGTGCTGACATCACAAGGGTCAACAAGCTGCCATTTGATAGGTAGCAGGCAACTGGGTGATAGAGTGAATGTAATACCAAGCCAAGAAAACCTGCCCGTGTTCAAATTCGGCCTCAGATGCTTACAAGGGCAAGTCACTTCACTCTGTTTGCTTCGGTTTCCTGGTCTATAAAATGAGCTGGAGAAAAAAGAAATGGCAAGCCATTCCACTGTCCAAGAAAACCCCGAGTGGGAAACAAAAAGTCAGACACTGACTGAAATGACTGAACAACAACATAAGTAGGTAACGTCTGTGTTGTGCTTTGAAGGAAGCAAAGGGTTTTTACAGACCAAGGTGAAGAAGAAATGTCTAGTATTCAAAAGGAGTTTACAAAAACCAAAAACAAAGCTCTTTTATCACAGGTCTATTAGAAATGAAAAGAGACCTCAGAAACAATTTGTCTCCCTAATCCTCAATTTCCTCATTTGTAAAATGGGGATAATGCTAGCTCTTTTGCGTACAAAGGTTGGTGTAAGGTAAGGGTAAGTGCTTTGAAAACTTTACCATGCTAGAGAAAGTCCAATGACTGTGTTGTTTTCATACGTATATGCTCAGTACTCAATATAATGCTGTATACACAGAGATATTCAAAAAAAGTCACAGTAGATGTTTGATCAGCTGCAGAGGCAGGTAAATGATCCTGTAGATAGGACTCGAGCTCTGGACTCAGAAAGACCCAAGTTCAAATCCAGCCTAAGAAACTTTCTAGTTCTGGGATTCTGGACAAGTCACCCAACTCCTGTCTCAGTTTTATTTTAACTGTAAAGTGGGAATAATAATAGCCCCTGCCCCCCCAGGGGTGTTGTGAGGATCAAATGAAATAATATTTGCAAATCATTTAGTCCAATACCTAGCACAAAGTAGGTGCTTAATAGATGCTTGTTTCATTATTTTCTTCATTGTACAGAAGTGGCAGAGCGGGAACTTGAAGCCACGTCATACCTGTCTATTCTCCTCCTTTTTCTGGCCTCTGCCAAGCTTTGGACACCCAGTAAATAGGTATGTTCAGGGCAAGGTCCATTCAGAGGCTTGTTGGCTCAGAAAATTTGAGCTCAGTTCCCCTCCTAGTCATTCTCCCCACACACTCCCCCAAAATGGAAAAAACCTGGGTAGAGAGAAGCCTGCAAAGGTCCTCTGAGTCCTTACAGTACCCAGAGGATCCTTGTCAAGCTGGTTATGAACAAACTCCTCCCTGGGACTTAATCAGATCATTCATTTCAATTGAAACACAGAGGAAAGCAAAACAGGCACATTCAACTACAGTGAATAGAATTCCTTTGGAGTCAATCTTTAGTGGAGATTAGAAACCTTGGGGAAGTCATCCTGCCCCAAGAGGAAGCCTCATCTTCTGGAAATAAACTCTTTGCCCCTCCCTGCCTGGAGAAAGGAGCTGCCCCAATGGAGCAGTGATGGGGAAGTTTTGTGTTTCAAGGAAGAGATCTATAAAATCCTCTGCTTTAGCAACCGGCTATAGACAGCTCATTGGTTCCATTTAGATAGCTATGGAGCATAGACGCTTGTAAGAAAGGTTTAAGTGAAGCTGTTTAATATATTTTTCTAATCACTGCCATTTCCTGCTCCAAATAGAATCCTCTCTTCTGACAAATGTGTGGATCGGAGCAAAACAAATGAACTCACTGGTTGTATCTCTATACCCCACTATCTATTCCTCCTATCCCTCTCAGGTGGAATGGAAGGTCTCCTTTCACTGTACTGATCAGAGCACTAAAATCTGTCATTCTCCTTTTCATTTAAATTTTTGGGTAAAGGCGATCACTTACATTATTCTGGGTGCCCTCTCTTCTGTATTGCTTTATAGGAGAACACTGCCACTTTGCATCTCATGGCAAGAGTGAGATCCATCCAGGACTTAGTACTTTCCATCCCCAAATTTGCATGGCCTTTCTGCCTTTCTGTAAAGTCTGCAGCTCACAAAGATGTCATGTTCCCACTGACATATTAGCCTTTCTCTTTTGACTATACTTTGCATCTTGGATTCATTAAACATTTGCATGTGATTTCAGGAGCCCATAGTTTACTCCCCTACAAACTTAAGGTGACCTTCCACGATTTACTAATTCCTCTGTTGTTTTGGTTAAAAAGATTTGTTTTTTTTTCCTTTTCTAGTGGGAAATAGGGGTGAGTGAAAGCGTAAAGTGAGGCCAGGATGGGGTAGCGACCAAAAAAAAAAAAAGGAAAAGATGGTCATTGAGACATATTTGGTTTTAATGCAGAGGAGAACAAAAGGAGGCTGGAAAGAAGCACAGACAAATAGGACAGATTTCTTAGCTACAGGTTACTAAGATCAAATGTATACTTAAAAGAAACTGACAGCTTTTAATTTTTAAAAAATGACAACTTTTGTTGCTTATGGTTATTAATTTTAATGATTAAATCTTCTTGAAGACAAGCACTGGTCTTGTAGTATCCTGAATCTTAAAGATGTGCAATATGCTAGGGCAAACGGTCATTTCCTTTCATTCCAGAACAAATGAGATCTGAGTTCGTATTTATGTGTAAAATAATTATCCAGTCACCAGGAAGTTTGTGATTGAGGATGGTGGGGAAAGGCAAACCTTTGTCTGGGGTGAATTCTATTCCTCATTTTTGAGAGAGTAGTAGCACTGATACGGGTGCCATTTAGTTCTTGTAAAAGAGGACTCTGGAAGGGCCTTAGCTTACAGAACAGGAAAAAATACTACAGTAACAACAATTTAACTTGCTTTTGTGAAAGACTTTGTTCAGACACTTTGCCAGATGTCAGCATCTCTGCTGCCCCCACCACATCCAAATCACAACTTTCTGCATAAAGGGTTCATTACCATTTACCTATACTCTTTTTTTTTTCAGTCAATCAATGAGCATCTATTAAGTAGCTACTCAGAGTCAAGCACTATGCTAGACCATGAAATTGCCTACAGTCTTACAATGTCCTCCTGACTCAAATCTCTCCCTTCTGTAATCTGGCCTGCCCATAGCTGTCAAGTTGTTTTCCTAAAGTTCAGGTCTGAAAGTGTCACTCCCTCTGCCCCATCCTATCCCCCCCTTTCTCATCAGTAAGCGACAATGCTTCTGGGAGCAAGTCTTATTTCTAGGAACAAATATAAATATGCTTGTTTGGAAGTTACACCTCTTCACACTTGGGCCCTCGCTGCCTTTTTTGTGTCCTTGTGTTGGATTTTACTCCTGTTCGTGCCCTCTGTGGTCCTGCTATATGGTGTCCTGTATGTTGTCTTCCATAGGGCATTTCGTCACCTTTTCCACATCTTTCTCTGAAATGCCTCTTTCTCATCACCTTCTTGTGGCTTATTATCCATTCATCAAATTTCATCTATCCATTTTCCCTTTCAAAGCTTGCCATTTTTTTTTAAATCTCCCAAATTCAAGACCTCATGGTTCTCCTCTCTTTTGCCTAAAGTCAGCACCCAGGGCATGAATGTGCAGTATAGCAATCAAACCACTAAAGGAGACAGAGACAAAGAGAGACAGAGACAGAGAGACAGAGAGATAGAGACAGACAGATAAACAGACAGACAAAGGGAGAATGAATGAGAATGGATAATCAGTACTATTAATAAACACATTCATATATCACTACTCGGACCTATGCACAGCTAAGGATAGGATGGTGTAAAAGATGGAGGCTTTCCAGAGGAGCTACAAACTAGCAAGAGGTTGTTCTACTTGAACTACCATATTACCCAAGTGGAAAATGGGACAAGAGACGCAGAAGCATCTGGAATTTTAATCGACAGCCCCGTTGGTATCCAGGTCCTTTTTGTGATCTTTTTGGCTTCTAGTACTTTTGTTTAACATGCTGGTACAGTTGGGAACGTGGCATGAGAGAGAGCACAGTCAATGTGGTATTGACTGAATTTGTCCCAATCAGTGGTATCTTTTTTGAGAGCAGACTGCAAATGGGTAAAGCATAGGAAAATAGCTCCTTTCATCTCTGTAGGAAAATGATTTGCTATGAGATACCTCATTATGTGAAGTGGTGGGATGACCAAATCCAAACTATTTCCATTTCCCTTTAGTTGTCAGCCAATTGATGCATGACTATTAAATAAAATGTAGAGATTTTTCCTTAATCTAGGTTGTGATCCATTTTATTTGCTGCTGGTTGGACCTCATTTTCATAGTTATACATCCAGTGACCCAATGTAAAATTAAACGTCTCTTCTTTTAATTAATTACACTTCCCATTTTATGTGCGATTATTCAACTCATTCTCCTTGAGGATTTTAAATTAACAATATCTCAGGTCCCTGGACAAATATGACTACCTATTAAACTTAAAAGCAGTGTCTGGGAAGAAATCTGCAATATACTTTTAATTGCTATTGGATCAAATCCAAATTTTCATTTTGACATTCAAGGCCCTTGATAATCTGGCCCTATTTTATCTAAGCAAATTTACCTTCCTGTACTCCCCAACATGCCTTTCATTGTATATTTTCTCTGCTGCACTCAAAGCAATGCCCCCATTGGCCTCCATGATGATCATTCAAAATCTCTCCTTTGCATCATGATGCTGTTCACCCTGGACTATGCTCTGTTCCTCACTCCACTTTGTACCATTCCCTCCTACTGCCATTATCCTCCACCCTTCCAGGTAGAACTTAGTTCTCATCTTTCTTTTTGAAACCTTGCCTTGTATCTTTAGCTTACACCAGGTAAATATCCCTTCTCTGAAATACTGTGTTTCCTAGAGTCTGGTACACATCACTCAACATTTTATTTAATACTATCTGTTTTCAAGTTGCACCTTCAGTGGCTCCCAGTTTCCCAGCACAATCCAGGTCTAACCATCCTTTCCAACTTTATGTAATACTTCCTTTTAGATTCTATAAATTATTCAAACTGTGCTATTCACCTTCATCCTGTTCTCTCTCTTTTCTGGATCTTTGCTTAAACTAGCTTTATGTGGGACAACTCCTTCCTCCCTCTCCCCACAAAAAAAAAAATCTATAAAATCCTTTCCTTCTTTCAAGGCCCAGTTCAGTTGTTAATAAAGCCCTTTTGTCTCTTCCAGGCTAAAAGAAATCTCTCTGTGTATCTCAGAGTATTTTTCTTAGACTTTCATTTATACTTTCATTTATAGATTTTCATTATATGTGCGTGTATAGTCTTAGACTTTCATTTATAGCTGTACTCTTACTATCTATTGATTCACAATTATTTCCACACACATTATTTCACCCATTTAAGTGTCAGATCCTCGCATAAGAAGCATAGAAACTTAGTTAACATGTAGCCCAAGAACCATCTAGTCTAACCCACACCCAAACAGTAATCCCCTTTATACCTTTCCCCAATCTTGAGCCATTCTCTTTAATGACCTCTATAGAAAGGTAATTTGCCCCCTTAGGTAGCTTATTTTATTTTGGGATAGCCCTAATGGTTAGAAAGGTTTAGTTTTTTTGTTTGTTTGTTTGTTTGTTTTTGTTTAGTTTTTAGTATGCAAAAATATCTCCAACTTTAACCCATTGTTCCTGTTTTACCCTGTGAAGCCAATCAGAATGCAGTACAATGTAAAGCATCATGGACCTGGATTGAGCTACCCAAGTTCAAATCCCAGCTCTTACTAGTATTACTTTCACCAAGTTACTTCTCAGTTATAAAATAAGGTGGCTGTAGAACAGATAGTTTCTAAAGCCCAAACCATCTCTAAATGCATATTATCCACATGGTATCCTTTCACATACATGAAGATAGCTTCCATGTGCCTCTCCTCTACCCACTTAGCCCCACATCATCTCTTCTCCATTCCAAACATCTCTACGGTCCCTTAAAACAATCTCTGAATGCTGTGACCTCAAGTTAACTCACTATCCTGACTGCTCTCATTCTAATTGAGAAAAATTTGTGCTGTGTGAATTTTAGGATCCTTAGTATAAAGAGATTTCTAGCATATGACTTCATGATTATTGATTTAAGTTGAGCTAAATTCATATGGATAAGTAATGTTTCCTCGAGAATTATAGTCACTTTGAGGCTAGAAATTGATTTATTTATATTAGCATCCCCAGCAGTGCCTAGTACAGGACCTTGACTCTATGTTCGATAGCTATTTAGTAAGCATGTGAATGGATTGTATGTCTTTCATATCCATCAAAGCACCTAGTGCATTTTGATACACTAAGAGGAATGCTGGCTGATTGAATGAATTACTCTGCTCTGTATTTGGGAGGTTTCATTGGGTGGGAATGCATGTCCTACCAAGAAGAAGAATCTCAAAGGTGGGAGCATTTCACGTTGAATAAAATCTAGGGTTAAGTTTCATTTGGAAATGCTATTGCGTTCTTTTAGGAGGATACAAGTGTATTTTTCAGCTATTTGCCTTTCAGCTGTAATGGAATCAGCAAATCTCCTTCTGGTTTAATGTTGAATCTGTTGGTAAGCGGCTGTTAGATTCTAGTCCTGAAATCCAGAATATAAAATTGGACTTTGGACTGGAACATCTATTTATAGTAGTATTGTATTAGACATATGTTTTCCTTTAGAACTGCTCAGTACTGAACTACATCTGCGAGATGGTTACTAACATAGGGCGACCTCCTCAAATTGGGTTTCCATGTCACTAAAATATTTCCCAGGTCCCAGTGCCAAAAAGTGGGCCAAAGTTAATATGGAGAAGGATTAAAGAATTTAGAAGATTAAGGACTTGTTAGATTATCGTTAGGTTTCAGGATTAGATCCTTGAAATTTCTAAAAACTGGGTGCATTTCTCAGCACTATTAAGTCTACTTATTAGGGGGGAAAACTCCCTATAAATAGTGTCACAATACTTTGAGAAGCAAAAAAAAAAATGTACATATCTTATCCAGTGTTTCAAGGAGGGCAACATTCAGAATATGTTCAAAACTCACTGTCATCCTACTATATGAAAAATTATTGGTGATGTTTCTATTATAACTTTGGCTGACTTTAAGGAAATTCACAAACTCACTTGAGCAAGCAGAATGAATGATGACAGATCTGCCTATAAGAGAACCATTTTGCTCAACTTTTCTTGTTAGTAGCGTTCAAGCTGTGGCATTTATAACAGCAGCTCCCATTTTCTGTAGCCCTTCAAAGTTTACAAAGCCCTGGAGGATGGGAGTCGAAGTATTATTATCCTTATGTAGCATATATATAAACTCTGAGTTCATTCTCTCACTGATAGATCAGATCCCTAAAGAAAGGCCCCATTTCCTCCTCCCTCCAGAGCTCTAGCGTTAACCCTGAGAGACTGAGGCTGGTTCCTGAGCCCCCATCAGTGAGCTCTCCCCATGATAATTAGTTCATATTGATTGGCCACCCAAATTCAATTAACTTTTTGAATTGGGTATTTACTATGATGGTATAGTTAATACAAAACAGCCCCCCCAAACTGTGACATACTTTCCTACCAGTAATTACAAAGTTGAAAAAAAAAAGTTGGCTCAAGCTTAGAGAGCACATGGAGCAAACCGGTAACTCACAGTTCATGGAAGTTGTTTTGCTCTAAGTCTAAAGATATTCCCTTTTCTACTGAATTGTGTGTATAGCCTTGAATATGTCTCCTCTCGTTCCATCCATTCTGTCCTTGAATCTCAATGCAAACAATGCTACCATTGGATGCTTGCCTTAGGTTGCTGCTACTAAACCAATTGAACAATCAAAAGCTTGCTCTCCCAAAATTCACAAAATTCTACTCTGATCAAGGGGTGGGTGGAAAGGAATATTGGAAGCAAGATGCGGAGTCTTTTTCTCTCCCCTTCCCACACCACCAAGTGATTCCTTTTTAGGCATTTGGCTAAAATGCTACGAGATACTGAGTTCCTGAATTCAAAACTGATATTCAGGGTATGACCATTTTTCCTTAGCTAGTCCAAAAGTCTCTTTGGCCACATCACCCTAACGTGTCTAATAGCTTTCAAGGTCATCAAAATTGAATAAAGGCTTTTCCATACTTAGTTGAAATTCTGTGATTGATTCAGTTAAGACATGATTTTAGGGTGTGGTGCAAGAAGCCTTTTGGCAGTCTGATGAAGGCTATGAACCCCCTCTCAGAGTTTTAAAAAAGCTTAAAATGTAAAATGTGATTACAAAGAAAAACAATTATATTGAAATAGAGTGAACAAAATAAAAACAAAATATATGAAATAGTATACAGCACTATGGACTCTCACTAACTTATTTTATTCAGGAAGAAATTAGATTTGAGAAAATAAATGCCCTGGACAGCATTATTAGGTTACAAAGTGACAAAGATGAGACTTGAGCACAAGTCTTCTCACTCAAAGTAAAGTGCCATGGACTCTATGTTGACTTCCTGTAAACCTTTAGGATTTATAAACAGATACTTTTGTTGTTGCTGTTGAGTTGGGTTTCTTTTTCTGTAGTGCTTGATTCTTCACAACCTCATTTGGGGTTTTCTTGGCCAAGATACTGGAGTTGTTTGCTATTTTCTTCTCCAACTGATTTTACAGATGAGAAGACAGAGGCAATCTGAGTTAATGACTTATTCAGGGCCATACAACTAGGAAGTATCTGAATCCCAGATTAGAATTTAGTTTTTCCTAACTTCAGGCCTAGCAATATACTATACCACCTAGCTGCCCATAAACATTGTGCATTGCCCCTATAATGATGATGATGATGATGATGATAATAATAATCTTTAGAAGATACTTTCTTATCTCCCATTAGCAGGGTACCTGCTTTAAGTTATTTTTCTAAAAATAAAGATAGCTCATTGTCATATAGAAGTGACTCGGTTTTTTTTCCAATAATAGCTTTTTTATTTTCAAAATATATGAGAAAATAGTTTTCAGCATGTACCCTTGCAAAACCTTCTGTTCCATATTTTTTTCTCCCTTTCCCCCATTCCCTCCCCTACAAATGAGGCAACCCAATATAGGTTCAACATGTTCAGTTCTTCTATTTCCACATTTATCATGCTACATAGGAAAAAAATCAGATCAAAAGGGGAAAAATGAGAAAGAAAACAAAAAACAAGCAAACAACAACAAAAAAGGTAAAAGTGGCTATGTTGTGATCCACACTCATTGGTCACAGTTCTCTTTCTGGGTGCAGATGGCTCTCTCCATCACAAGTTTATTGGAACTGGCCTGAATTACCTCACTGCTGAAAAGACCAATGTACAGGGGCAGCTAGGAGTTGCGATGGATAGAACACCAACCCTGAAATCAGGAGGACCTGAGTTCAAAACTGGTCTCAGACACTTAATACTTCCTAGCTGTGTGACCTTGGGCAAGTCACTTAACCCCAACTGCCTCGGGAAAAACAACAACAACAACAACAACAAAAAAAAAAAACAGTGTCATAGTTGACTATCACATATTCTTATTCTTGTTGTTGCTGTGTGTAATATTCTCAGGAAGTGACTCTTGAACTTTCAAAGGAGAGCATAAGTTTTGTTAGCTTCTCTCAAGTTGGAGAATCTTCATATTCTAATCGAACCCAGACCTACTGTCCAAAATTACCTTTGTATGGGAAGATTCAGTACCAGAAAATTGGGTGCTAGATGAGGAAAGTTTTGGGATGGGGACCCATGAACCAGATAAATACACAAAATGACTTATGGTTTCTGTGGTGGGGATGGCAGAGTGGTAGTAATCCATAGACTGTGAATACATGTTCACTTAATTTTGGGGGTGCTTAATGTGAGAATTAAGAAGCTGATACATTCCTGGGAGACTGTCCCCACTGATATTTCTCCCAATTATGAAATCAAAGGACATGCAGATATCAGAACTCATTTGGAAGGATAGCTCCCATAGTGTCAGTGGAGTAGGTTTCTTCATACATACCATCATAGTTATTGCACTCTGCTCTCTCTCTCCTGCCCCATCCCAAAGAGCCCCCTCCTCCTGTCTTTCTCATCATAATTCCTAATGGTCTCCTTCTCCCACCCTGTCCCAAGTAATCTTTTCTCTCTCTTTTCTCTTTCCCATTTCTTCTCTCTCTGTCTGTCTCTCTCTCTGTCTCTCTGTCTGTCTGTCTCTCTCTCTTTCTCTGTCTCTCTCTGTCTCTCTCCCTCTGTGTGTGTGGGTGTGTTTCTGTTTCTCTCTCTCTCTCTCTCTCTCTCTCTCTCTCTCTCTCTCTCTCTCTCTCTCTTTCTCTCTCTGTCTTTCTCTGTCTCTCTCTCTCTCTCCCTCTCTCCTTCCCTGCCTCCCTCCCCCATTCAATTTTGTAACTCCATGTGGCCAAACATCAAGTTGTGCTTTACAGAGAATTGGGGAGGTATTAATCTATTCTATCCTCTTTACTAGAAAAATTCTGTGCCATATACTTTTAAGATTGTTAAGGATTCTATTTTCATAATATCGGAGTTATTCCTGTAGATATCTAATTCTTTGCTGAATTAATATTTGATTTCATGCTTCATGTGCTTGGCAGTTCAACTTATATTGAATCGGTGTGTTCATCCCTAAAAATTCCGTTGTCTATGTGCAGAGAGGAAGAGAAGGGAATAAACATTTCTCTATGTGCCAGGCACTATTTTAGGCACTTTTTCAATTAGTATCTCATTTGATCCTCACAACAACCCTGTGATGTAGGTACCATTATCACTCCCATTTTACAGTGGAGAAATTGAGGCAGACAGAGGTGAAGTGACTTACCCAGAGTCACACAGAATTTTATCTACTGTGCAGTCAGCTTCCTCTCAGTACCTCTTGAACAAAAATTGTGTAATTATTTTTGAGGACTCAGCTTTGTAGGCACATATATGATCAAGGCTTTAAAAAGGTCTAGGAACTGTAGTATCCCAACAGTTAGAAAGGAGTACAGGTAGCAGATTCAACAGGTAGTGAAAATTGAGCAGGCTGTATAAACACAAGACAATAACAACCAAAAGAAGTATGGAGAGATAGGAGAGTAAACCAAGAGGGAAAGGTATACCCAAAAAACAAGAGATACATTAGTCATAGACAAAAAGACACACATGGTTCATAAAAAGGAGTAAGACAAGAGAAATGCAGTCTCTCTCATAGACACAGTGATTAGGAGATTGTAGGCATAGATACATAGATACACAGTAGGCATAAATACAAAAGAATGTACATGTGGAAAAAGACATCTAAAGATACATGCAGAGAAAGTTCCCCTGTTCCATATATTCATACACACAGAATTTTTTTAAGGAGTAACTGTTCCACTGGATATTGCCATAAAACCATATTGGTCTGAGCTTATATCATATATTTTTTTGCTTTTTTTGTTTTCTTTTTTCTTAATTTAATTTTTTATTACACAATCTTATCAAGAAAAAAGAAAATAAAAAACAAAAAAAGAAAAAGAAAAAAATAAAAGGTTTTAGAACCAATGTGTTAGACTCAATCAAACATAGTAATATCATTTTGGTCCTTGTTGAGAACAAAGGACAACAACCAACTATCTATTTGGTAGATTGGCATTTCCAATACCTAAGTGGCAATCCCCCATCACTTACTAAATTGAAATTTGAGGATTGGACTGTATGAAATCTTTTTTTTTCTTTTTTATTGTAGTAATTTTATTTATTTTTCATACACATTGCTTTATGAATCATGTTGGAAAAGAAAAATCAGAGCAAAAGGGATAAACCATGAGAGAGATAAACAACAGAAAAAAACAGAAGTGAACAGAGCATGTGTTGATTTACATTAAGTCTCCTTAGTTCTTTTTCTGGATGCAAATGGCTTTTTCTGTCCAAAATCTATTTAATTGCTTTGGATCACTGAACTGCTGCGAAGAACCGGGTCTTTCCTAGTTGATCTTTGCACATTCTTACTATTACTATGTACAATATATTTCTGGTTCTGCTTGTTTCGCTCAGCATCAGTTTATGTAAATCTTTCCAGGCCTTTCTAAAATCAGCTTGTTCATCATTTTTTAAAGAATAATAAGATTCCATCACCTGAATTGGATGAGATCTAATGTTGAAGAGTTCCTAACTCAATAAGCTTCTTCTGTTTGTTGTTAGTTGCTATGTGCTTAAGGAAAACAGATTAAATTAATAATAATTGAATAGTAGAAAGGAGGGGAATCACATAATGTACTTGAAACCTCAAGAATCTTGAGGTTTCAATAATTTCCTATTTTGGTTTCACCATACTCCTCTCTTTTATTAGGTTGAAGTTGAGGGGATAGAGAGTGAACCTGTAATTTCGCTATTGTAGCTAATCTCACAGCTAAAGAAACTTCCTGTACCAGTACATATCAGCACCTTCTCTGTAATTTACAGACTTAGAAAGTTGTCTAGAACACTCAGAGATGAAGTGACTTTTCCAGAGTCACACAGCCAGTATTTGTTAGAGATAAGGCTTATACTTCCTAACTCCAAGGATGTTTTTCTCTCCACCAACTCACGCTGCCTCTAGCGTGGATAGCGTGTGGGTAGGTCTTATAGATAAGGACAGAAATAGAAAGATGTTATAGGATGTGGACATCGCTGATCAGCTGAATAATTGACCATCTCTGGAAAAAATAAAAATTTTAATCGAATGATTGTCATAATTCATCCTTTAGAATTACTAGTTCTTTTCCATTTTTTATAACTGGTTATGAATGAATATGAGAAAGCTAAGCCTAAAGCCTAAGGTATCTTTCATTAAATCCTTGCCATTTGAGACAGGTAGGTTGACATTTCTGTGATTTATTTAATAAGATACCTTCTCTCTCCTACAGTATTATTGTTATTTAATATTTATTGAGCACCACAGACTGAAGAGGGGAAAAAAGGTAGACAATAAGATCAAGGCTGATTCTACTGCATGGCTGCCAACGGGCTCTAGGAAAAGTTAATTCATTAAATTTGGGTCAAACCCATTAGCACTGTCCATCTGTAGGGATTATGATTAGAGGTGATACCTTTCAGTTGGGTGGGAAATAATAGCAGGCACAGAACGAGATCAGCAACATTCACGTAGACAAGACCTACATGTTAATAGTGACATATATCACTGAAGTTTAGGTGGGTTGCATATAGGACTAAAACATGGCACAGGAAAGCTGTACCTCACTGAAAAGAAACAAGAGAAAGCAAAGGAAGGGAGGTGATTTTCACTGTGTCTTGAAGATGACATGGTTAGATAAACAGTTTTAGACACAGAGTTCTTGGTATTTTTATTTTGTTTTATTTGTTTGATTTTTTTCTTGGTGTTTTTTAATGGAAATATCTGATGGGAACCTCAGGATCCGTAGGTTCAAGTCTTCCTTCTGACACATACTGATTATGTGATCCTGCGCAAGCCCCTTAATTTCCCTCTCAGTCTTCTGGACCACTCTCAGAGACAATGAATTGCTATCACATGGCAGTTCCAATCCCCTTTGTATTCCTATCTGCTCTCAGATAAGGATGTCATTCCATAAAATTTCATCTGTCCTTGAGATAGCCCTTTTAGTGCTTAGATTTGGTAATTCTATGAACACATAGTCTTGTGATGGAATCCAGTTATTAGAGAAGAGAATCCTCATGGAAGATATTTGGGTAAGGATCAACCAAGGAAAAAACGAGAATGGTACTATTCAAGTCATACATTTCAGATCAGGAAGCCAAGAGAAGGAAGTAAACAAGTGCTCCAAATAAAAGATCACAAACCTGCCCCACAGGTGTGATGTGGTTATCATAGTAGCTTCACATCCACCAAATGGTCTGTCAATTGCACACAGAATAAACCTACCATGTACGATTTCATAAGGTCTCTGTTAAAAATATTAAACATCAAGCTCCATTAGACATGGGCTTTCCTCCCATCTCCTGATACGAGTCAGTATTCCTTTTTGCTTCATCAGACCTGTTTTCTTCTCTATGTGATCTCAACTCTACACGATATATTGTAGAATAAAGAGATATTCCTCCTCTTCTCTTCAAAGAAGAGGAACGGCAGCATGTACAGATAAAATAAGATAAAAGAAAAAAAGAAATTCAAACATCTTTTTTTCCCTTTTGATCTGATTTTTATTGCACAGCATGTTGAATATGAAAATGTTTCGAAGAATTACACATATTTAACCTATATCAGATTGTTTGCTATCTTAGGGAGGAGAAAGAGGGAGAAAAATTTGGAACACAAGGTTTTGCAAAGGTGAATGTTGAAAACTATCTTTGCATGTGTTTAGAAAGATAAAATATTATAAAAAATAAAAGATAAAAAGAATGATATCACTTTCACTCGTTGCAAAATTATTTTGGTTCATGCCTTTCATACCTTTTATTCCATTTAAAAAACAAACATCTATTAATCACCTACCTTTTACCAGGCCCTGTACTAGGTGATGGGTATATGTAGACCAAAATTAAATAGTCTCTGCCCTCAGGGAATTTCCATTGTCCTGAGGGAGATATAGTGTGTACACAGATCAAAATAAGCATTTCCTGGAGAGAAATAGAGAGAGAACAAAGAGCTGGGAAGAGGACCTCAGGTAAGGTCCTTTAAAGAAAGCTCATAGGAAAGGGCTCCCAGGATATCCTGAAGGCAAGCTAGAGGGGGAGAGATGTCAGGATAGCAGTGCCCTTTGGTGCTTCTAAGATCCTCCCATACCATAACCAGGGCTAGTTATTCTGTGTTAAGGACACACTAGCTCTAAGCAAAAATATGTAAAAGTCCGAATTAGGCTCTGTGGGATGCTGCTGCTGGTTCTGCCTTACTTTGAAGCTGAGATTTGTTGATTCTCCAGAGCAAAACCTAAAAGTCCTTTGGGGGTAAATACAAATGACTAAGCCTAATAAGATTCATGGTGCTGGAAAATTAGATTAATTAAGTAGGATTTGCATTAAAGCTGTTTGGAAGGTGAACCCGGTCCAAAATATATTCCTATGAAATATTTGTGTGCAATGTCACAGTCTGTTATAATGAGGTTGATTTGTGGATGATGCTCGAGAAGGGTCACATCTTGGATCATTGTAAGAAAGATGTTCCTTCCTTTTTTTCATCTCCCACTTTTTACTGGGTCACCATGAATTTTAGCAATCTAGAATAAATTATTGTTCCTCTTCACTCCCACTCAAGGAGAGAATTCCAAGAGATCAAGTAGCTCTAAAATGTTTCACATGATTTGAGAGGTAGAAGAAAGCTATCGATGTTTAGTGGATGGAGAGAAAGCCTGTGAACCAGGAATACCAGGTTCAAATCCCACCTCTGACACATACTGGCTTCATGACCCTGGATTAGTCACTTAACCTCTCAGTGTTCTAAGGAAATCTTAAGACTCTCATTTGCAGAGAAGGCATTTTTTTTCATAATCAACAAAACTTTATTAAGTACTTATTAAATGAAAGACATTATGTTAAATATTGGAGATAGGAAGATAAGCAAAAAACACAGTAACTTCCCCCAAAGAATTTATATTCTTTTTGGGGGAGGGAGGTGCTATATTATTATTATTTTTTATTTTTTTAAACTTTTTTATTGACAGAACCCATGCCAGGGTAATTTTTTACAACATTATCCCTTGCATTCACTTCTATTCCAATTTTTCCTCTCCTTCCCTCCACCCCCTCCCCCAGATGGCAAGTAGTCCTTTATATCTTAAATAGGTTACAATATATCCTAGATACAATGTATGTTTGCAGAACCAAACAGTTCTCTTGTTGCACAGGAAGATTTGGATTCAGAAGGTAGAAATAACCTGGGAAGAAAAACAAAAATGCAAACAGTTTATATTCATCTCCCAGTGTTCTTTCTTTGGGTGTAGCTGCTTCTGTCCATCTTTGATCAATTAAGGCTCTCTTTATCGAAGAGATCCACTTCCATCAGAATACGTCCTCATACAGTATCGTTGTTGAGGTATATAATGATCTCCTGGTTCTGCTCATTTCACTCAGCATCAGTTCATGTCAGTCTTGCCAGTCCTCACAGAGAAGGTATTTTGAAAGAGGGAGTTTCTTCTGCCAGTAAAATCACATATTTAGCCCTATCTCTTGAGAGTTGGAAGAGAACTCAGCCTAAATTGACCTCCTTTCAACTTGTCCCCATTGCTCCTGGTTCTGTTCTCTGGGTCCAAATGGAACACATTTAATTCTTCTTCTGCATGATAGCTTCTCTCATGTTCAAAGATAGCTATCATATGTATCTACTACGTCTTATCTAGGGTAAAGCACCCCAGTTGCTTTAATCGATTCCCAGATGACATGAATTCAAAATCTTTCATCATTCTGGTTCCTTTCCTTTCTCCATGCTCTATAATTTAGCAATGTCCTTCTCAAACTGTGACTTCCATCGATGAGCACATTACTCCACATGAGGCCTGGTGAGGAGAGCTTCCAGAAGAACTATTCCGGGAAGCTACACTTTTGTTATAGTAACCCAAGAGTATGTGAGCTGTGTTTTTTTAACTGTGACATCATAGTGCTGAGTCATATTGAGCTTGCAACCCACTCAAAACTCCAGATCATTTTCAGATCCCTATCTTTGCCCCTTCCAAAATGAGGGATTTTTTTAAGTGAATGTAAAATATTGCATGTAAAATATTAAGCCATCATGAATTTTACCTGATTAGATTCAGCCCAATGATATAACCTATCAAAATCCTTTCAAATCCTGACTCATCCAGTACGTTAGCTATCTACCTCCCAAATTTGCACCATCTGAAAATGTGGTGTAAATGCTACCATCTACCCCCTTATAAAAGCCATTAATAAGAATATTAAACATCACAGAGCACAGCACAGATTCCTGGGGCATTTCAGTGGAGGTTTGCCAAGCTGCCTTCATACCCCTAACTCCTATTCTTTGAACCTGACCATTCAACCATTTCTGGATTCATCTAGTTGATTTCTCACATTGAGATTTCCATATCTTCTTTACAAATTTGTATGAGATGATCAAATGCTTTGCTAAAATTTTGGTAAACTATAACTGCAGCATTCCCCTGATCTTTTAGTTAAATAACCCTGCCCAAAGGAAAATAAGGTTATTCTGGCATGACCTGTTATTGCTGAAGCTCTCTGTTTTTTTGTAATCATTGCTTTTTTTCCTTCCTAGATGTTCATCAACCATCTCTTCAGTGGTCCATCCTAGAATTTTTCTTCTTATAGAAAGTAATATCACTAGTCTATAGCTTACAGACTACTTTCCTGCCTTGTTTGGAAACTGCAACAACATTTCCCTTTCCCCAGTCCTATTATACTTCTCTCATTCTCTGTGATCTTTGAGATGTCACTGATAGTGGCTTAGCAGTCAGTACATATAGGGGTACGCTTACTATCTCCTTATTTATCTTGGGTTTCAATTCCCTCTTAGGCCATGTTTGTTCTGGCATTTACAATACAAAAATCATTTTCCTTGGCAGAGAAGACAGAAGCAAAATAAAAACTGAGCAACTCTGTGTTTTTTCTGTAAACAGTTATCATTGTCCTATCCACCAAAGGTGACCATCCTATCTCTTCTCTGATACTCCTCTTTCGTCCAGTAAAAATATTTTTAAATCCCTTTTTGTGGTCCTTAGCTTTGCCCTTCAGCTCTAAATCCTATGGGGGCTATGGACTTTGCTTTATTCAGCAGATATTAAACTAAATACTGTTGTGTATGTGCATTCTTCTGTTAAGTACTGTGGAGGATACAAAGAGTAGGTTACACATATTTTCAGAGGCTATTTTCCTCTCTCCTTCTCTCTCTTTTCTCATTCTCCTTCTCCTTCCCCCTTTCCCACTCTCCTTTGTTTTTTTTTCTTTCTTTCTCTCTGTCTTTCTCTGACTCTCTCCTTCTCCTTCCCTCTCCCTTTTTCCTCTGTAATCCTAAACACAGTTCAAGATCACAGACCTAAAAGTTCTCTGTAAAAAACTAGAATCTCAATTATTGTTATTCACTCCTTTTTTGCAGGAAATTATTGAAGGGGGGAAATATGTGGGGTCAAAGAAATTAAGTCTGAATCTCAGGTCTATTATTTTTTACCTATGTAACTATAAGCAAATTTTTGTCCTTACAATGACATGGTTTGACTAGACAGTCTCTAATTTAGTGAACTCTTTAGCATATGCTTATTTAGACTTGGTCTTCTTCCCTTGTTTTCTGTAGCCAAACTTTCTTTGTCTTAAAGGAGATTGGTTTTTCTCTTCTTTCTTCCTTTCTTGTTCTTTCTCACCTCCCACTCCCAAATAACCTTATTACCTCCTTTTTCTGACAATTTTTAATCTCTTCCATTTAGATTGTCCTCTCCAAGACATCCTCTGAAGGCTTGGGGCTTTTAATTCAAGATCCAGAGATTCTAGATTTTACTTCTGAAAGAATATCCACAATAAGATTAATTAGAAAGAGTAGAACTCTATAAGGCCATGGAAGGAGATGCAAATTGTGGAACTTGGGATTTCCAGTTTCCAAACTATTTTAAGAAGATCATAAATCTGGATAGTGAAGTTGATTCTCTTATTCAATAAAATGAAGATACTTATAGCAAACAGACCTTTTCTTTTTCATGATCTGAAAGAGGCGTTGAATTTAACTCAATTTACAGAATTATACAATGAAGAGAGAGCAGCTGTGATTATAGCCACATATCCTAGAAAACATATTGGATTTACTTAACAATGAGACACAAATGTTCTTTCTTACCATGGAAACTGGTTCCTTTCTTGCCTCCATTTCTGGTTTACACACACACACACACACACACACACACACACACACACACACACACACATTGGTAGAATGAATGAGAGAAGCCATTTGGTACAGGAGGAAGATTTTGGAGCTCAACCAGATCAAGATGTAAGGATTGTCATTATCATCGACACACAATTGCAGCAGGTTGAGGGGGATGGTGGTAATAACAAAAACAATATGATGGCTGATATTTTATAGCCCTTGATGGTTTGCAGAGCATTTTGAAAACATGATCTCACTCTCTGTAAGGTAAAGTATTAATACTGCCACTTTCCAAATGAGAAAAGTGAGATTGGAAGGGCCACTGGGGTCATTCCAATATAGTACAGATTGTTGACTCAGAATTCAAAGATCACATAAAAACTGATGGTCCGGGGCATAAAAGGCTGGCCTCAGAATCATAATGACCTAAGAGTGAATCCTGTCTCAGACACTAAGTAACTGTGTAATCCCACTTAAGTCCCTTAACATCTTTTGGAGCCCAGCTCTCCTTATCTCTGAAATGAAAAAGCTTTGTAAATTATGTAAACTTAAAAGTATCATATAAATGTCACATCTCCTATCATTGAAAATATTATTACAGTCAGAAAAGTGCCAGGGTATTTTCTCAGCATTTGGAAAGGAGGGTTCAAGGTGGGAGAATGGAAAGGATGAGGGTGTACAAAGTCCTGTCAGAGGGCAAAGTTAGAGTAGTTGAGCAGTAGAGATGGGCTGGTCTATTAGCATTCCTGCCTCCAGTGAGAACAGCAGTCCATGTTTTTAGAGTTAGATCTTGGGATGACATACTATTCAAAGTCAACTCTTGCGAGACGCTAGTGATACGTCCAGTGGCAACATTTACAACCTCCTCCAGTCGAAGCTTCAGAGAAAACAGAGAGAAAGGGAGCGGAGTGATATGTGAACAACTCAAAACCCTATCATATTGGGTGATGTGAGGGGAACATCCACTGGGAAGGCCCCCGTTTCAGAGGAAAGACATTTTGAAGATTGAGTGCTCTGTGAAAAATCAAAGCCAGAAGGCCGGCATTGAGCTAGCTTCTACAGTTGTTGGGCTTTGCATTGTCTTGCATTCTGAGTGAGATGTGGGCAGTGTTTCATAGGAAAATGCCAGAAAGAGACCATTGTATGATCAGGTAAACACTAGAGTGCCAGGCCAGCAGCCTCCAAGCATAAAAGAGTTGAGGAGACTTTCAAGTTCTCTCTCACTGTACAGTTTTAGCACTTTGTGAAGGCAGTGGCTTATTTCATCCTTGAATAAGAGGGAAAAGGTCACCCTGACCATCTCAATCATAGATCCCCAAGATGATATTTTAAAAAGTATACAATGGGCTTCCAGTGGGCTCACCCTTCCTAAGGTGATCCAGCCCAGTCTTTAATATTCCCTCATTTCTGGCTGGGTGATCTAATGGCCAAGGAAACAGATTTGCACATGCTGGAACACGAAAGAGCTGTTTATTTGAGTGACATCTGCTCTGGAGTACCGGAGAATACCGGCCACCTATGGAATGCCTTAGCTTTCTTGCTGCTTGTCGGCCTATACTAGGCTCTATCATTTGATGTACCTCTCCAGATGAATGTTTCTAGAGAACAGTGCTTTTAACTAACAGGCCTTTGTCAGGCCTGGTTCTCCATGAAGTCGATAGCCAGCTTTCCCTGATCTTTCCCCAGTGGGCCTGTGTAGCAGCATCAGGTGTTCTACTGGTCACTGGCTGCCTCAATGAGGATCACATACGATGTGTCCCAGAGGCAGAATTTTTAGGTTTTCTCTTGAAACTCTGCACTTAAAGTTGCTTTTGAGAATGAAGTCCTGCTTATTAGAGTTAAGAATCTAGACTTAATTAAACGTAGTTGGAGCACAACAGAATAAATAATCTGCCAGTTTGTACCAATGCATTGCACCCGGTTCATTTTGGGCAATGTTCATTCAGGAAAGATTACAGCTCCTGCTAGGTCTCTTAGTTCATGTGCCTTTTGAAGTTGATGCCTTAGTGAAGGTAACAAATGAAGAATTATCTTAGAGCATAGTCACTGTCAGCCTGTTTTAGTCACTTTAAAATGACATTGCCTGAATTCAGGTCCTGGGACCTAAATGGGTAGCTGTGCGGGTGTCATTCTTTTAGACTGGAAACTCCTTAAGAGTACAGACTGTCATTTTTCTCTTTGTATCTTCAGTGCCAGCACCAGACCTTACATACATACACACATGTATATGCCTGGATATATATATACATACATACACATATGTGTATATCTGTATAGCTATCTATGTGTGTATATTGTATATATGCATGTGTGTTTAGTGTGTGTATGTATATATGCACATGTATATGTACATATATATTGTATGTATGTGTATATCTATGCATGTAAATGGATATGTGCATATATAGTGTGTGTATATATGTATGTATATGTAATTGTGCATATATATTGTATATATATGCAAGTATGTGTATATGTATATCTGTGTATGTATATGTGTTTATGCATATATGTATATACACATATATTGTGTGTATGTGGATATGCATGTATGTGTATATATGTACATCTGTGTGCATATGTGTTTATGTAGATATGTTGTGTGCATATGCATATGTGTATATATTATATTTATGTGCATGCATGTGTATGCATGTATATGTATGCATATATACACTATATATATATATATCCCATAATCTTTTTTTTAAATAACTAAATTGAAATTCATGGTTTTCTAGCAGGTAGTGCTATCCAGGCATGGGATGGACAGTCAGATGGGAGAATCTGGTTAATTAAGTATGCAGTTAATTAAGTTTTGCTGGTTTTCAGAGAATGAGGATATAGACACAAACTATACAATTCAGACCCAAACTCTGATGAATGCAATATATATATATATATATATATATATATATATATATATATATATATATATATATATATATTTAGGATGTAGAAGGCAGTTCAGTCTTATCATGATGAGTTATACAAATAAATTCTAGCTTGCAGTGTCTGTCTTAAATGTGGCTTTCATTAACCACCTTGCCCTTTTTAGGACTCAGTTTCCTCATCAGTTAAATAGATAAGATGAATCTCCAAGATTCCTCCTAGGCTTAACAGTCTGTTCTGTTCTCTTACATGCTTAAAAGGGGAGAGAATAACTTATCATTCTAAAATCATATATAACAGTATTTGAGAGGGGCAAAGCAAAGGACTTCATGAAATGAATCGGTGTTGTTACTCACCCATCTGTTCAACTATGAGAGGATAATAATTATAACTGATGTTTATTTAGAACTTTCAGATTTTCAAAGTGCAAATTTGCTTTACCTGCAAGAATACATTTGATCCTCAGGAGAATCCTGTGCAATAGGCACTATAACTATTGTTATCTCCATTTGTCAGATGGGCAAAACTGAGACTGAGAGGAGTTAAGTATGTTGCCTTAGGGGTTATATGGCTATTAGTTGTCAGAGGTGAGATCTGCACCCAGGTTTCCTACCTCTAGGTCCATTATTCAGTCACGTCCACTCAAGTGGTGTCAAATAAATCTCCTGGAGCCCCGCTCGAGTTATTAGCAAAGATCCCTTCCAAACTCAAATTATTTAGGGCCAATGTAGTCACGCAGAACTTTCTGAAAAATCAACCCCAGCCTCCGTCCTGGGCCGAAGGACAGAGGTAACATTCATCTGGATCTGGGTGCCTGCTTTTTGTCACTTTAATCTGCAAGCTTCTAAGTTCCTATCGGGTTTGTCTGTCTTTGCTTTCTAGCCTAAATGATAAAACCTCCTTCTTGAACTAGGAATCAACCCAAAATGCGACTGCGTCCCTGCGTTTTCCCAAACCGGTAGAGAATCCAGTTGGCACCGTAGTGCATCATCAGGCTGGTTTGGACCCACAAATGGGTCAAGTATACTCTGTCCCACGTTCCATATCATCATGCCAAGTCAATATTCTCATGGCCTTAGGTTTCAAAAGAAAGGGCGATGAGGTTGCAGCATTGCCTGGTATGGGGTATGCCTCTTAGTAAAATGAAAGACACTTTGCAGACAAAAAGCTGGCACGTTGCACGCTTTTGATTTTGCCAGCAAGCATGCCATATGTCCCAACATTCTGCCACTTCCTCCTTTTTATTTCATCTGAGTGCTTCCTTCCCATACACAGAGCTCTGATGCAGTTAAGTCAAATGGGCAGTATGCTGAACTGACGTAGGTAGCTGTTAGTTACTTGAAAAATGACCAGCGGGTCAGGTCTGCTTTCTCCTTAGGCGAGGCGCCGTGGGAGCATGGCAAGAGCAAGGGTCTGGGTATCGGTGCGTCTGAATCACCTTCGAATATTTCGGTTTTCTCGCCCTCCCTGAGCTCGAGCGTGTCCCCCAACTTCACTTTGCCCATCTGCAACTACCGCTCATAATCCTCGTCCCTCTGCCCTGCCTCCTTCACTGGCAGGCTGGGAGGATGAAATGAAGCACTAATACTTTATAGCATCCATTTGCAGATGGATAGGAAAGCTAAAAATCTGAAGAAGTTTAAAGACCCTCTACAAATGCAAAGGACTGTCTCTTAATGGACCGGGGGAATATCCACAGGGACGCCCCCAGAATTTCTAGGAGAAGATGGGGTGGGGCTGCTCTGCTGATCTCTTTCCCTTTGGAAGGGGGGCAGGAAATCTCTGCCTCCTATCTTCAGGGTTTCTAGTCCTCTGAAGATATTAACTTTAATAGGGTGCTAAGATACAATGTAGTCAGGAAATTCATTCTGAGTTCTGCCTCCACTAGATAGAAAGGCTACTAGAAAAAAGCCTCCCCTAAATGGGCAGAGGAGATGATTAGTGCAGCATCTCCTGACTGCTTGAGGGATAAGAAAGACTGCCCCAGAACTCTAAATGGGCAGGCTAGGTCTAGAGCCAATGCACGGGGGCAGAAAATCCTTCATGGAATACCTTACTGTTAGAAACAAATAAGAGTAACCTCACTAACTGTGTGCCCAGTATTTTCTAATGATGAGCCAGTTAATGTCGGAGCCAGTTAGATTACTTGGATTGAGGGAGGGGAGAGAAAGGGGCTGTTTTTAACTATCAAAGGGCCATCAAGGGAAGAAGGTTTTAGATTTGTTCTGCTTGGCCTAGGGGAGCAGAAGCAGAAGCAGGTGGAAGTTACAAAAAGGTAAATTTCTGTTCCCCTCAAGGATGAGCTCCTTAACTACTGTCACCATCTTAGAGTGGAATAAGCTGCCTTAATAGGTAAATCCTTATATGTGCGCGCACACACACACACACACACACACACACAGACACACACCTTAAATAGCACACTTCACCACAAATGCCAATAGAGATGGCCACACAAAGACAAAAAGTGGCTAAGGTTATAGGGCAATGTTAATATATTCATGCACTGTTTTAAGCAGGGATCCTCAAACTTTTAAATAGGGGCCAGTTCACTGTCCCTCAGACTGTTGAGGGGCCGGACTAGAGTAAAAACTTTGTATTGTGGGCCTTTAAATAAAGAAACTTCATAGCTCTGGGGGAGGGGGATAATCATCCTCAGCTGCCGCATCTGGCCCGCGGGCCATAGTTTGAGGACCCTGGACTTTTAAGGCTTACAAAATACCTATGAGGCCCTATTTCTAGATGTGAAATTTGAGGCTCAGAGGAAAGCAACTTAGAGGATCTCAAAACATTAGAGGTGATAGGTACCTTGGAGATCATTTTATCCAATTTTCCCATTTTCTAGATGAGAAAACTTGAGATCCTGAGTGGTTGAATGAATTACCCAGTGTCACACAAGCTGTTTCTGGACAGGTTGGAGTTTAAATTCTGGTCAAGAGCATATCTGACATCTAATGCAGGGCCCTCTCCACTTCACTGTGCCGCCAGTGTCACTGCATTCATTGCTTCCATTACTGTCTACAACAATAAACATTTCTTCAGTACCTATTATGTACAGAGCTCTAAATGATGGGCAGGCTAAGTTGTCTTCAGGACTAAGCCCATTATGAGGTTACTCTCTCTTTCCCCTCATAATGCCTTCCCTTTAATGTTACCTTACTTTAGCTAATTTGAGTTAGTCTGCTGTACTCCTCTATGGATCTAACCTGCTAGTCTATGACTTTCTCCTACCACATGGAGTATTTCTTTTCTCCTGGTTAATTTTGAGTTTCCCAGGGGGATGTGTCTTTTTCCTGGCTAACTATAAGCTCTGTTTTATGTTTGCCACTCCTGGTGTCTGTTTACTTCTTATTTTGTCTATAAACTCTTCTCCTAAATAAACTTCCTTTTGGCTGGCTAGACAGACAAATGAAGGACAACGAGGGACACAAGGAAGCATCAGATGATCTTACTGTGTAGTTGATGAGATATTCCTATTAAACAGACATCCATAAATCAAAAAAAAAAAAGGGGATAGAAACTAGGCTTTTATATTTCCTCCTGAATCCCTTTCCCTTCCTTCTTTCTATATTGCTATAAAGGGAATCACCATCCTCCAAGTCCCTCAGGTTCCCAATATGGGTGTTATATTCAACTCTTCACTACTCTTACTCCCCATTATCCTATGTGTTATACAGACCAATGGATTTCACCTTTGTAATATCTCTCGAATATAGGTCCTTCTCTGCTCTGATACTGCCAGTCCCTGTTACAGGCCCTTATCACCTCACACTTGGACTATTTCAGTAGCCTGCAGATGAGGCTGCCTGCCTAGAGTCTCTCCCCACTTCAGTGCATCCTCCACTCAGGTGACAAAGTGATCTTCCTAAAACGCAGGGCCTACCAACCCTCTTCTCCACTCAGTAAACTCCAATGGCTTCCTGTCAACTGCAGTATCAAATACAAAATCCTCTTGGGTATTCAAAGACTTTTGTTAAGTAGCCCCCTCCTCCCTTTTCAGCCTTATACCTCATTTTCCACCACGTGCTCTCCGGTCCAGTGACACTGGCCTCCCAAACAAGAAATTTCATGTCTGGTCATTTCTTCTGATGGTCCCCTGTATCTTATGATTTCTTGCTTGTTTTTCTGGCAAAATGCGATCTTCCATAGGAAGTTTTTCTCAACTCCTAGTTAATCCTAGTAACTTGCCCCTGATTATCTCTTCTTTATCCTATATGCAGAAAGCTTTTTTGTACATACTTCTTTGCTTGTTGCCTCCTCAATTAGATCATGAGGTCCTGGAGGACAGGGATTGTCTTTTTGCCTCTCTGGTATGTCCAATGTTTGGCAAAGGGCCTAACACCTAAGAGGCACTTTATAAATCATTATTGGTTGATTGGTTGTGTCATTGGTTGAGAAAGCAAGCAATATAGGAGCAAACAGAGGTAGGAAAGATCGCTTCAGACTGGGAAAACTATCCACAAAATCATGAAGGAAGGAATATATATAGGTCTGAATTTAAAGAATTGTGTGCACGTGGTACAAGACAGTCTCAGTCACTATGAACCCCAATGCCCCCATCCCCATCTCTAGACATACCTGGGCTGTTGATCATGAGTGAAACTAAACAAAAAATTGTGAGTGAATTAGACTAGACCTCAAACTATTTTTGGCAAAAATAAAATCACTTCCTGATGGCCTTGGTTAAGTGAAACCAGCTTTGTCTATGAAGGGCAACACCAGACCCAGCAGGGAAAATGAAATTTACACATTTGGGGACCAAATACAAGAACAACCATTAGAGTCATTTGTGATACTATGTAGTGGGGTGTGGAAAACCCCAAATTGGAAGAGCTGCCTTGTCTAATGTATTTGTACTTGTTCCTTTGTACCCTTGATGTTTCTGGAAGAGAAGTAAAACTAAGATTCTGAGAGCTACTGTAATACTGACATCTGGAAGACTTCACTTGGCCATTTTGAAGGAAAGTCCTGCCATATGCAGGATGGTCCACCAGGATACATAGCCAGCCTTCATGTTGTAAAAACTTGGCACTGGTTTTTTTTTGTTGTTTGTTTGTTTGATTTCAAAGGAAAGATCACAGGATAACTGAAGCCTAGGATTGAGTCCAAATTTCAGTGATAATAGAAATTCAGGGAGAATGGAAGTTAGCCTTTACAAAATTCATTTTCTTTGTAGAGAAAATTGTTTGGTACCTTCTCATCACCTTGTATGATGCTATTTCTTTATAGTTGTTATTTGACTAATTTTAATCTCAAATGCACTAAAAATGTGATATGATCATCAAGGAAGCCAGCATTAATCCCAGAGATCTCATGATAATTTTTGCTAAATTAGAGTTGGAAACGTGTAAGAAGAGAAGTAAAATATCATTATTGTCAGGAAAGCATTTTTAATGAGGTGGCAGTTTAACAGTCTCTTAGTAGCCAAATGGACCCTGCCCAAGTTGGGAGAACTATTTAGAACCATTTAAAACCACTGGAAGTTTCAGCCATATTGTACTTGTAAAAAGAGCTGATAGTAATGGGGATCTCTGACTTCAGCTAAGCCAAATATTGAAAACAATGGATTTATTTAACAGTCAATCTGTCAGACACAAAACACACTACACTGAGTAATAGCTGTGTACCTAACCCTGGACTAAGTTCAGCAGGAACTATGAAAAGAGTGTTAGGTATGACTTGGGCTTTCATGGAACTTACAGTTGAATGGGAATGACAAGGTTTATATACGTGAAACAAAGACAGAAAGTCAATGGTTAACTCTAAGGGGGATTATAAGGTCACAGGAAGCATAGAACATTTGGGAAGACTTCTTGGAAGAGGTAGTACCAGACCTGGAAAGAACAGATAATAAATGGGATGGCAAAGCTGTGATACAAAAATATCTCAGCAGACTGGAAGAAGGGCTTATATCCACACACACAAAAAATGATTTGAATAGGGGAAAATATCATCGGGTTTGGAATTTCATGTACAGACTTCTAGGAAGTATCAATTGTTCTGAGCTTTGAAGAAAAGTAAGAATCCTAAGAGGTAGGAAAGAAGAGTAGACACAGGGTCATCTTTGGGGAAACAAAGCTGGTCAACTTTACGGGACCATGAGGGGCATGTGTAGGGGGCAGGCACGTGGTGCTGCAGTGGGTAGAGCCCCTGGGCTTGCAATCAGAAAGACTCGGCTTCCTGACGTCAAGGCCAACATAGCTTGTGTGAAAAACCCAGTCCACTGAATAGACATAGAAAAGTAGATATTGACTCAGTGTGAGAGAAAACTTCCTACTAGTTAGATCTATCCCAGGAGTTCCTTAGCTGGGATCTGTGAAGCTGTTTTTTTGTTTTTGTTTTTTCAGATAAACTATTTCAGTATGATTGATTTTCTTTGTAACCATCTGTATTTTATTCTGTGTATTTAAAACCATTATGCTGAGAAGGGGTCATGAGGCTTCATGAATCTGTCAGAAGTGTCCATAGTACAACAAAAATTAAAAAATAAAATAAAATCATTTGTTCTGGTTGGAAGGGAGTTGCTTCTCACTAGAAGCTTTTAAGCAGAATTACAATAATTTGTTAAGGATGTTCTAAGTAGCATTCACAATTTGGATTTGGACCAAATGGCCTCAGCTGTCAGTTCCAACACCAAGATCCCCACAGTTGCCTGATGAGTAGAAAAAAAGAGTGAGGATACCATAGGCTGGAGAGTGGTCTTTGATAACCTATGTGGCAAGCATGCTGGGAAATGCCAGAAAGTTTGAATGGTTACAATGACCTTGAAAGCCTTGAAGAGGAAGAAGAGGCTGGTTATGAGAGACTGATCTGAGGAGGGAAAGACCAGAGACATAGAGACAAAATTGGAGGCTTTTACAGCGATCTAGCTGTAAGGCAAATCCATGGCTAAGGTACTGCACTAAGTTCTCCACCAAAGGACATCTGGAAGAAAAATAATATCTGCATTTTAAGGTTTAGACAGCACTTTACAGACATTCTCACTTCAGATTCCCAATAACTCTGCTGGGCAGGTTCTATAGGTATTAAAACCACCATTTTATAAAGGCAGAAATTGAGAGAAGAGTGTGTGTGTGTGTGTGTGTGTGTGTGTGTGTGTGTGTGTGTTGAAGCGGCAGGGATTTGTGTAATTGTAGAGGCAGTAGCAATAAGAGCCTTATAAATAATAAATTGAAGAAAATATTGACCTTAGTCCTGGATATAATTAGGTTGATAAGGTCTCAGTGGTATAATAATTTACATGTTTACACGATCCCTTCAGTCCATATCACTGTTCTCTACAATGCCCCCCCCCCAAACCCCACTATCAAGGGTGTGAAAACTGTTGTGGTATTTTCTTCTCTCCCCTTCAAGAATATAGATGTACATGAGTGCACAAGCTACTCAAGTCCAGGATATTTTATTTCATTTTACCTCCAGAAAATCTAATGCTGAAGATGTTGCTTTATTACATCTTGTCAGGAGACAGGTTATAGAATATGTAAGAAATAGGAGCCTTTACGGGAAGGACTAGATACAAAGAAGCCATATGTGGCAGTTCTCTCAAATCACATCTTTTCACAGAACAATAATTCAATTCTTCTTTCAGTTATTCTAAAAAGCAGTCAAACCTGAGATAAACATTGACTCTTGTTGTCAGGAAAAGACACCCCACCTGCTTCCAAAGAGTGCTTCTGAACCACAAGGCCCTGTGACTTTGCTCACAGACTCGACTTCTAATTGCTTAAGTTGGAGATGATACTGCTTCCTTCCTTAGGTAATTAGATTGTTATTTCAGCTCGGAGGTGAATATGGGAAAGGAGAACCCAAAATGGAGCAAGAGTTAAGTAAAAATCATGGGCCAGACCTCCATTGTAGGATAATCACTCACACCATGGTCCTATAGGCTCAAGTTGGTCAGCAGCCCCACTCTTGCCTAGGTCAGGGTCCAGACATGGGCTATATCTAGCATGGCTCAACAATCCCTGGTCTACTACTATGGGGGCACCCAAATTGATCTTCATAGGGTTAGCTTGAGGGTATCACAGTGGACAAAACTGCCGAGACAGAGAACACGGCAAAAGATGAGAAGTCCATAGAGTTTCTAGGGAAATACTCACATGAAGAGATCAAAAAGAAGGGCCAGTCAGAAGCAGGTTGAGGAAAAAAAAAAAAAAGAAGCAGGTTGAGGAGGAAGGCAAGCAATTGGTACACCTCCATAGAGGTAACAGATGATTCCGGAAACTACCCCTTTATCTTTTTAGTTTCTTCTTTGGTTTTTTTAATCTTTCACTTTATTTCAAGGGATACTACCTTTTTTGTATGTCACAATCCCCTTCTCAGACAAAAAAAAAAAAACCCAGTGATGCTGAAAGGTAATTTATGAATTAGAATTTTTTAAAATTGTTATATAGTTGACAGATCCCCGGAAATCTGTCCTCAGACCTCCAAGTGGATCCTTCTTTCTCTACTACTCTGACTTTACTTCTCTTCCCATCTCTTGCATGCTTTCTCCCATCCATCGGTCTTACATCTGACAGAATATAAGCTCTTCAAGAACAAGGATTGTGTCGTGCAGTCGCATTGCGTAGCTCAGTGCCTGGCCCATGGATTCCTCTTCAATGCTTGTTGATTGATTCATACATCCTAATGTCCCCTTTAACATTTATCATTATCTTTTCTTGTCCTCTTAGCCAATCAGAGATATGTAATAGTCCCTCAGAATTGTCTTAATTTGCATTTATTTTTTCTGATCAGTAGTGATTTAGAGCATTTTTATATGACTAGAAATGGTTTTAATTTCTTTATCTGAAAATTGTCTGTTCATATCCTTTGACTATCAGTTAAAGAATGGCTTGGATTCTTATAAATTTGAATCAATTCTCTATTTATTTTAGAAATCTGTACCAGATACAGGGTAGTTGGGTGGGGGGTAGCTAGTGTATAAGAGAACTAGAAAGGCCTTAAGTAGAAAATAGAACTTGAGCTGAATCTCAAGGTAAACCAGGTTTTCTAAAAGGTGGGGATAGGGAGGATGCATTAAAACACATGGAGATTCAGGGCATTAAAAACACATGGAGATTAGAGAAAGGGTACGTAGCCAACAGCAAGAGGGTTAATCTGACTAGTAAAAATTCTCTGTGGAGGGGAGTAATCGTGAGGCTTCTGGAAAGATAGGAGGAAGGCAAGGTGTGAAGAAGTTGAAATGGCAGACAGATTTGATCGTAGAGGTGATAGGGAGCCACTGGAGTTTATTCAGGAGGGGAGTGACACTTTGGGAAAAGCACTTCATCAGCTGAGTGGCAAATATGCTGGAGAGGAGAGAAACATGAGGCAGTAAGACCATTTAGAAAGTTTTTGCAGTAGAATGGAAGAAAGACAAGGATGGCTGGAACTAGGGCAGTGATTATAGAAATAGAGAGAAGGAGTTGTACTCAGGGCTGTATTCTGGGTACATTTTCCCTTCTTCCCTCCCCATACATAAGCCTCCTGCCCTCAGAGAATCTGCTATTCCCCCACATTCTCCTTCCCTAGTAGGCTTGTCATTTCCCCTTTATTCTAGGGTTGTCCCCAAATTGTCCAAGAGACTCCCGAGTTTCTGACAGAGTATTTTTTTCTCGAGTTACTCCCTCATTCCCCAGATTCCCAGTTGGCCCACTTCCCGGTGTTGCCTGGTCTGTTCCCTGGCATCCAGGAAGGAAGTTACATAACTACTGCTCCCCAGATCTTCCTTCCACATGTATAGCCTGCTCCTCCTCCAAAGTCTCAGGGAAAAAGAATCCTCTAACCACACAACTGTAAGGATCCTAGTGACCAGAGTTCTCCCCAGGAATATACATTATTACAAATGAGAAAACTGAAGTCCAGAAAAGGCTAATGACCTCCCCAAAGTCAAACAGCCAATGCGCTGCAGAATTTCTGTTGAATATCAAATTGATGAGCAGAGTTCTGCAGACTGTGGAAAAGGACTTTCCACTATTTAGTCATAAAGCTTTTATATATTTTCAGAATTCAAGTGCATTTTAAGAAAAAGCAATCCTTCTGCCAGCTGTGTGGGGTAGATAAGACAGGTAAGATTATCCTCGGCTCACAGATGTGAAAACTGACATCCAGAGAGTTGTCATAGCCCCCAGGTGCAACCATGGTCTCCTGATTGTTCTTTGCCGTGGGCCAGAGGACCTCTGGCACATTCGGCTTTTGTTCATTGCAGCAACGGATAGCCTTATGTCCACCTCCAGAATATGGCTCTCTGCAGTCACCAGGGCATCTCACCCCACCCCATCCTACTTGCAAGAAAGATCAAGTCCTCAGGGAAAGGTTTTCCCAGTGCTGGGCCTAACAGAGATAAATGGATGTGTGCCATAGTGGGTGGAGGCAGGAAAACCTTGGTGCAGATTCCACTTCTGACATGTGCTAATTGTGTAACCCTGGGCAAGCCACTTAAACTTTCTGCCTCTCCTCTCAGTAAGATGGGGAAAGGAAGAGAATAAGCATTTATATAGCATCTACTATTTGCCAGACAGTGTGTGAAGTGCTTTTTGCAAATATTATTCATTTGATCCTCACAATTAGGTGCTATTATTATCATTCCCTTTTTTACAGTAACACAAACTAAGGCAAACAGAGGTTACCAGCTTTGTTCATGGTCACACAGTAAGTGTCTGAGGCCACAGGTCTTCCTGACACCAGGCCCAGAGCTCTCTCTACTGCTTTTCCCTGCTGCCTTTACTGAATAATTAATTCTGTAGCTACCACATAGGAGTGTCGAGAGGCTCAAATGAAAAGCTATATGTAAAGCCCTTCTCAAACTTTACAACAATGTAGATTTTTATTCGAGAAGCTAAACTCATTATCTTTTTAAAAATAAATATGTAAGGCTTCCCGAATTCAGCATGGAGTTCTTGCCATAGTCAGAAGGCCATCCTGATCTTCTCTGTACAATTCCAAATTTAATATATGTGCTGCCCAAATGAACACTCATTGTCTTTCCATCTCAATTTACCCCCTCCCACAAACTTGTCAGTGAACCAGTAAGCATTTATTAAGCATTTACTGTGTCATCCACTTTCTCATCTCCAGTCTTCCTGGTCACCCATGGTGGCCATTTTGGAGGCACTTTTTAATTTTGCTTCTCTTAATCCCCTCCATTTCCATTCAGTGGGAACATCTTCCCATTCTACCTCCAGGGCATCTCTTGGGACTTCATTGTTCCCAGCCCAGAACTCTTTCCATTGTGATAAAATAGTTGCTTCACCACTCGACTTCTGAAGTCAGTGGCCTAATTCAGACTTTTCATTTTTCTCACCTGGATTACTCTCAGTGCTTCCTCCCTGGTCTGCCTGCTTAGGCTTGCTCCTTTTTGAAATCCTTCTTACACATAGTTGCCAGAATCATCTTAAGGCCTACTCTATTTCCCCTTGCTTACCATGATCTGTAGCTCTTTACTGCCTCTAGGAAAAAAAAATACAATTTATTTAAAACAGGAATTTAAGGCCTTCCACTATGTGTCTTCATCAACCTTTGTCATTTTATTCATATTGTTCTCTTTCACAAACTTTTTCGATTTTAGCCAGACTGGACTCCTAGCTCTTCCCTGAACTGAACTTGATATCTTTTGCCTCCTTGTAGTCATGCAGGCTGTTTTCCATGCCTGGAATACCTTCTTTACTCATTTCTTCTTCTGAAGAGTCTTATCTTCCTTTGAGGTTTCAGACTCCAAGCCTTCTCTTCCAGGAAAGCTTTCCCACTCTTCTTGCCTCCTTAGCCATGTTTAGTATTCTCTCCCTTCTCCCTTTTGTCATTCTCTTCTTATTTGTGCACATTTTACAACTCCCCAGAACAACATAAGCTCCTTGAAGTTAGGTACCATCCTTAGTCTTTCTTCATGTTCCTGACTTCCTACGTAGTGCCCTATGCAGAGAAAGTGCAAGGCTTTGTCTGTTGAATTAAATTGCATTTAAGGATCCTCCTTCATGGCCGCCAGTTTTACTCACCTGATTAGCTTCTTTTCCACCCAATATTCAGGATAATTGAAAATGAAGTTTTAATAGCAGCTACTGCAAGTGCTTTTTGCTACTGACTGCTGTCATTGAAACCTGAGAGGGCTACTGATAATGTGCAGACAGACACTGCTGGGCTAATGGAAGCTGGAGATGAAAATCGGGAACTAGGATTTATTCTCGCTATTTGCAAACTGTGGCAGAAAGTGGTGGTGCTGGTCGTACTGTCGAGCATTTAAAGCCAATTTCTTTCCAAGATAGCAAATTGAATTTGATGCTACATTTTGGATAAGTGTGGTAATGCTGAAATTACTGTAAAATTGACAAAGCCCTGGTGGATTCTACTTTAAGACAAACGGATGGAGAAGCTTTGTTTACTCGGAAAAATATACACCTATTGTTCTTACCTGAAGAGGAAAAGTGCTTTGATCTGTTGAAGTTATCATCATTTTCTTGAAGATTGTTCTCCATATTAAGTGTTTGGCTCATCTACATAATCCTCCACAAAGGAAATTGAGAAGTAATAAGGGAAAGATAATGGCAGGAATTGGAAAAAGAGCTGGTGGGACGCAGAAATAGGTGCCCTATCAATTCAGAGATTATATTTTTATTTGCCATTAAGTAAGTGCTAGGAACATGTGTGGCACTTACATAAGAAAGAAATATGCATTCTCTGCTCCCCAAAGAATTCATCCTCAGCATCCGTGATTGCCAAGCCTGGGTCTCATATTACCTAGGGTATTGCCAATTCTATTATCAGATTGCACAAAATACTCAGGAAAATCTCAAAATGAAGGGACTGTTCATCTCCTTTTACTTGTCATTATATATGGTGACATTCCCTCAGGACCTGCTCCACTTTATTACTGCTTCAGTGGCTCGGTGTTTTCATTGATGCACCTTGCCACCCCTATGGCTCTTACGTGATCCTTGCCCAAGTTTGGAGAGGGTTTTGTTGGTGTTCTGTTTTGTTTTTGTGTTATTTTCCCCCAAACCCTCCCCCCCCCCAGAGAATCCACCCGATGCCCTGGCAGTCTTCCTCTAGGTCTTTTTAATGTTGCATGGGCACCAGGGCCACACTCGGGCTGCCCATCTGTTCTCCCTAGTTCTTGCCGCATGAATGCACACTCTGAAATGCAGGCAAGAATCATGGGCTCTTGAGGATGAACAGAAATCAGGGCCTAGTGTTTTGAACGTTAAGTGATTGAAGGGGTTCGACTACATGATTTCTAAGGTCCCTTTCAACTCTAAATCTTGATTCTAAGATGATTTTTAAGAAAGATAATAATATACAAACTGCAGGGGGCTTGGGCTGGGGTTTTCCACTCTGGTGGATAGCACTACAATTTTCTACTGGTCATATATTGTTCACTGCCTCTATTAACTCTTTTAGTATCTTATCTTAATTCTCCCCCCAAAATTGTTTTGTCATTTAGCTCCATGTCTACTCACCGCACCCCACACACACACACACACACACACACACACACACATACATACA
Organism: Antechinus flavipes; assembly: GCF_016432865.1. Lineage (NCBI taxonomy): Eukaryota > Metazoa > Chordata > Mammalia > Dasyuromorphia > Dasyuridae > Antechinus > Antechinus flavipes. The sequence goes on from NC_067404.1 coordinate 49,904,500, forward strand.
TACATACACACACACACAGAATGTTTACCCAAAACAACAACACAGCACCCCAGAGTGGGGACAAACAGAAAAACTGAGCAGTCACACAAAGAGATTTGAGATGTATTAATTCTGGTTATTTGTTTGTGGAAATAAGCCAGTTCTGTTCTTTGCTCCTCCTGGGTCCTAAAAAGTCCTACTGGGGCCACCATTCAGCCATTAGCTACATCTGTTGCCACTTCTGAATGAAATCCATTCTGGGGGAATTTTTTTTTTTTCAAGAGGGATCTTTCATCTTCCCCTTGTGAGATTTTTTTTCAAATACTTATTGAGTAATTAACTTAAACAAACACATGTGTACTAATGTCACAAGCAGAATTTCATTTCATTTTTGTACTGTTTTTTTTTCCTGTGATCAGAGAACTTCAGTACTCCTCAGAGATGGAGGGTTCCAGATGTGATGAAACACCACTAGCACTGCTGGTAGCCTCAAAATACAGTGTCTCGTGTTGCTTTTTGCAAGCTCAGTGTGTTGTATTGGTAACTAAATTACTAATTTATTGACCCTGGAAATGGGAACTGTTTTTAATCTTCTTTCTTCTCTAATGCTTTTTATTCTTTTTGCTCCCCTAATATTCTTCCTTTTGGGACATAATAGTAATAGCAAACATTTCTAAAAGGCTTTAAAATTTGCAAGGCATTTTTTATAAATAGGAGCTCATTTAATCCTCACAAATACCCTGTGAAATGGATGTTGTTATTATCCCTGTTTTTTTTTTTTACATGTAACAAATACTGAAGATGAAAAAAAAGATGTGGCTCCCACCCAGGGTCACATATCTTGTTTTGAACTCAAATCCTGCTGACTCCCCGCTTGACTATGTTCACTATACCAAAATTTCTTAAACTGTGGTCCCAGCCCCATATGGGGTCGCATAATTGAATGTGGGGGGGTTGGGAAATTATGATTTATTATCACTAAATGTTTGATTTGTACACCTATTTTATATGCCTATCTATCCAGAATTGCATAAAGATTTCTCAGGCAAAAAGGGGTCATGAATGGAAAAAGTCTAAGAGACCCTTCACTATGCCACCTGGAAGGAAACCTTAAGCTCTCAAAGGCTAGAGATGCCAAGCTAGAACAGCTTTAAGGACAGGTTCTGTGATGTGGAACTGTCTGGATGAATCTGGAAAAGCTCTTCAGCAGGTTGGCAACAGAGCGATACATATTTCAGGAATAGTAACTCTGCAGGAGGAGTTAGTGTGAGGAGCCCCCTTACTGGGAAAAAGAAGGATCTTGAAGGACTGGACTCCAAAGAAACACTCGGAATCAGGGCTAGTCCAGTTTGTCGTGAAGGCTTGCTGGGGACAGCTAATTAGATTTTGTCCAAAATGTAGGCTTCAGTCATAACATCGTTTCAAAAAAAAAAAATACTAAATCCATGAAGTTAAAGAACTACTCAGTAACCAATTGCTGCCATGTTACTGATATGTAATTTTGGATGACTATGTTCATTTCCCCCCTTCCCCTGAGGGATACATATGCACACACGCGCGCGCGCGCATACACACACACACACACACACACACACATATACAAACACACACATACACACAAACTGGTTTAGGTATGGATGCTGAGTTAACTGTATTCTTTCCCCGTTAGATGGCAAAATGTTCCATGACAGATCATCGCAGAAGGCTTCCCTAAAGGAGAACCAGGAAAAGAATCAAAGAAAAAAGGAAATACTTGCTTACTTTTAGAGTTTTGCTGTATTTGCCATTAATTCCACTAATACCTTCTTAATAACTTCTTAATAAAATCATTCACTTATCCCCTCATTAATGCAAACTCCTGTACAGAAACAGAAGTAATTCAAGCCAATATCATCCTCTTTCTTTCTGTGCTATATCTGCTTGCCCTTGCAAGGCAATATCATCCCTATGCTGGATTAACTCAGGGTGTTCCTTCCCACCCTAATCCTGCCGCAATTGAGTAGTGTGCCTTCTCTCCATTCAGTACCCAGCTCAGGTATCACCTGATTCTTCCAACTGAATAGACAGACAAATGTGTATTTATACATGTGTGCATATGTATGGATATGGATATATATGTACATATGTATATGTGTGTACATACACACTCCCTATACATATGTATCCTCAGATTTTTCTAGAGCCCTTTTTTTGTATCTCCCCTTCGCTCCTATCATACTTTTTCTGTGATTTTTTTTAAACCTTCTCATCCTCCCTAGTAAATTGTAAGCTCTTGTGGAGTACAAATTGTTTGCAGGATAGCATTGTTTCCCCAGTACCTAGCACAGGGTATGGCATGAAGGAAGTGTTTAATAAATCAGAGGACCACCTCGAGAGGTAATTGGATGGTCTCCCCACAGCCACCACCTAGTGCTTAAGGAAAAGTCTATATTACTACTTGCTGAAGTTCTTGCAGTACAGGTGGTACTCTATAGCTTCCAAGCAGAGCCCTAACTAGAAGTTCTGACATCTAGGACCATTTTGGTTGAGCTGGAGGGGAGTGCTTGGGGCATGGAGAACAGTTGCTCTGATTGGATGCAGATGTTCCATTTAACCCTCAGAATGAGATGGGGATTTAGAGGCAGCAATTGTATGCATAGAAGGAGATCTGAGTTGAGGAGAAAGAGAGATGATATCATCATGGAAGAAGGTGGGTCCTGGGAAAGGGTGAGAATCTTGTTAGCTTGCAAATACTGACTCACTATGGTGAAACTTCAATTGCTTAGCCATAGTTAAGAACTTACCCTTTGATTCTATGATTCCGTGACTCTTGTTGAAATGAATCCAGTGCTCTTGCTCCTGTCTTTGCCCATCAAAATATGCCTGCGTTGCATTCGATTTGCTCAGAATCTTTACAGGCAACCCATTCTGGAAAAGTGTGCTAAGATATTTATGGCTGGTCACGGCTTCCTACCATTTCTCAATAAGATTTTAACCCAAAGGAGTAAGTGTGATGATGAGAAACCGTAGGTACTATGATGGTTCTGTGAGGAAGAGAATCTTTGATGTGACATTTTGTTCCCCTTCACATCCATAGTCTGGAAACCTGTGTGTAGGATGAACCCTGCTTGTCCTTTTTCTAAAAGGTGAGCTCAGAATATGTTTTTAACCTTTCATTCTCACCAGAGTAGAGCAAGATTCCTTGGGGGCAGAGTCAAGCAAACTGAAAAGAGGGATGAGTGTCTATTGCCCTGATCCAAAATTACTGCTTGACTTGGTTTTCAATCAAAGTATGCAAAAAATGAGAGAATTCAAAGATAGAAAATGATCACGTGGCCCCTGACCCTTGGAAATATTGGCAGGATTGTTGTAGGAATGGGTCACTTCTTTGTGTAGGTGCAACTGGAAGTACATGAACTACCATCACCTTCCCTGTAGTTGTATAGCCTTGGTGGGACAAAGAAAGGAAATAAGAATTAACATCTCTCCTGAAAAGATGCTGATTCCTGAGAGTGGTTGCATTTCTATTGGGGCAGTAGGACAGACTCCTACTGTAAGTAAGTTGAAAATTCTACTCTTTAGCTCTCTGATTCTTAAACAGGTAAGAGCTTAAAGAATTGACTTTTGTCTTTCCCATACTCTTTTTCATTGGGAAATAAGATCAACAATTGTTTTAAAAAAATTTTTTTTTAAATTTTGTATCTGACCTCTGTCCCCATAATAGGATCCCAAGTTTTCAACCCGATTATGCAGCTAAATAAGAGGAAAACCTGGAAATTATAATACAGTATCATGGAATAGGAATAGGAAATAGAAGGCTGAGTCCAAATTCTAGCTATTATACTTACCAGCTGTAATATCACCTTATTTTAAAAGCTTAATTTCCTTTGAAAAATGAAAACAAACTCATGCATTCCCTAACTCACAGAGCTGTTGTGAGGAAAGTGTAAATCTTAAAGTATTAGGTGAAGTCCACAAGCATTTATTAAGTTCTTACTGTATTCCAGACTTTGTGCTTTTTTTTTTTTAAATAATTCAGCAGTATTTTCATACATAGAAGTCCAGGCTTGAAGTCAGAAATAACTAACTTTAAATCTTGCCTCTAACACATCCTGGCTACCACAACCAGCTCTCCAAGACTATGTTAAACACCAGGTGCCAACCAGCATTAATGGTCAGCCTTTGTCTGTCAGGTGCTCCCTGAACAGACTCGATCTCAAATCTGATTTTTTTTTAAATCCTGAGTTCACGTCCTACCTTTGATACATACTAACAATTGGGAAAGCACTTTACATTCATTATCTCGTATTTAACACTAACACTAAAAAGTCCTAAAAAATTAAGCTATTATTCAGGAAAAGTCTTTTTAAAAGGTAATAAAATACTTCCCACATGCTGGAACATGAAAAGACAAAGCCTTTTGTCTATTGAAAATCGGGGGGGTGGGGGGGCCAGAAAGCACAGAAGAGGTGGAGTAGCATAGTGGGTGAAACACTGGGCCAGGAATCAGATGACCTGGATTCATGTCATATGACCTACTCACCATCTCTTTCCCCATCAGTAAATTGGGAATCTCAAGCCAACATTGCTTATATCTCCATAGCAAAACACTCAACTTTTCTGTGTCTGTTTCATCTTTAAAATGGGAATAAGTCTTAAACCAAATATTATGTTACTGTGGTGCTTGCTGCTTCTATTTCTTGAGTGCTTTTGGATTGGGAAAGCCCTTAACTTCCATTATCTCATGTGATCCTCATAGCAACCCTAGGAAGTGCCCTATAGATATTCTTATCTTCAGTTTGCTGATAAGAAAACAAATTTAAAAGGTGGCAATGGCTTGTCACAAGATTATTGGAAGTAAGGTTCTTTGTGAACTGAAAAGCTTTATAGACAAACACATGTGTTGTTGCCATCATTGTAATCAAATTAGATTTTAATTTATATGTTCATTAAAAAACTGGAAATATACACACATTCATATAATATGAAGGATTCTGTTTTAAAAGAATAGTAGTTTTCAAAAGAAATGGAGCTGTCTTTAAAGATTCTGTTTTCATAGTTATTGACAGGGTTTTATATTTTTTGTACTTTGTGATGAGTTGAAAAAAGCATTTGGAACTTTAACAAAGGTTATATGCAGTTGATCTGGGCTCCATCAAAATCCAACTTAAGCAAAGGGTGTAGAGAAGTGCCTTCTCTTGACTTATAGTAAGACTTCTGGGTTATTAAAGGGAGATTTTCTTCACGGTCATTCAAATACCTTGAATAAGTGGGACATTCCTGCCTAATGGCTGTTCCTTACACCAAAGAGTCGTGATCAGAACTAGTCCTTTCACTGGAACTGTCTCTTTTGTCAAGCTAAAGAAAGAATCTTTTGTAACTGTATGGACATGTATACATAAATTGTATTTAACTTATACTTTAACATATTTAACATGTATTGGTCAACCTGCCATCTGGGGGAGGGGGTGGGGAGAAGGAGGGGAAAAATTGCAACAAACGGGTTTGCAACTGTCAATGCTGAAAAATTACCCATGTATATATCTTGTAAATAAAAAGCTATAATAAAAAAGAAAGAAAAGGAAAAAAATAGAATATTTTGGGCACAAAGTTAGAGTTATCTCCAAACTTGAAGAACAAAGAATTGGCACCCAAGGGAACCTGTCGACCTAAAGATGATCTGAATATGATCATCCTATCTTGCTAACTCCCTTTTGCCATTTGTTAAATGTCCATCAGTAGCCAATACATCTTAGCTTTGTGACCATAGCAGTTTCTCTTGGACTTGTCCAGTATCAAGGTTTTTCTAGTTGTATGGCTTTACCGGGGAGTTGAGAGAGGAGCCAGTGAAAGAAAGCTGCAAGTAGGCCTTATTGGGGTTTAGATTTGTCTATGGTTACATGTCATTAGAATGTTGTTTTGCTCAAGTCTCTGATCCAAATACCATATATGTAGAGCAAGCTGAGGCTCCAATAATAGCAGTTGCAGAGAGGTCAGTGGTGCTTTAAAAAGCTGAGCAATAGAAGAGTGCCTGTTTGGTTGTTTCACTTATTGCAGAGAACCAGCAAATTAAGTTGCTCCGTACTTGGTGGCCTTAAGGTGTCCCCACCCATTTTGTGTCCATGGCCCTCAGCCCAAGAGAGGTCCCTAGGCCTTCTCTGTGAGCTTACAGTCTTAAATGGATAAAGCAATTTCTGTGTTGGTTGAGAAGGTGATAGATGGATCTTATTAATGATTCTTTTCATGTGTGAAGAGTTCAGTCCTAGAGCCACAACTATGCACACAGATGCTACCCTGGAAGTTTGCTCTTGGTGCCAGTGCTCACTTTGCACTGTTTATTCTTAGCAAAGGACAAGGTCTAGGAGACAGGCAATTGTCCAAATACTGAATGATAATGCTCTGAGCAGCCAGGAAGAAAGACAGAATCTAAAGAGAATGGGCCATAGTTGTTACTGTGGTACTTGCTGTTTCTGTTTCTTGAATGCTTTTGGATTGGGAAAGCCCTTAAAGTCCATTATCTCATGTGAGCCTCACAGCAACCCTAGGAAGGAAACCCTATAATAGATATTCTTATCTTCACTTTGCTGGTAAGAAAACGGATTTAAAAGATGGCAATGACTTGTCAGCAATCACACAGCTCACGTGGGAGACAGAACTGGAAGTCAGGAATTCCTGCTCCCAAGAATAGTTCCCTATCCATTGTACTTTGTCCAGTGTGCTTCATAGGTTTTTATGAGTTGTTTATTGAGGATTCCAAAGAAGAAAAGAACAAACTGGATGTAAACCATGCTAGGAAGTGCAGAAAATTTTGTGGGTGAGTCACCTAGGTTATTATATATCTCATAAGCATATGACTATCTGTGCAGAATAAAAAATGTTTCCTTGAAACACATTCAAATTAATTCTCGGTGCTTTTGCACAAAATCTTTGGTTTCATTAGTTTTTTGAGAATTTTATCGTAGAATCTTGGACCGGTTCTTTCTTTTCTTTTTTTTTTTTTAAATACAGCAAAACGTTTAACGAGCAAATTCATCTTTAGCAAATATGGCATTGCTGGGGGGGGGGGGGAGATGGAGAGAGATACAAAGTCTCAACTACGTAAAAAACCATCATGGATCATGAGTACTACAGGACAGGACCTGGGAGGGGGAGGAGACAGACCCTGAGGGGGGGTGGGGTAGGAAGGAGGGCTTTGTGGCCCTAGGGGATGGAGGGCGAGGGTCAGGAAAACAAAATTGAAAAAAGTTTTGATCATAAAATAGACACAAGCTATGCTGCTGCTGTGAGGGGAGGAGGGCCCATCCCCTTCTCTCATCCCCCTGTGTATATGTCTGTGTGTGTCTGTGTGTGTCCAAACGCCTGGCCGAGCTTCGGCCCCTCGGCCTTCTGTCTTCGAGGGAGTCTCTTCTTCCTCCTGGCAGACCCATGGAGGGGGAAAGTTGGAGGGCCCCATCCGGCTCTGCCCCCCAACTAATGGTTTCTACTAGAAGTCTCGGCGGCGGAAGGAGTCTGGATCGCAGTACTTGGTGACGACCACTCTGTTGGAGAACTTCCGACCAGTCAAGCCCTGCATTGCCTTCTGACAGTCAAAAGTCGACACGAACTCCACGAAGATCTGGGGTGGGGGGGGAGAGAAAAAGAGGAGTGAGGCTGGAACCTGGGGCCTGCCCCCTACCAAACACTCCCAAAGTACCCAGTACTCCTCACCCCCGCCTCCTGTGCCCAGTGCCTCCTGTCTTGCCACCTGCCTCCTGACCTTGCCACAGCCAGGGACCTCCACACCATCTGTGGGCCGGGGGATCTCGATGGACTTGACCACCCCGTACTTGCTGCATTCATCCCGGACATCCTCCAAGATGTCCTCATACTCGTCATCATCCCGAAGCTCCTCAGGAAGCAGCATGTTCATGAGGCACAGGACCTCTGTAGGCAGGCTACCCTTCTGCACCTGCGAGCTCACCAGGCCCGGGACTTGCAGGGTCACCGGTGTCTGGTTTAAGGTACTCAACATGGAGTTCTTGGCTCCCACACTAGCCCTCTGTACCAGGAGCTTTTTATCCCCTAGTTCCATCCCATTCAGCCCGGAGATGGCCTGGTCAGTGACCCTGATGTCTGTGTACTCACAGAAGGCGTAGCCCCTGGAGAGACCTGTGGCACCATCCTTGACTAGGTTAAAGGCTCTGAGGGCCCCAAATGAGTTCAGAAGCTCTTTCACCTGATCATCATTCAGATAACTGGGGATTCCCCCAATGAACAGCTTGTGAGCAGAATTGGGGACCACAGAGGACACGGCTCCAGAACCGGAGAGATTTCTGTATCCCGGAGGCTGGTAGTCGTGGAGCCTTCGAATCTTGAGGGCTTGACCCTGGAAGATGATGCCATCAAAGGCCAAGGCCTGGGTTGTCTCATCCACTGCTCGGAACTCTAGGAAGGCAAAGCTCTTTTCCTGGTTAATCTGGGCAGCCATGACCGGCCTACTGGAGGGCTGGGCAAGTCCTCTGATGCACATCTGGGCATTGAAGAACTCTATCATAGCTTCCTCTGTGATACCGAAAGGAATGTTGCCGACGTAGAGGCGGCGGGCCTGCCGGCTCATCTGGTTCCCCGACGTGGGCGCAGCGGACATCATGGCCCGGCCATCAGGGGTCATGGTTGAATGGGCTAAAGTGGACGGAATGTGACCAGCGGCTTGCATTGCTTTGTATTGCATGGGGGTGATGTGCTCAAAGCCTGGTGGCGCGACATCCCAGTATTTGCGGGTCTTCTTTCTCTTCTCATGGTGAGAGGACCGAATTTTTTTGCCATGTTCATCTTTAGCACCTTTGGTCGAATGTTTGCGGTGCCGTCTCCTCTCCCCAGAACCACTTTGCCGCGCTCGGTTGTGGCTGTGACTCCGATGCTTTTTTTCTCGGCTGCGACCTCGAGGTTTCCACTCTTGGCTGTGGCTTGGACTGGGGCTGCGTTTATGATGATGGTTCTCTTTTTCTCGTTCCTGCTTATTCTCTTTGAGCTGCTGCTCGAACTCATCGAACTCAGACATCCTGAGGGGCAGTCAGGAGCGGCTCGTGTTTGCCCGCCTTTTTCTCAAGCCTGGCTTGCCTCACCCACTTCCGGTACCGGCCCCTCTTGTTTCCGGCCCCTCCTCTCCCTGTTTTCTCCATGTAAATTTAAATAAACTTGACCAGCTGAAATCTTAGAGCAGGACTTTTGAAAGTTTCCCTCGTGACTCCTGTTCACATGACCTCATGTATCTAGGTATAGAAAATATGTATTTTAAAAAAAAGAAACAGTTGCTGATAATATATCGGAATTTCATGATGCCCACATTCAGGTATCAAACCACAATTTAAGAAGCTGGACTTTAGGGCTCTTGAACGGTTTGTAAAAGGCACACTCATTTACTCTAATCCTATTCTGTGCTTAGCATTATGTTAGACATTCTGAGGAATACAGAGAATTCAAACCCCACGTGTTTACTCTCAGGGACTTTACGATCCATTTCTGAGGCACAAGACTCATATATGGGCAAAAATGGGAGAGTACTTCAGTGTAGAATAGTATCATGAATGTATACCAATCAAGAAGCCATGTCTAAGTGTCCATTATGCATCTTAATGACAGGCTCTGTGCATATTCCAGGATTCTGAGCGAGAGAAGGGAAGTTTGGGAAAGCAGTGGAAGACAGAGAAGAACTTGAATTAGAACTCATAGAGAACCCTTAGAAAGTTTATTTGTATAATGTTAATGAGGGAGTGTAAGTTTTAAACTGTTAGCTTATGTAGTAGAACTGATATTTGTATGTGTGGAAAAAATATATACACCTACAAATGTACATATGTATACACATACATAGGTAAATATATACTTTATTAAAGAATCAAATAATTTCATAAATTGAATTAACAGATGATCATGATGATCACCTAAAAATCTAGACTGTTTCTAACTTGTCATACCAAAAAAGCATGAGTGTGGAGCAGCTATGATGGAGAGAGCACTGGCCCTGAAGTCAGGAGGACCCGAGTTCAAATCTAGCCCATGACACCTAACGGTTACTAGCTGTGTAACTCCAGGCAAGTCATTTAACCCCAATTGCCTCACAGAAACAAACAAACAAACAAACAAACAAACAAAAACAAAAAACAAACAAACAAAAAAAAACATGCTCATAAATGCCAGGGCTTCGAATTCTTCCAACATTTCCATGTGCTTTGCTCTCTTAGGGAACAGGTGGAGGGAGAGACACATTTATCTCAGGACTTATTATTAGTTCTCAAATTACTTGGCCTTGTATTCTGACTACTGGTCTCCCTAGCTTTCTTTAAGTTCCCACCCAAATCCTTCCTTCTCCAGGAAGCTTTCCCTACCTCCTCTTAATTCCAGTGCATTCCTTCTGTTAAATATTTTCTATTTAACATATACATTGCTTAAACTACAAAACACTTTCCACGCAAATAAAGTCAGATTTAAGCAATTGGAAAAATATATCAAGTGTCTGTGGACACATTGAGCAAATACAATGAAAATGACAGTACTCCCTAAACCAATCTATTTAGTGCCATACCAATCAGACTCCCAAGAAACTATATTACTGAACTAGAAAAAAATAACAACAGAATTCATCTGGAAGAACAAATGGGCAAGAATTTCAAAGGAATTAATGTAATGAAGACAAAAGCAAATGAAGGTGGCCTAGCTGTACCAGATCTAAAACTATATTATAAAGCAGTGGGCACCAAAACCATTTGGTACCGGCTAAGAAATAGACTAGTTGATCAGTGGAATAGGTTAGGCTCACAGAACAAAATAGCCAATGACCATAGCAATCTAGTATTTGACAAACCGAAAAGCCCAACCTTTTGGCATAAGAAATCACTATTTGACAAAAACTGCTGGGAAAATTGGAAACTAGTATAGCAGAAACTAGGCATCAACTCACACCTAATACTGCATACCAAGATAAGATAGAAATGGGTTCATGATCTAGATATAAAGAATGATATTATAATTCTTCAAATTAGAAGAATATAGGATAGTTTATCTCTTAGATCTGGGGAGGAGAAAGGAATTTGTGACCAAAGAAGAACTAGAGATCATTACTGATCACAAAATAGAAAATTTTGATTATATTAAGTTAAAAAGTTTTTGTACAAACAAAACTAATGCAGACAAGATTAGAAGGGAAGCAATAAATTGGAAAAACATTTTTACATCCAAAGAATCTAATAAAGGCCTCATTTCTAAAATATATAGAGAACTGACTCAAATTTATAAGAATTCAAGCCATTCTCCAATTGATAAATTGTCAAAGGATATGAACAGACAATTTTCAGATGAAGAAATTGAAACTATTTGTAGCTGTATGAAAAGGTACTCCAAATTACTATTGATCAGAGAAATATAAATTAAGAGAATACCTGTCAGTTTGGCTAAGATGACAAGTAAAGATAATGACTAATGCTGGAGGGGATGTGGGAAAACTGGGACACTGATGCATTGCTGGTGGAGTTGTAAATGGATCCAACCATTCTGGAGAGCAATTTGGAACTATGTCAAAAAGTTATCAAACTGTGCATACCCTGTTATCCAACAGTGTTTCTACTGGGATTATATCCCCAAAAGATCTTAAAAGAGGGAAAGAGACCCAGATGTGCAAAAATATTTGTGGCAGTCCTTTTTGTAGTGGCAAGAAACTGGAAACTGAGTGGATGCCCATCAATTAGAGAATGGCTGAAAAAAACCTATGGTATATGAATGCTATGGAATACTATTGCTCTGTAAGAAAGACCAGAGAATGATTTCAGAGAGGCTTGGAGAAACCTGCATGAACTGATGCTAAGAAATGAGCAGCACCAGGAGATCATTATACAAGGCAATAACAAGGCTATACGATGATCAATTCTGATGGATGTGGCTCTCTTCAACATTGACTTGATTCAAACCAATTCCACTTGTACAGTGTTGAAGAGAGCCATCTACACCCAGAAAGAGAACCATGGGAACAGAGGGTGGAATACAGCATAGCATTCTCACTCTCTCTGTTGTTACTTGCTTACATTTTTTCTCAGTTTTTCTTTTTCTTCCTTCTTGATCTGATTTATCTTGTGCAACCAGATAGCTGTATAAATATGTATACACATATTGGATTTAACATGTATTTCAACATATTTAACATGTATTGGATTACTTTCCAGATAGAGAAGGGAGTGGAGGGAAGAAGAGGAAAATTTGCGACAAAAGGTTATGCAAGGGTCAATATTGGAAAAATTACCCATACATATGCTTTGTAAATAAAAAAAAACTTTAATTAAAAAAAAAAAAACATGTACATTGCTTGTTTTATATATATGTGCCTCTGTCCCCCACTCGGTTGTGATCTCCTTGAAGTATCAAAAGAGAAATTGTGGTTTAGGCCTTACCCCAGTTATTGAGGAAAACTCAGGAAGAGAAAGGTAAAAAAGGATTTTATTTAGTGCACCAACACACTAACCCAGGATTCGACTTGCAGGTTGCTTTTATATGCAGGAATAAACAATATTTGGTATGAGGACAAGAAATTCCTGATTGGTATGTGTTTTTCAATAAGAAAATAAGATTAGCATCAAGTCAGTAATGGGGAAAGATCCTATCACAGTATTATGGGGCAATGGAGTTAATGTACGTAGCCTCAGAACTGACATCTTCTCCAGCCTGGTTGCGCAAGTGCCCAAAGTCCAACAGTCATGGGGTCACTCAGACTGACTCTGCATTAGTGGTTGACTTGGTACAAGGGCAGGGATCGTATTTCACTTTTTTAAAGTTGCCACCACTTAGCACAGTGCTAAGTAGTAGGTATTTCATAAATGTTTATTAAATTGAATTGCCAGACTCTGTGCAAAAAGCTTTACAAATTTTATCCCATTTGATTGTCATAGCAATCTTAGAAGTTAGGCACTATTACTATACCCATTTTACAGATGAGGGGGAAAAAGGTAAATAGGAGTGAAATGACTTGCTCAGTCACACAGCCCACGTCTGCATTGAGATTTGAAACAGGTCTTTCTGGCCTATCTCTTTTACCTACTACCTCTATGGAGAATATTTAAGGAATAGCAGGATAGCCTAGGCAAATGCATAAAAGTGGAAGACAGAGAGTGATACTTTCCCTATTTTTCCATCTTAAATATAGATACATATTCAAGAGAGTGTTTGGCTAAAGGCTTGGTTCCACAGGGTTTTGAATGATTTTCCTGGCCTCTCTCAATTTGGGTTTCTTCTTGTTTTCTGCCTGCACACTTTACCAGGGAAAAAGATATATGTACTAATCTCTATATACTATATACAGATACCTACACCCAAATTGTTGCAAACCCAGTCCAAATGGCATTGGAGGCAGTTTCTTTGTTACCCTCGGTCTTTTCTGATGCTACAAACCTGCCATGTTCCTACAATCTTGAAAATGAATGTATCTAGTTCACAAGATAATATTTATTGCCTCAGGCTAACTTCATGTCATCTAGTTTGTCTTTTTGCTAAACAGCTTTGATAATATTATTGGAACAAATTGTGAGTCTTTCCGATGAGTTTCTTTCATATGAATAAAGCGAAGAAGATTCCTGTTAAATCTTTTTTTCCCCCTCTCTTTTAGGACTGCCTGCATCAAGGTATTCTGCCTTTCCCTGAAGTTGAGCTTTCTTAATCAAAGATGGAGCAAATGGATTGTAAGCCCTATCAGCCTCTGTCCAAAGTCAAGCATGAGTTGGACCTAGCTTACACTAGCTCTTCTGATGAAAGTGAAGAAGGAAGGAAACCGGGACAACCCTACAACTCCCGAGAAACTCTGCACGAGTATAATCAAGAGCTCCGACTCCACTGTAACAGCCAGAGCAGAAAGAGAAAGGAAGTTGAAAAATCGAATCAAGGTATCTAGTTATTGGTTCATTCTAGCTTCTTAACACATGACATATGTTTCTCTCTTAGGGAAAATGAATACGCCTTCATACCAATATGACACCTAATTGGCCGATGTTAACTGGTTAATAATCAACGTTTTGGGAGGAGGGCCCGTGCACCAGCTCTGCTGAGGCCGGGGGTTATGTGTGCTGTTACAGATGCAAAATAAATTGGGACCCAGTAATCCTCTTATTAGAACATTCAAAATGTGTCTAATCTGACAAATAGCCATTTACAGACCGAAGGAGAAATAATTTCTAGTAAGGCACAAAGTAAATAGCTAAGTGCTTTGGGAGACAAATATTTGACAGCTGATAAGGTTTTAGGGCAGGGTATCTAAGGTCACCAAATGAGGCTACACAGAGTCTCCTGACTGAAACAGTGCAGAGATAGAGGGCTGAGTACAAAAAGAGGGGACTCTCTCATTCTTCAGGACATAGCTGAGCACTTCCCCCCACTCCTACCGAGAACTTCTCCCACCTCTTTTATGGCTCTCTAGTGGTTATACACAGCTAGAGTCTAATCAACTCAACTGTAGTTTTAGTTGATAATTGTGAACCTCTAGCTGATTCAGTGCTCTCCCCGTTTCATCTATATCACTGATTTTGGTGTCTCATCCATGTGGGCACTCACTTCGATACTGTGATACTTGTTGATTTCCATCCATAAAACCTTAGTAGGGGAGTCTAAATTCTGTAAAGTCCTGCAGTTAGAGATTTCAAATTAGAAGGAAGTGCAAAAATCAATTTGTTGAACTTCTCCATTTTTTAAAGAAAAACTGAAGTCCAGAGATATGACATGACTTGACCATGGTGACATAGGCCAAAGGCTTTCCTCTAGGTCAAAAAATGTACACACTCACAGTCGTATCTAAACAGACACAAAAAGTTAATTATGTTAACTATGATACTCATTTTTGAAATTTTTCAGAGATGTAGCTGTTTTGATTGACTTTACCCTTTTTCAGGCTATTCATTTCCTGTCTCCCTATTACTCCTGTCATGACCATCTAAGCAAGGTATTAGGCATAGAGCTGCTGCACAGTAGTACGGAGATCTGAGTTCTAGTCTTGGCCCTGTTGCTCACTTGCTGGGTTACCTTGCTGCTTCAATACCCTGTTCCTCTCCCTAACTGAATCAGGTTTACTTGAAGAGTTTACAAAAAATAATGGAAAGGAGAAATTGACCCGATGCTTTCATTCACATTTATTTTTTTTTTATTTAGGGGCAATTGCCTTCTAAATGAATGATTTTGTGATAAACTAATTACCAGACCTAGAGGAGAAAGAACTAGAACATCCAGTCACATAAAACTTAGGCATCCTAATGAGATTTTCTGAAAGATATTCTCCATACCTAATAAAGGTCTCTGGATGGTAAAGGTGAGGCTCTGTGCTACTCAGGTAGGGGTCTTGAGTTAAGTTTCTACCCAATATCTGACAGGAGCTTGATCTAAAAATAAAGAGTTGGGCCAAGGAAAGGTAAATTAGAGAAATTGCATAGTAACCCCCAAGGGTCTCAAGTAACATTAAAACATCAGAAATTGTTTTCTGCCAGCTATCTGGGCAGCACAAGGGTCTATAGTCTCCTGTCAGTGTTTCAGTTTTGCTTTCTCAGGGATTCTGGGACAGTGAATGGCTGAACAGTGTGCTGAAGATGAGATTTAAAGAGTTTATCCTTCTTATCTCTATTTAGGATACAGAAATCTATAATCTATAAGAACTAGGGTGCAGCTGAGCCCAGCATTATCACAGTTTTAGAAACAGGGTGACATCTTCCCAGCAATTTAGGGACTGGAAGGCAAAATAATGAAACTGCAATAAATACCACGGGTTAAGGGAAAACAGTCAAAGCATCTTCAGGAGATTCTGTTTTGTTTTGTTGTTTTCTGCGACTAACTTAACTAAAGCAAGGCAGAAGACCTTAAGGTTTTGCTCCTCACAGAAGAATAACAGAGCCTTTCCTTTAGTGAATTAGAGCTTATTTGTGTGTTCTCCCTAACAATGCTGCTGACCAGAGAAGTGAGGTGAGAAGGGTAAAATTTCTTTTCTTTATTATTTTATTACGTTATTATAGTTTTTTATTTACAAGATATATGCATGGATAATTTTTCAGCATTGACAATTGCAAAACTTTTTATTCCAATTTCCCCCCCCTTCCCCCAGATGGCAGGTAGACCAATACATGTTAAATATGTTAAAGTATATGTTAAATACAACATATGTATACATGTCCAAACAGTTATTTTGCTGCACAAGAAGAATCAGACTTTGAAATAATGTACAATTAACCTGTGAAGGAAATAAAAAATGCAGGTGGACAAAAATCAAGGGATTGGAAATGCTATGTAATTGTTCACACTCATTTCCCAGAGTTCTTTCTGTGGGTGTAGCTGGTTCTATTCATTATTGAACATTTGGAACTGATTTGGTTCATCTCATTGTTGAAGAGAGCCATGCCCATCAGAATTGATCATCACATAGTATCGTTGTTGAAGTATATAATGATCTCCTGGTCCTGCTTGTTTCACTCAGCATCAGTTCATGTAAGTCTCTCCAGGCCTTTCTGGAATCAGAGAAGAGTAAAATTCCAAAAGATTCTTATGTTAAAAAAATAATACCCCAGCTTACCAATATCACTATGTATTTATGTATACATCGTCTAACAAGCAATAGCAGTTCTTACACATTAAAAAAAAAAGGAGATGAACAGTTGTAGTTACAAATGTACTACTGAAGTCCCTCTTTGTGTCATCAGAGAGAGCTCAATAGAGCTTTTTGGTTAAGTCTAGGGCTATTGGGTTTCCTGGATTCCCTGCTGTCCTTCTCCTTGAATATAAGTCCTTTATAGTAAACACTCAGAATGCAATTGGGAATAATCTGATCTTCATCTGGAGACAAAACACATTATAAAAATACAGACAGAAAATAGACAAGAGTTCAGTATTCCCAAAGGTAAGCAGTTCTGATCTGCTGAGCAATGATGAAGCAGGAAGTGTAAAGTGTAAAAATTCACCAGGACTCAGGACTGTTAAAGGAGACATAGTCGAGTCGGGGACACTGAAAAATTCTATCTGGGTAGATCATTCCTTAAATGGGTCACTTGTAAATGGAGTTTGCTGACTCCCACAATCTCATCCCCTCCCTTTTAATTTCTACCTCCTTTGATTCTTGTCTCTTCTTCCAGTTAAGGAAAAAAAACCCATAATTCCCATCATTCCTTCCCCCTTACTGATAAGCCAATATATACTAAATAACATACTCCTCTAAATCTCATTTGTCCTCATCCAAAACAACAGCCCCTTTTCTGTTCTGAAAGCATGTTTATTAGTCAGTGTCTTTTTCCAATAGGTGTTTGGCTTTATTAGGTAGGCTTCATAAAATTTTGAGTCCATACTTTAGTTTATATTTATCCCTCAGTTTAGGGATAGACCTTTTGGCAGATTTACGAAATATGTATCTATGTGTGTGTGTGTGTGTGTTGTGTGTGTGTGTGTGTGTTGTGTGTGTGTGTGTGTATATATATATATATATATATATATATATATATATATATATATATTCTTTTCTATTAACCTTCAATTGTGGACATGTACACAGTCACTGAAGTAACTTCTTCTGAAAATGGGAAATAAATTAGACTATTAGAAATGTTATCAGATGAGAGACAAGAGAACTGAATTCTGCTCATTATCCCTTATGGGGTTTTCATTGAGGGAGGTGGGGGGAGAGGAGAAGAGATGAGAGGATCAGATTCTTTGACCTCTTACAAAATGCCTATGGTCAACTGCCATAGCTCCTTTGTTAAAATTAAGATCTTTTAAATTTATTAGTCACGACTGAGAGTGAGAGCAGAGTAATATCCTTGAATTTCCCAAGTAGCTATGAGTTACAGCTTCTTAGTGAAGTTGAAGCTATTGAAGGGACTTCCTTAAATTTGAAGTTGACATCAGGGGAGGGAAGAGAACACGATCTCTCAGAACTGAGGCCTTTGTGCACAACTTCACCCCCACCCATTTTTACAGAATAAAGCTCTTAGCAGGACCTGACTTTTAGTTATTTCTGCTAACAAATACTAATTCTTCACAGTATAACTGAGAATGGTACCCTAGTTTCTTAACTTGCTCAGGATTGTTCTGTAGACTTCCATTAGCCCATAGTTTGATCTGACCGTTGGGACTTTGGCTGGAAGCCAAGAGAGATTACACTGACTTCATGACAGCTGCTCCCTCCTCTGACCAGCTCCTTTATGGTTTTAGACAGCCAAGGCAACCATGAACCTCATGCCAAAGCATCATGGGGTGCCTTGACAGGAAAGTAATTCTCTCCCTCATCGCCAACCCACCAAAGGTAGGCTTTATCATAGGACTAAGAGGCTTTTCCTCACCAGTTTTGAGCTCATTCCCGACCAAATAAATGGTTCAGGGCAAATTTTTACTCGATAGGGAAATTATTGGAGCTTATTTTTGGCAAATGTTGGTAAGAGGAAACACCTCGTCTGTTCTGTAAATATTCTTGTATATTTACCTTTATGTGCCAAGAAAACAGCCCTGGGGTTGACAGGCTGTATATTGTGTAAGATTCTAAGATTGGTTTTCCTGTTTTCCAAAAGGTTTATAATTCTTGGAAGAACATTAATCTAGCACTGCTCACAGTTCTTGACTCACAGAATGAATGAGCCCTTGGCAGGCCTATTTTATCTGAGTTTTGGCAGGTGGAATAGCTAGGGCAGATTTTCTGGCAGCCGGGAAGGCAGGCAATTGTTCTCGGCAGTCTCGGCTCACAGGGAGGCATCAATTCACTAGGAAAGGAGTCTAAGACAAATGCAAATAGAAATATATATAAACACAAACCAAAGACAGGAATTTTAATTATGTTAATTGCCCCATAATTTGGATAATAGGTAAGGCTGGCTGTGAATGCGGTTGTTTTACTAGTAAGTTGTTGTCAATGCAAAGTCATACTTCCATGAAAGGAACATGCCATAGAGAGACTGTCTTCAAAATTGTTTCCTACTGCGGAATACTCACAAGTCAACTCAAAATTTGGAGTAAATAAGCCAAGTGGCAAATAAATACCCTGGTAAATCTGATTGCCTGATTTTTAAAACTAGCTATTTAGCAAGAACATATTTTATGTTTCTGGAGCTTAATGTGATCAGAAAACATACAAATAAACAAAGTTTGGATTAGGAATCAGAAGCCCCGTGTTCACCAACTGCTGTTGTCATTAGCTACTTTTGTCATTTGGGTCAACTCATTTAAGAGAAGATAAGAGAGTATACCCTGCATTTTTACAAAGTTAGATGCTATCAATTAGCAGCTACAAGGCAGGAAGCAGAAAGAGAATTCTACAAAGATGGCAGAATGCAAGGTAGGCTAGAGTGGCTCTTTCCTCCAAAGACCGTAGAATACAAGTTCTAAGCCCCCCAGATACAGAAAATGCATCAGGAACAAGAGGATCTCAGAATGACAGGATCAGAAACATACATCTCTGGATGTGCACATCCAGAGGGGCTTTCAAGGCCCCTTTTGTCTTACCCTTTCTTCTGACAGAGCAGGAAACTGAGGCCCAGGTAGGTGAAGGGATTTGCCCAAGACCACATATAGAATTATATTTAGATCTAGAGCTAGGAATGACCTTGAAAACCATCTAGTCTAATTCATTCATTAAACAATGAAGGAAATCGAGGCTCAGAGAAGGAAAAGTTACTTGTCCATGATTAGATGGGCAAGTGATAAGGGCAAAATTTGAACCTCGGTCCTCTGACTCCAAATCCAGGATCCGCTGCAGGGTAGTTCTTACTGGGAAAAAAAAATGAAGACTAACTCACTAGCCTGTTGTTCCTGGTGCTTACTCTCACCTTTTGCCCCTGGCTGTACTC
Organism: Antechinus flavipes; assembly: GCF_016432865.1. Classification (NCBI taxonomy): domain Eukaryota; kingdom Metazoa; phylum Chordata; class Mammalia; order Dasyuromorphia; family Dasyuridae; genus Antechinus; species Antechinus flavipes. The sequence continues at coordinate 49,924,272 of NC_067404.1, forward strand.
TGTTCTTACAGGCCACAAATTATGTTACCCCTATGGCTGCTGCAGTTTTAGTCACCTGACTTTTGTCATTAAGCTTATGACAGTATCCCAGGAAAAACATATCACCGGTGTGAGTTGATGTCTGTGAATCAGACTAGCCCTTGGGAGCTGAGGAAGAGCTTGGTACTTGCATGACAGGAGTCTAAAGGAAAGAAGAGACCTGCAGCAAAGAAAAAGCAGATAATTATGGGAAGTGAGACAAAGATTTGAGAAGGGACCAAATGCAGAAGCATCTCTGAGAACTCTTCTCTGCATTGGCTTCAGGTGCACTCCCTTGACTTTTTCATGATGAACCCTCTAGCATAGATTAGCCAAGAGACCTGAAGAAGTCAGGAGCCAAGAACACAGTGGAGCCCATAAGAGTGGAGCCCATAAGAGCTCCATAGGAAATGGAGCATGGGTTTTCCCATAGTGGCCAATAGTAACTCCCTATAACAGTGTTCCAACTGACCAGATGTCTGAATGAAGAAAAGAAAGGGATAAACATTTGAAGAAAAGAACCATTTCAGTGAGCAGTGCTTTGGAAAATAAATAAAAATTTCTTAGTGGAATCAAAAATAGCACCTTGATACAGCAATGAAACAATTCTAAAAACTTCTAGAATGGCTCAAAATGGTCAAAGAAAGTATCAAAGAAATAAGGGCAGCCATCAGGGCTTAAAAGCAAGAGATTAGTTCTTGTTGCCTCCACAAAAACTTCCAATGTATTTGTATTTATTTGGATTGACTGTTCCTATTTGCTTTCCACTCAGTAGAATATAAACTCCTTAAAGGCAGGGCCTATTTTATTGTCTTTGTATCCACAGCACTTAGCTTAGCGCGTGGCACATAGTAGGAACTTAAGAAATGCTTATGGAATTGAATTGGTTTCCATACTTCCAGCTTCCAGACTGTTCTCCCCCCCCCTTATCCCTACATGTACCCCCCACACACACATATTCCTATGTGACAACCATCCTCCCTGCAGCTCTCTAAGAATCTTCCTAAATTACAGATCTGATGGTACCACAAACCTGATCAAAAATCTTCAGTAGCTCACTATTGCCTTTAAGAAAAATATAAAAGCCTCAGCACTCTCTCTCTCTTTATATGTGTGTGTATATATGTCTGTGTATGTATATATGTATGTGTGTATGTATATACATACATACTTATACATAGTATCTTTTCATTATCCATAAATTTATTTCCCTTTCACACAGTCTGCATTTTAGCTAGACTGGTCTACTAGCAGTTTTCCAACTTAGCATTTCATCTCCCAGCCCATGCCTTTGTACTGGCTATGGCCCTATGCTTAGATAATTTTTGCTCCTTACCTTAACATCCTCTAAGGATCAGCTGAAGTTTTAACTCCTGCAAAAAACCTTCTGTAACCTCTTTAGCTCTTATTACCATCTCTCCTCAAATTAATTTTTATTTATCTACTTAGATATTGTATTCCCCCCACTAGAAAGTAGCTTCCTTGTGGGCAAGGACTATCTTATTTGTCTTTTTATCTCTAACATCTAACAAAGTGCCCTATATGTGATATGAGCTTTCAAATGTCTATTAAATTCATTGAATGATTTTGACTGACCGTAAATGGCTCATACACAGTTGAAACCCCATGACAAGTGAGTAGATAAGAGAATAAGCTCCAGCTGCTGGTGATGAGTGTAACACCATATCCATAAAAGAGGCAACAACAGAGCACTGAAATTAGAGTGTGGGGGAGGGTGGGAAAGATAATTGCTTATCCACTATCATTGGTCTGAAAGATAACAACAGGAATTTTTGCCATAGGACTGGAGAAGGACAAATGTCCCAAATTTTCAAAAAAGGGGAGAGAACATAATCCACAAACCAGAGGGCTGTGAACTTGTCTCTGATTCCAAGAAAAATTACAGGATATGTAATAGTTAAAGCAATGTCAAAGAAAGAGAAAGGATGATCATACACAAAAATTAATGACTTCCACAGGGGTGGATTGTGTCAGACTAATCATATTTCCCTTTCTGATAATGAAGTGCTTAGATATAGTCTACTTACATTTTAACAAAACATTTTGACAAAGCGCTTCATACTATCTTTGTAGATGTGATGGAAAGTTATAAACCAGATGATGGACCAGTGTCATTGTAATTGAATGACCAGACCCAAGGTGAAATCACTAATAATAGTTCAGTGCCCCCTTGGAAAGAGTTCTCTCATTCCCAGTATGGCCTGGGAATCTGTCCTTAGTCTTGGGCCGTTTAAAGTTTTTATCAGTGATTAGGTTAATGGCATGGCCATTCGGTCAGTTGTTCAGCCGATACAAAGATAGACAGGATAACTAACTTGGATGATGGAATCAGAGTCTAAGAAGATCTTAATAGGCTGGAAAGTTATGCAAAATATATAAGGACATATAGTTGGAACAAACGTAAAAGTCCTAGATTTGGATTAAAAAATCAACATCTCAAAAACAAAATGGGGAAGTATGATTATCCTGATCATCTGAAAAGATCTGGGGGTTTCAGTAGACCACAAGTACAATAAGAATTGGCCATGTGATATCTTAAACATATGTTCTACATTTCCACACAAAAAACAGTTTCTGCATGATGAGTCCCTTGAAGTTAATCTTTGGTGTTGCTTCTTATATGTTAAATTTTCTATTAAGTTAGGGTTTGTTTGAGAAAAAGGTGCAGTTTTGTTGAACGTCCATTTTTTGTTCAGTATTGTATTTAGCCTTATGATATAAAACTCAGAAACCTATAATGCCGTCTTAGGTTGCTTTGAGAGGTACAATGCTCACAAAAGGAAAGGTCAGTAATAGGTCCTGAAGAACTCCGAGAACAGATTATATCTGGGGGCAGTCAAAAGGGAACAAAGACCTTAAGGACATGCTGTATGAGTACTGGCAGAAGGAAATGAGAATGTCTAGTATAAAATAGGAAAGATTTGGAGGGAGGATGGGAGACAAGAGAATTGTGTTCAGTTATTTGAAGGGCTCTGATACTTAAGAAGGATTAGACTTACTCTGCCCAGCTCAGAGGTCAAAACCAGAAACAATTGGTAGAAAGGGCATTGAGGCATATTTCTAGCAAAGATCAGGAAAAACTTTTTTAACAATTAAATTAGAGCCTAGTTTGTTTGTTTTTTTTTTAAGTGGAATGGGTTACCTTGGAGTTAGCGAGATCCCCCTCATCAAAGGTATTCCAGAAGACAGAAGACGTTTTGTAGGGGACACTGTAGAGTAGATTCTTGGTGGACTGGTTGGTCTCCGAGATCCATTCTAAGTATGTAATTTTGTGACCTTTCAGTCTACTGTCTCCTCTCTAAAATGAAGAAGTTGGAAGATTGTAACTTTTGAGCTCCCTTACACCTTTAAGTCCTATGATACTCTATAGGAAGTTTACATTTTTTCCCTTCAAATTTCCCTCATCCTCTCACCTAACGATCCTTAAAAAGGACCTCCACTTCATTTCTTGCCTTGTTAATCTGCTTATTCATCCATTACCTCATCTCCAAAAATAGCTGAAGTACATGCTGCTGTCTCTGGGCTGGAGCCAAAGTCAGGGCCCTTATTACATATTGCCTAGACTGTTGCAACAGCCTCCTAACTGGTCTTATTTGTGTGTCCTAGCTTCTCTCCTATCCTGTAACCTCCTTGCCATCTGGTGGCAACAAAATGCTAACTGTAGATTTATACTTAAATGAAATTATATAAAGGCTAGAAGTAGAAACATTCAAGTTACTGTCAGAAATCTGAAGCCATGGGAGTACTTTATATGTTATGTCATTTAATTCTCACAGTATTCCCTGTGAATTAGTAGTTATACCGATTTTACTGGTGACACAATTGAGGTTGAGAGCTACAACAACTTGCCCAGGATGACACAGCTACTAAGGTGGGATTTGAACTCAGGTCTCACTGACTCTGAGTCCAGTGCTCTTACCCTCTGTACCACCTACGTGCCAGCCCCCTTAGTTTACAGAGGAAGAGACCAAGGGCTGAGGAGATGAAATGCCTTGCCTCAAGTTACAGTGGTAAATTTTGTGGTGGGGGTTGTTGGGTCATTCAGTCATGGCTCACTCTTTGTGACCCTGTGGACCATAGTTAACCAGGCCCTTCTATCCTCCACTATCTTAAAGGAGTCTGACCAAGTTCATGTTCTTTGTCAGAGCATGGTTGCCAATCCAGATATTCTAATTCTCAAACCTAGTACTCTCCACTGTGCCCTCCCACAGATAGTGCCAAAAGAAAGCTTAAATGCAATTTGTTCCTCTTCTTTACTATGCTGTACATGGTCTGCTTTAGCCCACTCTGATTTTGGACCCAGTTTTCTTTTTTTTTTTAATGTTGTTCATTCTTTATTTCTTTTTTTGAAAAGCTTTTTGTTTTCAAAATATATGCATAGATAGTTTTCAACATTCACCTTTGAAAAATCTTGTATTCTAAATTTTTTCTCCCTCCCTTTCCCCCACTTGCTCCTCCAGATGGCCAGAAACCCAATACATGTTAAAATGTACAATTCCTGTATCTATATTTCTACAATTAGCATGCTGCACAAGAAAAATCAGATCAAAAGGAAAAATGAGAAGGAAAACCAAATGCAAGCAAATAACAACAAAAAAGTGAAAATACTATCTTGTGATCCATACTCCCTCCCTCCCCCCCAGTCCTCTCTCTGGGTGCAGATGGCTCTCTCCATCACAAGATCATTGGAACTGATCTGAATTATCTTGCTCTTGAAAAGAGCCATGTCAGACCCAGTTTTCGAGGACTATCTGATGATGAAAACAGGATTGCCTTTAATGTGAAAAGGAGCCCACCACACTAAAAGAAAAGAATTCATCATATTGTTGAAGAATTCCCTTTAAATCTTAGAGATGATTCAGATTTCCAGTAGCATCATGGGTTTATGAGATTTGGTACATTTTTTCCTAGAGAGGAAAAAAAATTCTAGTCTAAATACTCTGAGTATGTATCTGAGATACTTTTTAAAAATCTACAAATTCTTACAATGCATCATGCGCCTTCTTTTTCTCTGTATGGCAGAAGACTCAGACATCTAAAGTGAACAAGACTGACCAAGAAGTGCCTATAGTTCAATTGTGGACCCCAAAGGAAAATTTGAAAAACCTCTCTTAATCACTTTTCATCACAAAATATGGGTGTGCCTCACTTTAACAAATTCCATGTACAGAGTTAAAGACTTACAGACTCTATATATTAAAGAGAACCATGAAATCCCCTCAGATTCTGAAATCAGCACAAGTTGGCTCTTCTCAGGCAATTAAGTTATTTCCAAGTCATATATTACTTTACAGAGAAACTAGAGGCAGAGAATGGTTAGGACCCATCACCATCTTAAGATCTTTCAGGAATTAAGATAAAGCTCTCCTTATAAAAAAACAGATCTTAGTGGATAAAATTGGTTTCCATTCAGAAACAACTTTTTGAAAATATCAACTTTTAAAGATCTATATCACCTTTAAATGGCAATTCTGTGGGCTGCCCTCTCCTTCCTTCTGTTCTATGGTTTATGATTCCCTACAATCCAGAGGTTCATGCTTGAGCCTTAGGTGCAATCTGCTCTGAAATAAACTTGTATCTTACCATTTGGCCTAGGTGGTATTTTGTGATAAAGATATTGTGGAAGGATATACGATTTTACTTGGTAGAGCAGATCCAAAGAAATGAGGAGCTAGTCTGCTCTTCCTTCTCATCCAACAATTAAGAATTTATTAGTTATCTCCACCGTGTGGGGCTACAGAGATAAGAGGGGAATAGTCTCTGCCCTCAGACCTTTTTTGTTGTAACTGGGGAGATATCTATATCTATATATAGAGAGGGGGGGTAGGGAGGGAGGGAGGGGGAAGGGAGGGAGATAAAAAGATATACAAATATGGAGAATTTATATATATATATATATATTCACAAAATATTTATAAAGTAGATGTAATTGGAACGGAAAGCATTAGCAGCTGGGAGTGGGGCCAAGAAGGACTTCTTGGGGGAAGCGGACTTTGCTTTGAGTCTTGAAGGGAATCAGAGATTCTAAAAGGCAGAGCTTGTGGGAAAGAGGAGCATTTTAGACATGAGGGACAACCAACACAAAGGCACAGAGATAGGTGATGGAATATTGTGAGGAGTTCCGAGTGAGCCAGAATGGCTACAATGTGTAGAATAGTAAATGTAAAAAGACTGGAAAGGTTGCTTGCATCTAGGTTGTAAAGAGCTTTAAATGTCTAACATAGGAGTTTATATTTGTTCCTGATGGCAGCTGGGAGCCATTGGAGTTTATTGAGTAAGAGGGTAACATGGCCAGATCTGTGACTAAATAAGGGTTGGCTGTGTGCTTAAGAGTTTTATGTTCATCCCAAGGCTGTACCGTTAGAGTATTTAGCCCGCTCACCAGATTAGGCCAGAAAAGCATATGTAATCCTGTAATAAAGATGATAGGGTAGGATTCCAGAGGAGATGAAGTAAGCTAAAGGAAGTTATCTCCTAGAAAAAAGGGTAGGAGAGACACATGGTTACACAATCACAAACTGTTTTAAAATATGAAAGTATGTTACAAAATCATTATAGTGTCCACAGAGTGCAAAAGTGCCATATTTCCATAAGAATCAGTCAGAGAAAGTCTGAAAGAGGAAATGAGCTTTGACCCAAGTAGTGGTGAGGATCCAAGATTGGGAGACAGGAGGGAGAAGGGCACTACCAGTATTTGGGGCCATGGCAGGTGCAAGGTGTGGAGACAGGGCCAAGAGAGCCGGTTTGTGAGGCTAATAAGCCTTGATCTTGGCTGGAGCACCCTTATGTTGGATGGTAAAAAGGAATGAAATTGTTGAAGTGTGTGTGGGGAAGCCCTTATTAGACCCCAAAAGCCAAATTGAAGTGATTGCTTCATGATCTAAAGGATAATAAAGAGCCTGTGGACCAGTTAGTTGATAGAAAGCACAGATCGACGTGTTATCTTTTTGAACTGGAAGAGAGCAAAATCCAAATTAGATCTAGGATTTTTTTGAAAGAGTAATTTTATATTCATGTGACCAGAGAAAAAGAGTTTTACATGTCTGTAAAGACACAAGTGTAAGGCCCACTGACAAGTCCCATCAGGAAATCATCTTGTCAGAAGGCTCCTGGCCTGCCTTTTTGTCATCTCTGATGTGGAACTGGCTCCATACACAAATACAGCCTGTTCATTTCCAGCACTTTTTGCTCATTACAATTCCAGAAACGTGGAAAGTTGACAGAAGATAAATCTTGAATCTGTTGAACGTGTGAAAGCGTTCTGGTTTGAAGTTTCCCCCCAAAGGGTGAAGCTTCTACTATCCTGGCAGTACAAATGGACCCTCATGCCATGCTATTTGGGGTCCATCCTTTTAGGAGACTGGGAACTATTTCCTTTTTATTACTCTTGAGTCTTTGACTAGTTGACCCTTAAAGTCTTTTAAGGCAAGTAAGAAAGCAGTTAGAAACGGGCTCAAAGGCAAAAAAAAAATCCACTTCAAGAAGGACACGACCAAACCTTTTGTGAAATTCAAAGGTTAGCAGGAAGATTCATTTCTCCAGCTCCAAGTGAGACATTTTACAATGCTTTGCTTTGCTTCTCAAGTCCAATTATGTCTCCTCATTAATGGTTCAAGCAAATGTTTCAAGAACCCTGAAAGAATGCCCATGCTGACACCCAACCGCTCTAAATTGCCGCTAGCCTAACTCCGATGACTTAATAAATATGTAGGACAAAATCCTCTTTACTAATCCAAGGGAGGAGGGGTGGGGGTTTTGAGAAATAGACCAATCCAGGGAAATTCAGTATTTTACCTTCATGTGGTTGATTAGAAAGTCCTGTTTTAATGTTTTTTTTTTTTTCATTTTTAATGAACTCTCAGAGTAGTTTACTACTTGAAGGGATCACATAATGAATCTTTTTCAGGGTAAGAATTATATCAGGCTTCTGTTAGTGTCTGCTATGTGATAGATTGGACAGTCCTCTGTCTCAAGGCTCATTAAAGCTTCTTTCCCAAATTTAGGGTTTCTTAAAGCAAGTCATATCTGTGTACAGGTAACTTAAGAGTTCAACCAGAGAAGTACATGGAAGCAAGAATACTATGGTGAAGTGTGTGTTGCAGGCCAACATATATACTGTGTGTATACAGTTGGAAGTAGGGTTATGCTCAGGAGTATTCTGGTAAGAACTAACATATATAACTCTCTCTCTCTCTCTTTATATATACATATACATATATATATATATATATATATATATATATATATATGGAGAGAGAGAGAGAGAGAGAGAGAGAGAGAGGAGAGAGAGAGAGAGAGAGAGAGAGAGAGAGAGAAACACGAGAGAAGTATTCTCAGTATATTTCGCATAAAGTTCTGGGTGCCATACTTTAGGAAGGATGTTGATGAACTATAGAGCATCCATTGGAGGGAGACCTTGATGGGGAAGGGCCTCAGGATCATGCCATATGAGGTTGTACCAAGTTAGAGTGATTAGCATGGGGAATATATGACTCAAGGGAGCATGGTAACTGTCTCTCAATATTTGAAAGGCCCTCATGTCAAAGAAGGATTAGTCTTGTCCTGCTTAATGCCAGAGGATAGGACCAGGATAGAAATTGTTGAGAAGAAGATTAAAACTCAACATTGGGGAAAAAACATCATATTAAGTAGATCTGTTCCAAGGCAGGATGGGCTGCTTCGGGAAGTAGTGGGTTCCATCTCAGTGGAAACCTGTACATGGAAGCCAAATGACTTCTTATAAGATATGTTGTGAATCAAAGAGCCGCCTGATACTTGGGATAAGTGTACATTACCAACCTATAAATCCCCACTCTTGATCATTTACACATCTGTAAACTGTGTCCATTATATCACAATCTCCAAGCTAAAATGTTGGGAATTTGTCTTATTATACTGGATTCAGAATTCTATAGATAATATGAAATCGTTCCTGTCATGGCTGATCAGGAAAAGGAGACAGATTGTGAGGAACTGGGTTCTGTTTCACATCCTGTGATGTAGTAATGGGAGTAATCTGAAATGCTTATTTTGGGGTTACTCTCAAGATGTCCTCACGAAGTAAGCATCACTGGATTATTTTACAACTAAATCTACTCAGAAGAAGAATGGTAGGGTTCCTAATCTAGGGAGATTTTTTTTCTTGCTTGCAAGGTTATGATAACTAGGAATGGTAGCTCATAATAAGCCCAAATCAATATTACCATTGAACTAATCCACATAAGGAGCTTAACTTCTCAGGAGGTTTCTGAACAGCTAAAACAAAACAAAAATCAGTCTCGAATGAGTTGCCCATGTTTCAAAGGAAGTGTTGGAAGTTGTGGCACAGAAAAGCTTTTCTGAAAGCAAAGATATGTGCACAGTCTTACAAGAATTCTTTGTCTTAGCAGATAAATACATGAATTTAATCTGTTCACAGTAACTTTTCACATATTTAAAGTATGATCAGGTATATTATGATGTCTTTTATCTGTCTTTCCTTGTAGGAGCAGTAGGGAAGTGACCTCTGGTAGTGACAGTGGTAGCCGTGATAGGAGTAATTGTAATAAGAGCTTACATTTATATAATACTTTACATATATAAGCTATCTCAAAAAAAATTAGCAGTTCAAAACTATACTAAGACTTTTGGGATGTCCTGTATCATATTGTTTAATTTTCACAAAAAATCCAATGAGGTAGTTGCTATTATCTTCCTCATAACAGATAGGGAAACTAAGATTGAGAGAGGTTAAGAGACTCAATTAAGATCACACAGATATTAAATATCAGTGGCAAACTTCTAATGCAGATCTTCTGGATTTCATATCCAATCTACCTTCCACTGCCTTGCTATGCCACCTGGGTGCCTCAGGTACTTTATATTTTCACATCTGTTATTAAATAAAATTATCCATGTAAAATTACTTAGTGAACTTTAATATACTATCAAAATGACAGCTGGTATGTTTTTATCTGAATATAATAATAACAGTCGGCATTTGAATACATCTAAATAGATTTTTAGATATACAAAGCGATATTAAGCTTTAGATTGATGAAGCCAAATATTATCAGCCCATTTTCTAGATGAACCATTTCAGTTACTTTCCTCACTATATCAATGCTAACTAACTAGTGTGCGAAGAATGGACCTGAAGTAACATAGTGTCTCTTCCTTGCTTGCTCGCTACTCTACTCACTGCCATTCATTGGCAAAACAGCTATGGCCACAGCACAGTGTTGTTTGTTTGTTTGTTTGTTTTTTGTCTACCTAGAGAAGAAAAGGCTTAGGTAGGATGTGATAGAATAAGCCTTATTTTTCTGACCACAAAAGTCAGAACCAGGAGCAATGGATGGAGTCTGTGTTATGCTTAATGTTTGAAAAAACTTTCAGTCACCTATCCCAAATGCAAGGAAATGACTTCAAAGGAACTGGATTCCCTCTCACCAGAGCTCCTCACATGGGAGCTGCCTGACAACTTTTTTTTAATAGTATTTTTATTTGTCCCAATATATGCAAAGGGAGTTATCAACATTTATCTCTGCAAAACTGTGTGTTCTAATTTTTTCTCCCTCTGTTTCCCTGCCCCTCCCCAGACAGCAAGTAATCCAAATATAGATTAAACATGTGCAATTCTTCTAAATATATTTCTATATTTGTCATGCTATGCAAGAAAAATCAGACCAAAAGGGGAAAAAAACACAAAAAGATGAAGCAAACAAACAACAACAAAAGGTAAAAATCCTCTGCTTTGCTTCAAATTCGGCCCATAGTTCTCTCTCTGGATGTAGATGACTCTTTCCATTACAGATCTATTGGAATTACCTTGAATCTCCTCATTGTTGAAAAGAGCCAAGTCTATCACAGTTGATCATCACATAATCTTGTTACTGTGTACAATGTTCTCTTGGTTCTGCTCACTTCACTCAGCATCAGTTCATGTAATTCTTTCCAGGCTTTTCTGAAATCAGCCTGGTTGTCATTTCTCATAAAACAATAATATTCTATCACATTCATAGACCATAATTTATTCAGCCATTCTCCAAGTGATGAGCATCCACTCAGTTTCGAGTTCCTTGCCACTGCAAAAAGGGCTGCCACAAACATTTTTACACATATGGGTCCTTTTTCCTCTTTTATGATTGCTTTGAAATATAGGCCCAGTAGAGACACTGCTGGACCAAAGAGTATGCAGTTTGATAGCCTTTTGGGCATAGTTCCAAAGTGCTCTTCTGAATGGTTGTATAAGTTCATAACTCCACCAACAATGTCTCAGTGTCCCGGTTTCCCCACATCCCCTTCAACATTCATCATTATCTTTTCCTGTCATTTGAGCTAATTGGAGAGATGTGAAATGGTACCTCAGAGTTGTCTTAATTTGCATTTCTCTGATAAATAGTAATTCCGAACATTTGTTCTCATATGACTCGAAATCTGCCTGACAGCTTGTGAGGGATATTATTCAGGTACACTTTGGACCAGATTATCTCTGAGGTCCCTTTCAGCCCTGGAACTCTGTGGTCTGAAGACAGAACCCATGACCTTTCTCTTGTTAAGATGATGCTCCAACTTGCTGAGTGAGCTAACTGATTTATTTTGTTTACTCAGGGATATTGTGATGCTGTCAGATGTCTTTAAAATCCAGGTTTTGGGACAAACAAGACAGCTTTCTTCAATAACAAAGTCTACCAAAGAAGGGTGGGGGAAAAAAGAGTGAGATGGTCTGAAACAACTGATAAATGTGTAGACACCAGTTTTAGTAAATGAAATGTTAACAAAGCTTCTCTGTAATCTGAAGTCCACCGAAATAGATGCTGCTGTGTCTATCTCCCATGGCCAACAGAACTGATTGCCCACGTGTCTGCCTGTGAAGAGGCTTACTATTCTGTGCTCCCCTATTGTATTTAATTCCTGGTAACGTGGTAATGGGCTCTGTATTGGGATGCTTGCCTCTGCCAAGCCATTATATTTAAATTGTCTCCTCTCATCAAGCTTTTGAATCAGAATGCCTGGTAGTTGTGTAGCTTCCAAGCCTTTGTGAGGTATGTCGGGCTGATAAATAGCGCCTTTATGCAGCATTGCAGATAACAAGAAATTTCTCCAGCAAACCCAGCCATGAAATGTGTATATTTCACAATACATTGAGAATGTGTTAACTTAAAGTCTAGTCATGCACATTGAAAAGATGCTTGATTTCTTAATTGTACTAGTAAGTGCCATATCATATGTATACTATAACCAGTTGGGTGAAATGTGGCTATAAATATCTTAGGAAAGAGAGTTTGAGTTCTTTCAGTAGAATTCCTCTAAATGCAAATTCAGATAATTGTAATGATCAATCATTTACTGGTATGTTAATTTCTTAATGCATTCAATTTATCAGCAGCAGGTTTTTTCCCTAATTCTAAAGAAGCAAAGCTTAATTCTCTTTTCACTGATTAATTGTGGAGAATTATACTTCTGGCAGTTGACAAAGGGACTTACATGGCTTACTTCAATACTATTCAAGACATAGGTAAATAATAAAAGTAAACAATTCATGAGAAGTGGAAACATAATTAACCACAGTCTTATATGAGTTTGTCTCCTTTTACAAGAAGCAGTCAAACTAAGGGATGAGCTCCCAGTTGTCTTAGGAACAGAAAGAATTGCTAACTGGTTCATGTGAAATCTCAGTTGTTGCTTAAACATTTAAAAAAATTGATACTTGGATATTCAGTGAGGAGCTATTAATCAGTTATAATATGCCTATCATGTACAGCATTCTGGGGGTGAGTTGAAAGCAGTATAGATGACTCAAAGGGTTTACATTTGAGCCATAGGGAATCACGTCCAGTGCAGTCTAATCATTTCGTAACTCCAGGTGTGGGAAATGAGTACAATCTGTGTTATCACCTGCATTCATCATGTCCATTTTTGTGTTATGTCTGGTTACTTCCAAGAACATGATTTGAACTGTAGTTTCCTAATAATAATGAGCTATGTTATAACAGGGCTGGACTTGTATTCATATTGATGAAGTATGAATGCCATCAATTCCTGATGGTTATGGGGTTAATGGCAATAAGAGAGCTGTTACAATCGCCTTTAATCGGACATAGGTTTAAAGTGAAAGAATTCACTTATTCCCAAATTATTAATTGCAAAATGAAAGTTTATTTGTTGGATAGAAATCAGTTTGCCAAGGGACTGACTTCTATAATGGCAAAGACCTATTAGGGAAATGGAATTTTGCACTGAGACGGGCAGAATCCTAGCAGTTGAGCAAGCTACTTTAGGCCTACTTCAAAGCATTTTAGCTATAGGAAGCTGTTATATTGGGTATCTTGGTGGGAACTGGGACAGCCCAAGCTGATCAGATAAGGATTCCTCAATTGAATGAGAATTTAGAATTTCTATGGGAGTTGATTTGCACCTGAATAGTATTGCTTCTCTTATCCTGGGAGAATGGGCTCTGCCTCTAGACTTCTTGGGGCCTAGGAGATCCTGATCTCTGAGATCAGAAAAGAGGACACAATCTCTAAGAGAGATAATCTTAAAGGGAACACAGCTTAGTCTTAAAGGGAACAGTTTCCCTCTCTCTTCAATATCATCTGAAGATAGTTGAAAATTTATTAAGTATGCCCTTTCACTTTAATATTGAACATCATTCAGAAGAGCAGTGTCTTCTAAAAAAGACACTTTTATTTTACTTTTTGTCCAAAGAATGCCCCTAATTCCCATGGGAACCCTCCCTGTTGGAATGCCTACACTATGCAGACTACTAGAAAGATCTCATTACTAGGTTAAGTCTCTTGCTTTCAGTTTTATTTCACTTATTCACTGAGTGACCTTAGGTCTCTTTTTAAAGTGGCTTTTACTAGTATATTAAGCATCACCTTAGGTCTCATGGCACAGTTAATCAAAGCCCTGAAAATAATTCAAAATGTGCTGCCTGCCATTGTCCCTATAGAGACTCTTCAAACCAAAGAATAAAAGTCAAATGGAAAGAGAGATTTGCTAGGATTAACACCAATATCTACATTTCTTGGCTCTTACCTGTTGGAATATCTTGCCCTCCTAGAACTGAAGTGCTTTTTCTTCTCCTGGATTTTCTTTGGAATTTCTTATTTGAAGAGCAGACTTCAGAAAATAGTAAGACTGACGTGTAATTGAAAAAAGGGAATACAGTTGAAGCCCTCCTTGATGCTGGTTTCAGAAGACAGGGGAATAAAACTGATCCTTCTTCTAGCTGTAGAAGACTTAATCCACATGTAGCTATGGCTTAGGGGGCATGTTTCCACCTATGGTTTCTATAAGTCCATGGAATAGTTTACATTAATAATCAGTTCTACAGTGACTGGAATAATATCATCCCTGTGGTCTGAGTTGAGATGACTTGTCCTGGTATGAACTCAGTCAAGCCTCTTTCCCTCTCTGAGCCTCAGTTTCCCCATCTATACAATAAGAGAATTAGCTTAATGATCTCTAGAGGCTCTTCCAACTCCCAACATTCCGTCATTTCATGTCTACCTGATCTCTCCCTTTTCCCATTGCAGCTCCATTTACAGAAGAGCATTTTTCTCGTTGGGTAAATGCAGCCTCATCACAATAACTCTTGGGAATGTACTCCTTGGAATCAGTCCTGTCACTGTGACTTATTGACATTCAACATTTTCATAATACTTGAACCTGGTGAAAAATTTACAACCCTCAAAAGAAATGTCATGTTTAACATATATTGGACTACTTGCCATGTAGGGGAGTGGGTGGGGGAAGGGGGGACATTGGAACACAAGGTTTTGCAAGGGTTAATGTTGAAGAATTATCCATGCATATTTTTTTTCAGGATCTGTTTTCCTCAATTAACACTGGTACTTCCTTTTTTCTTTGACCAATTATGCTTTTTAAGAAATTTTCTTTATTAGGTTTTTTATTAAATCTTTTTATTTTTCAAAACATATGCTTGGATAATTCTGTATGTATTCATATTGTACAATTATCTTGCTGTCCAAGAAAAATCAAACCAAACTAAAAAAGAAAATGATGAAGAAAATAAAATGCAAGTATACAACAACAAAAAGAGGGAGAATGCTATGTTGTGAACCAGACTCAGTTCTCATAGTCCTCTCTTTGGGTGTAGATGGCTCTTTTGATCACAAGACCATTGGAACTGGTCTGAATCATCTCATTGTTGAAGAGAGCCACGTGCATCAGAATTGATCATCGTATAATATTGCTGTTCATGCATATGTTTTGAAAAATAAAAAATCTTTAATTAAAAATAAAAGAAATGTTAGTATGTTTTGAGTACATGTACATGTACATAACCCATCATGACCTTTTCCCTTTTTTGGAGGACAAATGAATACTCCATGGACCCCTGCTTTTTTGGACATAAAAACTTTTACTTATGATTGGATCTCTTTGTTCCTTTATCAAATTCATGACTTGATGATACTTAGTGATCCTCTATATTGGTACTATAATTTTTTCTCTTAATTTGATACCTGAGGACCTTGACCTTCAAAATATTTCATCAAAGTATTTGCTTTTTTTTTGAATTTCAGCAGATGAGGGGAATTTGTGAATTATAGTGGTGACTGTAAATGCATCATTGGCACATTAGCACTTTGAGAACCTTTTAATAGATATTCCCCTATATTTTATGCTTTTCTCTCTTTTTGCAGTATGTTTATCCTGCCGTCCTCTTAGGATAGAGATTCCTCAAGGGCAAGACTCTATTATGTGTTATTTCCCTCCATAGTACTTGTACAGTGCCCTGCATACTGACTCTACATATACTGTAAGTTTCTGAATAGATTGTACCATAATCTTCACAGCTCTCTATAAATCTGAATTATTCTTCTGATTATTAATGTAATGCTGCAGAAACTGAGCAAGATAAAGATTAGAGAGTATTTAATAATTTATTAAATAGAGAGATATACTGGAATCAAAGTGGATCCATGGTTTGGGATCCCAGGGCTGAATGAGACTATCGTGTCCAAGAATCCAGCCAACAATCAGAGTTCTCAATGACATATATATACACATGGCTCAGATGCAGAGGGGAGACTGAGGCAGGGGTGGAATCAGGGTACTGAGAGTGGGAGTGGGACTCTGACAGGGTGGGGTGAGCCACCGGAGATGGGATGACATAATCAGGGGGAGGCACCCTGGACATAGGGAGAGGCTCTTGATAAGACAGTATCTGACATTCCTATAGCTTGGGATGGGGAGAGGCATTCTGATACTCTAAAACATAAGATCTTTTATCCTTATGAAGTATTTTGATAAAGAGGGAAGGGAGGTTTTGCAGGACTGAGAAGCAGGGAAACAGGGAAACCTAGGCAGGACTGGGCCAGGATAATTAGGGAAACTGAATCAGGACAATAAAAGAGAACTGTGGCATAACATTCCACACTCTCTCTCTTCTGAATATTCAAATCATTGAATGACCCTCCTCCAGAAGGTCTTAGCACCACAATTTTGACCAACTCTATGTAAAGCAAATAAACCAAACTAAAACTAGAAAAATGCAAGGACTTATGGCAAGTCTCTCCCTGAGAACCCCAGAATTATTAGCATCAAACAGCATTCCTCATTTAGGGAGACACACAGGCCTCCCTGTTTAGGTCCTCTGCAGTTGTGGAGCATCTCAGCCAGAGATGGACTGTTTGAGATGGACCGTTCACTATGAGTTAGGTCTGTGGTCATTTGTGCATTAAACTCAGCCTCTGCTGAGTAGCAGTGCTCAAGACAGTCCTGCTGCCCTAAGAGGGCCACCCCAAGTCTGTCAGGGACTCCAAAAGAGGGAAAAAGTGGGGCCTGGAGTAGCTCCACCTGTTTCCTCTCCATGGAACAGGAGCTGCTACTCAGGGACAGATTTCTGAGCAAATTATGCAGTTAGACCACGGCAGGCAACCCCGAATTATTAGAGTCCTGATATATGCTGAAGTTCTAATTAAGGAACTGGGGTAACAGGAGTGGAGAAACAGATCAGAGAGACTGCCAGTCACAGGACAGGTATCTGATTACTAGTTATTTCTAAAGAATAATCCCCAAAACTGAGTCTGCCAGGGCAATTCCAGCAGAACAAGGGATTTCAAAGTTAAAACGTAACCAGCAAATCATAGTTCAGTACATTTTAAGCAAGCAGTTAAATAATTTCCAATTCAATCTGAACAAATGAAATAGAGGCATGGCTGAAGTACCTAAGAAAAATACACCAGTTTCCCAATTTCCCGACCAGCTTCAACACACATCAGTTCCTTCCTCCCTTTTCTACCCAGAAAAGAAATTATGAAATGACTATGCCACATATAAATCCCAAGAGTGAATCACAATTCCTATACATAACAGACTAGTACAGTAAGTTTCCTAAAATCCCTCAAACATATAGCAATAGTTAAACAGTTTTAACAAATCCCAGTCTTAACAAATCTTAAACACGATGATACAGTTAAAATTTTAACAATAATTCAACCACTTTCCCACTCTCCAATATCAGTCCAAATTACATCAGGAGCAGTGGTCTCTCAAAAATCAATTTCTGCTGAAGAGTCCAAAGAGGGCGTGGCCATGGCTGATCCAGAAGCAAGTCAATACCTGTAATTGACCAAAATCTAGAAATAAAGATTAGAATAGACTGATACAGAGGCCAGTATGAATTGGCCAGCAGCTTCCCAATAGATAAAATAGCAGTTAGGCTTTTGCTCTCTCCTTATTTAGAAACCTTTAAAAACCTGAATATCCATAGACACAAATATTCAGTCACAGATAGTGACTAGGACAAATACCCATTTGTCAGGTATTTAGGATATAATGATTACATATAACCAGGTATAGCATATAACCAGATCAGAAATAGCAAGGTATGACATAATTGAATTGCATTAACAGTTTCTATTGACCATTTCTCTGATCATAGAAATTAGTTACAGGAGAAAAAAAAATGCAGGGACACAACCATAACGTAAGCAGTTAAAATTTAATTTCCAGCAAAACAGGATAAAATAGCTTTAATTCATTTTTACTCTAGATAATTGTCCCACTAACTATCAGGGGGTGGAGTTTTAAAACTCCCAAATAGCATTAATTATTTGTCCGAAGAATTTTACTTCTAATAATAAATCTATTAACCAAGTTTCAGACATATCCTAAACAGATATTTACCGTAACCTTATATTTATAACAGTAAGAATTTGTCTCAGTAAGTTCACTTCTTTCATATCTAAATAGATGGTCCCATAAGTGAAGATTATACGTACAAATCAGTTTGCTTTTTAAAAATACCCAATACATAGACAAATATTCCAAATTATATATTGTCCATAACAGAAACATTTTCAAAAGGACAAACAAAACTATATTTTCAGAGGCTTTTTAAATGACCTTAGAATGACCTAATAGAATCAATTAAAACTTAGAATATTATATACAGAACATCCTAATACCACATAAAAGAATCCAAGAAGTTCTTAAAAGTATTAAACTTTTAGAAATAACACATAATCTCATATTGATAACAGTAACAAATTGGTTTCAGTAAGTTCACAAGTTAGCTTTCATATTTAACAGAAACATTTTCAAAAGGACAAGGAAGAACCATGGGCATAACCTCAGGATACAATCAATTAAATTTATACAGAATATCCAATTCTACAGAAAAGAATCTAAAAGATTCTTTAAAATATCCTTTAAACCTTTAGAAACAGCCTTACCAAATTATAGATCAATTAACTTAAAAGTGAGCCTATCTCTTGAAATCTTTTTGCCAAAACCAAGCCTCTGCAGAAAGAGACTGGAACACACTTAGTGTATGTGTGGGGAATTCCACGTGGCTTCCCTTCCCCCCCACTCCACCTCCAAAGGGGGGGGGAGGGAAGGGGAGCTAACCTGCCCCCTAGGCTTAACTATCCGTAGCTGGAGTAGCTAATAGAACTTCACTCCAACAAGTTCTTAAGATGTTACATTCAAAGATAACCAAATCTAGCCTACAAACACAACAGTAAAATTATTCCTCACAATTTAAAACTGCCCAAAAGAATACTCAGAACAAATCTGGCCTGCAAAGGCAACAGTAAAATTATTTTCCACAATTTTTAAAATCATTTTAATCGAGTTCAAAGCAATTAGCATAAACTCCTTTTGTTCTCCCCGAGGCCTTATCTAAGGTAGCTCCATTCAAGCCACAGCTAAATTTAAATGAGTGCCAGGTTTTTTTTTTTTTTAAGTTTAAAATCATCAGTAATTTTTTTTTTGTTTGTTTTTTGTTTTTTGTTTTTTTTAAATTTTTTATTTAATAATTACATTATATTGACACTCATTTCTGTTCCGATTTTTTTCCCCTCCCTCCCTCCACCCCCTCCCCTAGATGGCAAGCAGTCCTTTATATGTTGGATATGTTGCAGTATATCCTAGATACAATATATGTTTGCAGAACCGAACAGTTCTCTTGTTGCGTAGGGAGAATTGGATTCAGAAGGTATAAATAATCCGGGAAGAGAAACAAAAATGCAGATAGTTCACATTCGTTTCCCAGTGTTCTTTCTTTGGGTGTAGCCGCTTTTGTCCGTCATTTATCAATTGAAACTCAGGTCTCTTTGTCAAAGAAATCCACTTCCATCAAAATATGTCCTCATACAATATCGTTGTCGAAGTGTATAATGATCTCCTGGTTCTGCTCATTTCACTTAGCATCAGTTCATGTAGGTCTCTCCAAGCCTCTCTGTATTCATCCTGCTGGTCATTTCTTACAGAACAATAATATTCCATAACATTCATATACCACAATTTACCCAGCCATTCTCCAATTGATGGGCATCCATTCATTTTCCAGTTTCTAGCCACTACAAACAGGGCTGCTACAAACATTTTGGCACATACAGGTCCCTTTCCCTTCTTTAGTATTTCTTTGGGATATAAGCCCAATAGAAACACTGCTGGATCAAAGGATATGCACATTTTGATAATTTTTTGGGCATAATTCCAGATTGCTCTCCAGAATGGTTGGATTCGTTCACAACTCCACCAACAATGCATTAGTGTCCCAGTTTTCCCGCATCCCCTCCAGCATTCATCATTATTTTTTCCTGTCATCTTAGCCAATCTGACAGGTGTGTAGTGGTATCTCAGAGTTGTCTTAATTTGCATTTCTCTGATCAATAATGATTTGGAACACTCTTTCATGTGAGTGGTAATAGTTTCAATCTCATCCTCTGAAAATTGTCTGTTCATATCCTTTGACCATTTATCAATTGGAGAATGGCTTGATTTCTTATAAATTTGAGTCAGTTCTCTATATATTTTGGAAATGAGGCCTTTATCAGAACCTTTAACTGTGAAAATGTTTTCCCAGTTTGTTGCTTCCCTTCTAATCTTGTTTGCATTAGTTTTATTTGTACAAAGGCTTTTTAATTTGATGTAATCGAAATTTTCTATTCTGTGATCAGTAATGGTCTCTAGTTCATCTTTGGTCACAAATTTCTTTCTCCTCCACAAGTCTGAGAGATAAACTATTCTATGTTCCTCTAATTTATTTATAATCTCGTTCTTTATGCCTAGGTCATAGACCCATTTTGATCTTATCTTGGTATATGGTGTTAAGTGTGGGTCCATGCCTAATTTCTGCCATACTAATTTCCAATTATCCCAGCAGTTTTTATCAAATAATGAATTCTTTTCCCAGAAGTTAGGGGCTTTGGGTTTGTCAAACACTAGATTGCTATAATTGACTATTCTGTCTTGTGAGCCTAGCCTTTTCCACTGATCCACTAATCTATTTCTTAGCCAATACCAAATGGTTTTGGTGACTGCTGCTTTATAATATAATTTTAGATCAGGTACAGCTAGGCCACCTTCATTTGATTTTTTTTTCATTAATTCCATTGAGATTCTCGACTTTTTATTGTTCCATATGAATTTTGTTGTTATTTTTTCTAGATCAATAAAATATTTTCTTGGAAGTCTGATTGGTATAGCACTAAATAAATAGATTAGTTTAGGGAGTATTGTCATCTTTATTATGTTCGCTCGGCCTATCCAAGAGCACTTAATATTTTTCCAATTATTTAAGTCTGACTTTATTTGTGTGGAGACTTTTTTATAATTTTGCTCATATAATTCCTGACTTTCCTTTGGTAGATAGATTCCCAAATATTTTATGGTATCAACAGTTATTCTGAATGGAATTTCTCTTTGTATCTCTTGCTGTTGGGTTTTGTTGGTGATGTATAAAAATGCTGAGGATTTATGGGGATTTATTTTGTAGCCAGCTACTTTGCTAAAATTATGAATTATTTCCAATAGCTTTTTGGTAGAATCTCTGGGGTTCTCTAGGTATACCATCATATCATCTGCAAAGAGTGATAGTTTGGTTTCCTCATTGCCTACTCTAATTCCTTTTATATCTTTCTCGACTCTTATTGCCGAGGCTAGTGTTTCTAATACGATATTAAATAATAATGGTGATAGTGGGCAACCTTGCTTCACTCCAGATCTTACTGGGAAAGGTTCCAGTTTTTCTCCATTGCATATGATGCTTACTGATGGTTTTAAATATATGCTCCTGACTATTTTAAGGAAAAGTCCATTTATTCCTATGCTCTCAAGTGTTTTTATTAGGAATGGATGTTGGATTTTATCAAATGCTTTTTCTGCATCTATTGAGATGATCATGTGGTTTTTGTTTGTTTGGTTATTGATATAGTCAATTATGCTAATAGTTTTCCTAATATTGAACCAGCCCTGCATTCCTGGTATAAATCCTACTTGGTCATAGTGTATTATCCTGGTGACAATTTTCTGTAATCTTTTTGCTAATATTTTATTTAAGATTTTAGCATCAATATTCATTAGGGAGATTGGTCTATAATTTTCTTTCTCTGTTTTCAGCCTACCTGGTTTAGGTATCAGTACCATGTCTGTGTCATAAAAGGAGTTTGGTAGGACTCCTTCCATCCCTATTTTTTCAAATAGTTTATATAACATTGGAGTTAATTGTTCTTTAAATGTTTGGTAGAATTCACATGTAAATCCATCTGGTCCTGGGGATTTTTTCTTAGGGAGTTGATTGATAGTTTGTTCTATTTCTTTTTCTGAGATGGGACTGTTTAGGATATTTACTTCTTCCTCTGTTAGTTTGGGCAAGCTATATTTTTGGAGGTATTTTTCTATTTCATTTAAGTTGTCGAATTTATTGGCATAAAGTTGGGCAAAGTAACTCCTAATTATTGCTCTAATTTCCTCTTCGTTAGTGGTGAGTTCTCCCTTTTCATTTTTAAGACTAACAATTTGATTTTCCTCTTTCCTTTTTTTAATCAGATTTACTAAGGGTTTGTCTATTTTGTTGGTTTTTTCATAGAACCAACTCTTAGTTTTATTAATCAATTCAATAGTTTTTTTACTTTCAATTTTATTGATCTCACCTTTTACTTTTAGAATTTCAAGTTTAGTGTTTGACTGGGGGTTTTTAATTTGTTCCTTTTCTAGCATTTTTAATTGCAAACCCAATTCATTGACCTTCTCTTTCTCTATTTTATACAAATAGGCCTCTAGAGATATGAAATTTCCCCTTATTACCGCTTTGGCTGCATCCCATACATTTTGGTATGATGTCTCATTATTATCGTTTTCTTGGGTGAAGTTATTAATTATGTCTATGATTTGCTGTTTTACCCAATCATTCTTTAGTATGAGATTATTTAGTTTCCAATTATTTTTTGGTCTACTTCCCCCTGCTTTTTTGTTGAATGTAATTTTCATTGCACTGTGGTCTGAAAAGGATGCATTTACTATTTCTGCCTTACTACATTTGAGTTTGAGGTTTTTATGTCCTAATATATGGTCAATTTTTGTATAGGTTCCATGAACTGCTGAAAAGAAAGTGTATTCCTTTCTGTCTCCATTACATTTTCTCCAGAGATCTATCATATCTAGCTTTTCTAGTATTCTGTTTACCTCTTTGACTTCTTTCTTATTTATTTTCTGGTTTGATTTATCTAATTCTGAGAGTGCAAGGTTAAGATCTCCCACTATTATAGTTTTACTGTCTATTTCTTCTTGCAGCTCTCTTAGTTTCTCTTTTAAGAATTTAGATGCTACCCCACTTGGTGCATATATGTTTAATATAGATAGTGCTTCATTATCCATGCTACCCTTTAGCAAGATATAGTGTCCTTCCTTATCTCTTTTAATTAGGTCAATTTTTGCTTTAGCTTGATCTGAGATCAGGATGGCTACCCCTGCTTTTTTGACTTCACCTGAAGCATAGTAGATTTTGCTCCAACCTTTTACCTTTAACCTGCATGCATCTCCCCGCTTCAGGTGTGTTTCCTGTAAACAACATATTGTAGGATTCTGGCTTTTAATCCATTCTGCTAACCGCTTCCTCTTTATGGGGGAGTTTACCCCGTTCACGTTTATGGTTAGAATGACCAATTCTGTATTACTTGCCATCTTGTTAACCCCGGTTTATGCTTTCCTCCCTTCTTTCCCCTTTCCCCCCCTTCCAAGTATTAAGCTTGTGAGCACCCCTTGCTTCTCACAGCCCTCCCTTTTTAGTGTCCCTCCCCCCGCCTTAGAGTTCCTCCCCCTATCTTACCCCTTTCCCTCCCAGTTCCCGTATTCCCTTCCGCTTAGCTTATTCCTTCCCTTTCCACTTTTCCCTTCTCACTTTTCAATGAGATGGGAGAAGTTTCACCTTAGATTGAATATGTCTTAAGATTTTTCACTTAAAGCCAATTCTGAAGGCAGTAAGATACCCACTATATTCATCCCCCTCCATTCTTTCTCTCAGGTATAATAGGTTTCCTATGCCTCTTCATGAGATGTACTACCCCCACTTTACCCTTTTTCTGGTACAATGTCCTTTCCACATCAATTTCTAGAACAAGGTATACATGTATTCTTTATACATCTATATAGTCAAAATATAGTTCCCAAGATTAATCTTTACCTTTTTAGATTTCTCTTGAGTTCTATATTTGTAGATCAAACTTTTTGTTAAGTTCTGGTTTTTTCATCAGAAATAGATGAAATTCGCTTACTTCGTTGAATGTCCATCTTCTTCCCTGGAAAAAGATGCTCATTCTCGCTGGGTAAGTTATTTTTGGTTGCATACCAAGTTCCTTAGCCTTTCGGAATATCATATTCCAGGCCCTTCGATATTTTAATGTGGATGCTGCCAGATCCTGGGTGATCCTTATTGTGGCTCCTTGATACTTGAATTGGGTTTTTCTAGCCGCTTGCAATATTTTTTCTTTCATCTGAGGGTTCTGGCATTTGGCCACTATATTCCTTGGTGTTTTGATTTTAGGATCCCTTTCAGTGGGTGATCGATGAATCCTTTCAATGTTTATTTTTTCCTCTGTTCCTATGACTTCTGGGCAGTTCTCTTTGATAATTTCCTGGAAGACAGTGTCCAGGCTCTTTTTTTCATCATGTTTTTCTGGGAGTCCAATGATTCTCAGATTGTCTCTCCTGGATCTGTTTTCCAGGTCTGTTGTCTTCCCCAGAAGGTATTTCACATTTTTCTCCATTGTTTGATTTTTTTGGATTTGCTTGACTGATTCTTCTTGTCTCCTCGAGTCATTCAATTCCACTTGTTCAATTCTGATTTTCAGTGAAGTATTCTCTTCACTCACTTTTTAAAAATCTTTCTCTAATTGTCCAATTGAGTTCTTTTGTTCTGTGGAATTTTTTTCCATTTCGCCAATTTTGTTTTTTAGAGAGCTGTTTTCTGTTTCCAGTTCACTAATCCTATTTTTCAAGGATTTTACTTCTTTATCCACTCTCTCTTTAACTTTCTCCAGACTCTTTTCCCATTTTTCTTCTAGCTCCCTTGTGAGAGCCTTTTTAATCACTTCTATGAGGTTCATCTGTGCTGAGGAACAGACGATCTCCTCCTTTGGGGAATCACCTGGGGACTGCCTGTTTTTAGTCTCCTCAGGATTTAGAGTCTGCTCTCTATCTGTGTAGAAGCTGTCTAGGGTTAAAGTCCTCTTCAGCTTCTTGCTCATTCTGTCTATTAATCAGAGACAAACTACCAAAGAAAAACAGAAAAAAACTGGAGTCTTTCTTTGGGGGGGGGGGGCTGGGTGTGTTATCGAGCTTCCTCTACAGACTGCAGGTGGCAGCAGTGAGGCACTAGCAGGACTGTGCTGCGCCTGCGCTCTGAGATCCCAGAGCGTGCTGAGTCACTGAGGGGGGGAAGGGGGGGGGCGGCCAGGTCCTGAGAGACTCCAGCTGTTTGCGGTTGTGTTCTTCAGCCCCGGTGTTTTTAGCTTCTCTGCTGGGCTGCTGACTTGCTGCAGGTTCCAAACCTGTAGCGAAGCTCTCCCCGCAGAGACAGCTGCGATCACTCCCCACCCCCTCTCAGCTCTGCTCCCGTGCTCTCACTGCCGCTGCCCGCCGCCTGCGCCTGATCTAAAACCGCCCCAGCCCTCCAGTAAAGACAGACCTTTCTTGGCGGATCTCAAGGATGGCTTCTCTTGGTAACTATTTGTGGGTTTTTTTTCAGTCAAGCATTGATTCAGAGGCTTGTAATGAAGTGGATAGTGAGAGAAAGCGCGGAGCTTATGCAACTGTGAGCCTCCTCTCCGCCATCTTAACCGGAAGTCCTCATCAGTAAATTTTAACTAATTCCCAAATTTCTTAATTTAGCAGAGCTCTGAATCAACCGGACAGACAAACAAGTGACAGAGAAACAAGTCACATAAATCACATGGACATGACCACGTGGACAAAAACATGAAATAAAACATTTAACACAGACCAGGAAATTTTAGACTAGCCCTGAGGAAAGTTGCCAGCTTCCTCCAAACAGAGTTGGTTTTGTTTGTTTGTTTTTGTTTTGTTTTGTTTTTAGCCAGATGGTGTCTTTTAAAAAAACACCCCGATTTATACTCTGGAATACCCAGAGTTGTGCCAACTGGCACACAGAACCAGATATATCTTAGATACCTAGGTAGGGTCCCCTGTGTCCAGAAGACCCTACTCCCAGAATTTATGCCCATTAGCATTTCATAATTCTTGGAATCCAGATGCTAGCATACAGAACAGGTACAGATAGAACAGATGGTACCCCAAAAGGTACTTACTCTCCAATGGCCAAAATGGGGGTGTCTACTTTCAGGGACAGTTGTGGCTGGAAACTGCTCTCTTTCCCAGAGGCTCTGGGAAAAAAATCCAGGGTGGCCAGCCTTTCCAAGCCAAGAATTCGGATCCCCAGGCACTCTCATGCCCAAAAAGTCTCTTATCTCTAATCCTGCTTATTTTCTAACATCTCAGTGGGAAGCCTCCAAAATGCAATGCCAGAGAAACTGAGCAAGATAGAAATTAGAGAGTATTTAATATTTTTTGTCATTGCCTTTACTTCTTTTGTATGAGCAGTGCTTTTGTCCTTTTCTCTCCCTCATGTTCTATTTGCAGTAGTGCTTTCCCACTTCCCCTAGTTTCTTCTGCCCTGCATAATGGTGTCTTCCTTTTCCCCTTGTAATATTCTCCATAATCTATTCCCTTTGTTTCTTTACTCCCTTTTATTCCAGTAGTATCTTCTTATTAAAAGGGAGAGATTTACTGGGACCAAATGGATCCATGGTTTGGTCCCAGGGCTGAATGAGACTATCGTCTCCAAGAATCCAGCCAACAATCAGAGTTCTCGGTGACACATATACATGTGGCTCAGAAGCAGAGGGGAGACTGAGGCAGGGGCGAAGTCAGGGTACTGAGAGCAGAACAGGACTATGACAGGGTGGGGTGAGCCACTGGAGATGGGATGACATAATCAGGGGGAGGTATCCTGGACATGGGGAGAGGCATCTTGATAAGAAGATATCTGACATTCCAATAGCTTGGGATGGGGAGAGGCATTCTGATACTCTAAAACATAAGATCTTTATCCTTATTAAGTATTCTGATAAAGAGGGAGGGAAGGTTTTGCAGAACTGAGAAGCAGGGAAACCAAGGCAGGATTGAGTCAGGATAATTAGGGAAACTGAGTCAGGACAATAAAAGAGAACTGTGGCATAACAATTAACACCCACCCAAAAAGGCTCTTACAGTTAAGATTTTCATACATTGAGAGCACAACTTGATTAAATTTAAAAATTAACTCAAAACGCTTCACAGATAAAATCCTTTAGTTTTTCTTTATAATTTGCCAAAATTAGAATTTAATTCACCAAACCACTGGTTTAAACTTTACTGTTAGTTTACATATTGCTTGCTTTTTCAAACTCAGTCTTTTACTCTCTTAATTTTATGAGTGCCTTCTGGAATATGGTAAATCCTCTGGTAACCCAATTCATTGCAGATGATTACTTTAGTTATTTGCCTGATCTCCAGGAACTTGACTGACATAGCTTCAAAATTTCTTTTCCTGCCTAGCTCTCTCCATCCTCTGTCCCTGTTTCACTTCCCTTTTTCTCTCCCTTCTTCCCTCTCTTCTCTCCTTTTTTCCTTCCTCCTGTGTACTTTTCCATTATTAAACATTGGCTTTTTTTTCTCAGTGATATCACTGAAGAAGAAAAATCAATGACATCTAGCTAGCCAGTTTGGACTGAATGGATATTCAGATATACTCCAAGGGCCAAATACAGATGGTGATTTATTGTGCATACAACTTCTAAAGAATGCTTTCGTTTGAGCACTGATGTATGTACAATTATTCATCAGAATACTACAGCTTTACAATTTAGCTAGGAAGCTGTGGAGAGATTATTTTACTAAGGAATAAAACAAGGGAATTTTTACATCTTCAAACCTCCTATGTAGCTTTTTTGCTTTGAAGAAGGATTTCAAAATTAACTCTACCATCTTAGCTAATTTTTTATTGTCATTGGACTTCGTAATTTCTCCTATTTTAAGAGTTATTTTTTTCTTTTAGTAGCTTTTATTGTTATGTCATCTTCATTTCTGATTATATCTTTCTTCTCTCCTCTACCCAGCAGGACATCCCTTAAAACAATTGTTTAAAAAATCTCATTCAGGCCTAGGTGCTGATTAAATAGACAAAATTCAGGGAGAGGAAGTTAAAAAGGTGTTTATTAAATTTTTTTGTGGGCTGGCCTCTAGGGCCTATCTATGATTCAAATTGGGAATTCCTTTTATAGACAACTTTTTTATAAGGAGAACAAGACAGTCCTGCTAGGTACCTCTTTCCAAAGGCCATTGTCTCTCAACTACATGCTAACTATCAAATAATACAAAGGAGAAGGAATTACACCTCACAGACTGACTGATGCTCTCCCAATAGACTGATTCCCATGTACCTGTATGAAAAGCAAGACTAGAAACACTTGAGTCACTAGGACTGAGTCAGCACAGATTTCAGTAATACCGTATGTGGTGCTGACCACATACGTGGTACCCTACCACAATTACACCTAGATCAGTCCTCTATCTTCAACTGTAATATGCCAGTCTCTAGTGCCTGTAAATGTTGTACTTGACTTAGGGATCAGTTCTTTGTACCAAAGCAGGCAGTGCAAACAGCTCACAATACCCATAAGGACACAAAAGAGAAAAACCCACAAATAGATTAAAAATTCTATATCCCCAAACATAACTTTTCTTCCGATGGTAAATTATTAGTATTATCCACTTTAAAGCAAATATGCTCCATTCAATATCTAAGAGTTTTCAAACATTTTGACAACCTTCTTTCAATAGCTCAATTCAAAACCTAACAGCATCCAGATTAAAAGGGAAATTACTTTTCTAACAGCATTTCTAATACAATGGTTTTCTAAATTTCACAATAAAAGAAAAAATTTTAGAAACACAATAATAACATATATCATAAATTCAAAACATGAAGCAAAGCTTATCAGTCAGGGGATAGCATTTCTGTCTAATGTATTTTCAAATTATCTTACAGGGAAAATAATTTATTTGATCAGTTTTGGTATTCAATATTGATTGTAGTCAAGACCAATATATAAAGTATTTACATTTACTATCATTTATATAGTGCTTCCCATGTGCTAGACACTATGCTAGGTACTTTCAACCATGTGATCCTCAAAACAACCCTCAGTGGTGGGTGCTATGATTATCCCTTTTACAGATTAAGAGACTGAGGTAAACAGAGGTAAAGTAACTTGCTCAAGCTCACACAGTTCAGAGTGGGTTTTAGTCCAGGCTTTTCTGAAGCATGCATTTTCCAACATATTCCCTTAATGCAAGATTGCAAATGAATCTTGCTTGCCTTAACTTTTGATTTGCCAGTTATCCTAACAAGAGAATATATCTCACTGTAAATGAGATATTATGATTTAGTTTCAGGACAAATTTCAGTCAAATCAAGTCTGGATTTATAATCACCCATGGTAACTTTCAAAATGTCAGTTTTACCAAAGGCCATTGGTTACAATTATCTCATGTTCAAAAAAAATTATTTATGATATGCTCACTTTCCCATAACTTTCTCTTTTTCCAAATCAATTCCTTTTGTGCTCCTAACCTAACCCACACAGAAAACCTCACCTTTCTCCAAGGCTTTTAACCTTGGGAACGTTTTAACCCCTGGGAAGCCCAAGAAACATAGGGAGGGGCTTCAAGGGGCAGACTTAGATTCCTGTCCCTTCTCCTTTGAAATTTGAAGTTTGGGATGCACACTTTGAATGCTCTTTCAAAGACAAAAGTACTCCCTTTCTAAAACAACTAACGGACATTGATGGAGCAGTGGCTAGAGTGTCAAGTCTTGATTCAGGAACTTGACTTCAGACACTTGGTCTAGCTATTCGACCTTGGCAAGTCATTAAAAACTGTTTGCCTCAGTTTTCTCATCTGCAAAACGAGCCAGAGAAGGGAATGGCAAACCATTCTTGTGTCTTTGCCAAGAAAACTCCCAATGGAGTCACAAAGAGTCCAGGATGATTGAACAGTGACCAAGCAACAGTTTCTCAAATCTTTAACTCGATGGAATCAAACACTTTCCAAATTCCAAATTTATTACCTTTCATTTTATACTCTTTGTTCTTCACTTAATTTCAATACAAGGAATTACAAAGAAAGCCAGAGGTTAATGTTGAGGTAGGGTTAGGGGAGGGGATGCTGAATTGTTGTTCAGCAAAAATAACTAGCACATCAACTGAATCTGGCAATGGATGCAATGTTAACACAAAATCTCTGTAAATCCCCCAGCTCTGCAAAGAAGGAAGAGGGAGGTAAAATTTGGTCACAATTACATAGCATCTAGGCTTTATTTTTTATTGCTTGTTTTTTTTTCTATTTACATTGTTGTGCTCATTGTGTAGATAGTTTCCCTATTGGATTAGTTTACTCTGAGTTGGTTTATATACTTCTTCCCAGGCTTCTCTAAATCCATCATGTTCATCATTTGTTATGATGCTGAACAATCCGTTACGTTTATTTTCCAAATTTTGTTCAGACGTTCCCTAATTCATGAGAATCTGCTTTTTTCCACCTTTTCTGCTAGTATAATAAAAATACCTATGAATATTTTAAAAATTGGTGTGGATGGGGATTTTTTTTCCTTTATTTGACCTCATATGCTTAGCAGTCAAATCTCTGAATCAAGCATATAGACATTTTAGTTACTTTCTTAGTATAATTCCAATTGCTTCCCAGAATCATTGGACTAATTAACATTTCCAACAAGGTATTCATGGGCCTGGATTTCCACAGCTCTATCATTATTGGCTCTCTATCTTTTATCATCTTTGTCCATTTCTGAGTGTGAGGAGAAACTTCAGGGCTTGGTTGATTAGCATTTCCCTCCTTATAGATTTAGAGCTATCTTTCATATGGTTATTAATAGTTTGAAAATCATTCAAAAACTAATTATTCTAATCCTTTGACCACTTAATTATTTGGGAGAGGGGAATAGAAATTTATTAAAGAAAACTTTCAAAGCATGTTCCATTCCTGAAATATATGTAGTTGTACTCAAGAAAAGCCAGTTCTTTCACTTGTGTATTGTGCAAATGAAGGAATAGTAGTTGTCTAAACATGTCCCACTTCTTCCCTGACAAGATTTTGGTCATGTTCATTTAGCAACATATCAGGTCATTTAAAATCATTAAAAAGTAAACTTTAAAAATCAGATAATTCAGAAGAATCGTACAACCATTTATTTGACCAATTAACCAGTTTGTGGGATTGTGGGTTTGTGTTTTGTTTTAAATTGTAGTCAG
Source organism: Antechinus flavipes (assembly GCF_016432865.1). Classification (NCBI taxonomy): domain Eukaryota; kingdom Metazoa; phylum Chordata; class Mammalia; order Dasyuromorphia; family Dasyuridae; genus Antechinus; species Antechinus flavipes. The sequence goes on from NC_067404.1 coordinate 49,955,435, forward strand.
TGAAACTGTGGAAACATAAGAAGAGGTAGTATTTTTCAAAATGTGAAAGTTAGGCCTTACTCCATGAATTTCCATTCAAATACAGGAAACAAAGAGTCCTGTGAGTTTTTCAGAAGAATTTCTACCTCGTTATCCATTTTATTCTTTCCTCTTCATGAATTGTGTTTAAGATTTCAGAAATTATCATTATGAGCTCTCATTCCTATATTTCCCACTGTGCCTTACTCCTTGGGGTAAACATTGTGGTACAGTGGCTATGACATCAGAAGATTGTTCAGACCCCCACACTGCCACTGTGACCTTGGGTCACTTAATAACCCTGGATCTCAGTTAATACAACTGTAATGTGAAGGAATTGGAACTTCTCCTGGTTCCCTTTCTTTTCTCTCTTGGTTTGAACTTTATGGACTGTGTCTCTTTTCCTTGGTTATTTTCAGTATGGAAATGAATCTTCTTTTTCCTCCTGAAAAAAAAGGACCTTGGAGGTGCCTTCTTTCTCAATGAATGATCCTGTGACCTCGAAGAGCTTTTTTAGCCCTCAGTCTGTGTGTGAACTTTAGAATTGATTGTGTGTTATGGAAGACACTGGCACAGGACCGCCCAGCATGGTGTGCCCTCATCAGAGAAGGTGGTGTGCTCTATGAGTAAAGCAGAAGGAATTATCTCAGAAGAAATGCATGATGCAAAGTTAGAGAATCTACCCCAAATGTTCATAGGGATTGTGGCTGACCTGTGACACAGCATCCTGAGATTGTATTGGTCTGATTAACCACAGTGGGACACTCCAACTTGACTCTAACATTATGATGTCATTTTGGTCTTCTTGGAGAACAAAGGATAACAACTGAAATATTCTTCATCTTTAGCAACCTTTCAGTTTTCTCTTACTCTGCTTTTACTTTTATGAATTGTGTTTAAGATTTCATTGCCTTTCAAATTCTGACCCTGTAGGTGGACTTCTACCTCCACAAATGAATTCAACCACACACTTCTTTCTACTCTTAGAACCTTTGCCTCCTTGCCCTGTCACTACTACATATACTTTATTATTTCCCTGTCACCTTGAGACAGCTAGGTGATGTATAGATGGGCTTGGAGTTAAGAAGACCTGAGTTCAAATCCAGTCTCACATTCCTCCTAGCTGTGTGAGCTTTGGCAAGTTATTTACCATCTGTCTGACTTAGTTTCTTCAGCTATAAAATTAAGATTATAATAACACCTACCCCCAGGTCATTGGAAGGATCAAACAAGATAAAATTTCTAAAATTCATAACTCAATCCTTAGCACATAGTAAGCACTTAATGAATGTTTCTTGCCTTCCCTTTCCCCTTGCCAAAACTCAGCTTTGGATCATGCCCAATACTGGCCTTTTATATTCTTGCTCCACCTCTGCTGAATTGTTCTTTGAAATGTCACAAACTATGGAGACTGGGGCCTCTACAATCCTTTTCTCTAACTTCAACTGGGTCCTTATTGTTGCAAGGCTTCTCTTTTAACCATCCCTATTTAACTCTCTATTGACTCTCCCTAACAGCTCTTCTAAATCTTCTCACCTCATCTTAAACCCTTCCCTCCATTTTGGTAGAGGATCTTGCTGTTTAATTTACTGAAAAAACAATCCAGTCCAGTGAGCTTCTTCTGCTTCCCTTTTCTTTATCTCAGAACATCTTGATGTCATCACCCATTCTCTCTTTATTCTAAATACAGAGGAAGCCATGGATCTTCTCTATCAAGACTCTATACCTTCAAGCCCATCTTACAACTCCCCTATCTAGTAGCTTGCTCCTAAATTATCTGCCCCCTCACCCCTCTCTAAATTTTAGTCCTTCCCTTTTCTACTGGCTTCTTTCTTACAGCCTACAGATATATCTAAGTCTTTTTCTTTTCTTTTTTTTTTTTAAATTTTTATTTAATCTAAGTCTTTTTCTATCTTCGGAAACATGCATCTAACCCTTCAGCCTTGCAGTCTATCATCATATACTCTTCTCACTGGTGTAGTGATATTCGTAGTGGAAGAAAAAAATCTTCAAGATCTCATTTCTCAAATATATGGATACCTGAGTCAAACTGATAGAAATATGAGACATTCCTAAATTGATAGATGGTCAAAGGATATGAACAGGCAGTTTTCAGACAAGTAATCAAAGCTATCCATAGTAATAAATCACTCTTGATTAGAGAAATGCAGATTAAAATAACTCTGAGCTACCACCCCATACCTATCAGATTGGCTAAAATGACAGAAAAGGAATATGACAGATATTGGAGTGATATGAGAAAATTGAGAAGCAAATGGATTGTGATGGAATACTATAAAAAATGACAAGCAAGTTACTCTCAGAAAAACCTGGGAAGACTTACATGAACTGATGTAAAGTGAAATAAGCAAAACCAGGAGAACATTGTACATAGTAACAACAATATTGAATGATGACCAACTGGTATTCTCAGCAGTATAGTGATCCAAGACAGTTCTAAATACGTATGATGAAACATGCTATCCTTCTCTAGAGAAAAACTGAGAAAGTCAGTGCATAGACTTTTTCTTTATTTTTCTTGGGGTTTTTCTGTCTTTTCTTTTACAGCTGGACTACATGGAAATAGGTTTTGCCTGACTGTACATGTATCATCTATATTAATAGCTTGCCTTCTCAATGAGGGGGAAAGGGCAAGAAGGAAGGCGGAGAATTTGTAACTCAAAAATTTTTAAAATATGGGTTAAATTATTTTTATGTATAATTTATTTAAAAGTAAATATTTTAAAAGAAACAAAAGGGTTTCTACACTAGTTAATTCCATTTCTGTAGCTCATTTCTCAACATCTTATAATCTGGCTCCTACATTCATCACTAAATTTGAACTGCTTTTTCCAAAGTTACCAATCATCTCTAACTGCCAGCTCTAATGGCTTTTTCTCAGAGTTCTTGAAGTCGTTATGACATTAGATACTATTGATAACCTTCTTCTTTTGGTTTTTATGATAGTCCTCTTTCTTGTAGATAGATCCTCTACTCATCTGGTAGCACCCTTTCAGTGCTTCACTGCCTCATTATCCATCTTCCCTTCTTTTTCCTTCACCACGTGTTAGTCTGTAGTGTATTCACATAAAATTTCTTCTTTCCTTCCTACTTTCCTTCCTTCTTTCCTTCCTTCCTTCCTTCCCTCCCTCTTTCCCTCTTTCTCTCTTTCCCTCCTTCTCTCTTTCCCTCCTTCCCTCCTTCCTTCCTTCCTTCCTTCCTTCCTTCCTTCCTTCCTTCCTTCCTTCCTTCCTTCCTTCCCTCTTTCCCTCCTTCCCTCTTTCCCTCCTTCCTTCCTTCCCTCCTTCCTTCCTTCTTTCCCTCCTTCCCTTCTTCCCTTTCTCCCTCCTTCCTTCCTTTCTTCCTTTCTCCCTCCCTCCCTCCCTCCCTCCTTCCTTTGTTCCTTCCCTCCCTCCCTCCCTTCCTCTCTTTCTCTCTCTTTCTATCTTTTTCTTCATGGGGAAATGATTTTTCTGCTTTACAAGTTGCATTATCTAGGAGAAACACATACACACATGTATCAGCATATATTCATCATTACTTTAGATTAACTTTCATAGCTAAAACATCAATTTATTTTAATGTGAATAAACCACAGACTAAAAAAAAAAAACAACTAACCAACTTTAATACAAACAATACAGCATCAAGAATAATAGATGGGATCAATAAAAAAGTTGTAATGGCAGTGATAAAATTAGCTCAGTATATGAAAATGAGAGGTTCAATAAAAATAATTCATGGAGATGACCTATTTGGGGGTGACATTTTAAAGTCATGTACATAAAAGCATGTCATATTATTTTAATATAGCATTAGCTAAATCTTAGGTCAGAAGTTACTAGAGGGCGCTATTTTACTCCTTTTGTCCAGAGCTAAAATTGGCCCTATCCAGAATTGTAGTAGTTAGTAAATGCATTTGATAATTTATAATAGTCACTATAGTAATCCATGAACTTGACCTTAATGTGAACTTTACAATGAAAAAGAAATATATATGTACATGTACACAGAGGAAAGAGAATCATAACCTCTCATTCCAGCAGCATCGCCTGCTTCCTAGACATTAATATGGCATTGTATTTCTCATCTTGCTTTTCTATTCCATTGTATTCCTGGGTATTCCTTCAATCTGGGATGTGACCTTGATGTAAACTTCATTATGAAAATGTGTATAAAGAAGAAAGATAATCATAACTTCTAAAGCCACCTTAACAGTCTGTCTGAAACATTTATTGAGCACCTGATGTGTTCTAAGTGCAGAACTCTTTTCCAATGTGACACTGTGCCATGAAGGCAATCCTGAGTTATTGAAAGCTATGTCAGTGGGCACAAACTCTGATAGATTCTGCCATACTCAGAAGGCTTTGAATGAAGTCCTTGTAATAGAGGATATCCTTCTGTTTGAGAATAAGCCTCGAGGTCCCAGTTCTTCAAGGGTCATAAAGTTGATCATCATTAAACTTGTCACTTAATAAGAGATTCTTTTCACATAGCCACCTATGAAACAAAGAAAAATACAAAATGGCTTTTAGTCCTGGGAGCTTGCTTCCCAATCTGCAGTAATGATGCCAGAGTAGCAGAAAAACTAGCAGAGGATGCTACAAAGTACATAGATTTGAGATGTTCTGAGGCAGTTAACTCAACTCTTAGTACTCTAAATGTGAGATTCTTGTCTGGTGACCAATGAGTGAATATACCACAGGAGTAACTGAATTCTATAAATTTTGACATTCTCACCATAAATAAAACCTAAAGACCATGAACAGTTTACCCAAATGAAAGAATGGTTCCCATCTTCTCCTTGGAGAGACAAATAAAGGAGCTGTCGTGATTTGGGCTTGTCATCATGAAAAACTTCCTAACACTTGGAGCTGTCTCAGCCAGGATAGACTGCTTTAAAGGCAGGGAGCATCTTTTCCTTAGATCTTGGAGCAGAGGTGAGACAAGTGCTCATTAAGGATTTTATAATTGAAATTCCTATGATGGTTGGACTAGATGCCAATAAGGTACCTTTCAACTCTCAAATTCTGTGATTTGTATAATTGGTTTTCTCATTCATTCAGAGGGGAAAATAATTTCATGGGATACTGAGTTAGCTCAAAACAGTGCCCATGATAAACATCTCTATAAATGACCATCATGAAGATAGTTGTGGCTTATTCATTACTATCTCTTTATAAGGATAAAGTGGTAGGAAACATCACTGCAGAATTTTATAAGAGCCACCAGATGATATCAATATATGTTTATTATGTGTTTCTAAAGTGAGAGGGAAAAGAGAAGTACTGGTTTTGAAATCAGGAAGATCCCTTCAGACTTTTCCAATGTTCTTGCACGTTAATACCCTCACACACTCTGTAGTCCAGATACCATTGGCTTACTTGTGGTTCTGGCATCTACATCCCCACCTATTGGTTTTCCTAGTTTGCCCTGACATCACAAGTCCTGCTTTCTGCCATTGGTCTTTCCTGGTTTATCCAGCTTCCAGGTTCATATCCTTTCAGTTTATCTTGTATGTATATAGCTTGAATATACCTAATTATTTATATATTGTCTCCCCTACTGAAAGTCACACTCCTTGAGGGGAGGAGCTCCTTTTCTGTTTCCTTGTATCCCCTGCACTTGACACATTGCCTTGAATATAGTAAGTATATGATAAAATTTTGTTGACTGATTCAAACCCTGCTTTTGACACACTGGCTTGTGTGGTTCAAGATAAGTAACTAAGTACTTCAGTCAACCTTTAATATGGAGCTATGAAGTCAAAGACAGATTGTGCTTGTTTTGCTGGAAGGATTTCCCCCATCAAGAGTTTTATTTACATATGAAGTTATGCTTCAGTTTTCAGTCTCTTATAGTACAACTTGAGCATAGGAGACTATTACAAAATATGTTGGAAAACAAGACTAAGAAAGAAGAAATACTTGTAGGCTATACAAAACCTTAAACCTAAGCACCTTGTATGATTCCTCTACAAAGAAATTCAGAAATGCTAGATTTGGCAAACAACAAAGAACGTCAGAGAAAGTGAAATTTATAGTATTTTATAATCAGATAATGACTGGTAAGCAATACAGGAGCCATTTCCAAATCAGTCATCTTTATACATTCACAACAATGATTCGTTTGGATAAAAATGAATGCCAAAATAAAAGAGAAAAAGATGATATAATGTACAATTGAAGCAGCTACCACCTCACCATTATAAACAAGCTTGCTAATGCTGCAAAATGGGAAATGGAGAAAAGAACAGACATTATTATAAATGATCAGCATTTCCTCAGGAAGGCCAGTCAACGTAAATCAATCATGAGGAAGTGCCTAAAAACTTTCTTGGTGAGCAAATACTTGACCTCATTCCCCAGAAGAGAGATATGTAGGCCAAAGTCATAATTGTACATAATATAGTGGAAGATGCTGTCAGGTTTTCAACAGCATAACTGTACTTCTTTGTTTCAAAGGAAGGATCACTTGGAGTGGTGGAAAGGGTCATTAGGAAGTAACAGCAGTGAACAAAAAGATCATCAGTCAAATACTTCCTTACCAAAAACTATGATTAGTATTTTCTCATTAAATATAGAGAAATAGTGGAGGGACAAGTTTCCAGAAAGCTTAGTGAGAGATTCAATTAAGTCAAGTCATCCTGAGAGTATTTAAGGAAGAAACTAGAAGGAAAACAACAGTTAAAATGGAAATCATTTGTCACAGTTTCTCTAGCAAATTCTCTTTGCCATCAATGATAGTGGAGTCACTGCATTTAGACTCTTAACATCATATTTCCTGTTGTGCTGCATAAGAAGCATAAATTACACTAAAGAAAACAGAGATGTGAAAAACAAATGGCTCAAACCAAGTACATACAGAAGCAGTCTGTACTGGAGGAGATGTAATTTTTAGGGCATTGAGAGATCATTTTGAATATATGTAGTCTTTTTTTTGAATACATGTAGTCTTGTGTAGTCTTAAAGTGATCTTCAGTAAGTTGTAGCCCATACATATGTTAAAATCATACAGTATGCCTTTAAAAATACCACAGAGATAACTCTGTTTAAAAAAAAACTCTCTGATTATCAGTATCAGACAAGGTATAGAGAGCATTAGATATATGCTGTCTACAGGTATTTTCCATTATCATTGAGGAAGCCCAGTATGGAGTCGAAATGGCAAGAAGATTTCCATTGAGCAGAGTGGTCATCTTGATATACCTGTTTGTAAATGATGGGCTGATTTTCTCAAGCCCTGGAATATTGAAGTCTCCTAAATAAGAGTCATAATCACTGAAGAGTTCATCCTAACTGTCCATACATATAAAGAAAAGTAGATGAAAAATGGCTAATGACTAGACTGTGATATACTGTTGTATGGAGAACCCATAGATCTCATTCATCAGTACATATATCTTGGACAGGCACTGATGATGAACAATGAATTCAAACCAGAATTAGAAAAAGAAAAGAAGGTTGGATTGTCTTTGAAAAATTGTGCAGTGCTATTGATGACCCCACGTGTCTGGCTGAGACAAACGATACTTTATTCTTCTTCTACGATATGGCTGTGAGTCAAGTAATACCAGTTTCTGAAGAAGAGAAGTTAGGGGTCGCCTAAAGGGCAGTGGAAAGGTACATGGTAAGTATGAATAGGCTGTAACACATTACCAAAGAAAAATTGAGCAGAAGTGACATGAAGAATATTATCAGAGAAATGTATGATTAGGAAAGGTGATGGGCCAGCCATTTAATAAAAGTGAGGCGTAATTGATGGACAACCTCTATGCTCCATTTGCTATCAATACCATGTCAAAAGATGTAGAAGTAAGCCCCCAGCATATATGGTGGACATTTTATGCAAGATTTATGGAAGGACAGAGATAAGAGTGACGCAAGATAAGGAGCTGGTGGTTTATAAACCACTTCCCTGGAAGGAAAACCCAAAATGATAAGTTCATAGATCAGTTACAATATTAATGAATGTACATGGGAGAAAGCAGATCAAAACCTCTTTACAGGCCCATAGGATAAAATTATTCCTACTCTGAAGGTCATTCTAATTAGCAAGTTAGTGTCAAGTCCCCTCTGCATTAGGTATAATATGAGGTATATGGAAGAGATACCAAAAAATTTGTGAAGTTGTAGAAAGATCACTGTATTTGAATTCAGAGGACTCGGGTTCACATCCCACCTTTGACACGTGTTCCATGTTTGACTGTGTACAACTCACTTAAACTCTCCTGATGTCAGTTCCCTCATTTGTAAAAAAGAGAGAATTGAACTAGATAGCCCCTAGAGTCTCTTTCAGATCTAAATCTATGAAATGGGAAATTGCAAGACATTATCTGTACCCTCAAATGATTTACACTCTAGATAGGAGAGATTAAATATTCAAACACAGTGGCTTACTAGCACCTGAAAAAGCAAGAATACCATTTCAGTCAGTACATACTTCAAGTGCCCTTTCTTGATCCTTCCACTTAATGTTCTCACCCCAAATAACTTCACAGAATCTCAAGGTGGCTGAACTGTTTTCCTTCTTCTTGTACATCTTATTCCCCCACCCAGTGGAATGAAAGCTCCTTGAAAGTAAGGACTATTTGTTGAATGGAATTGTAACGACTACATCATAAAATAAAAATTAACTGAAGATTATAGTGTGATTATAAAAATTTCCTGCCCACTTATATCAGCAGCATTACTGAGTGTCAGTCCAAATGCTTTGAGTCGATGACACCTTCTCTATAGGAGCGGAATAGAATTTGGTTTTTATACTTAATAACTCAGTTCAGCGTTTCATTCAATCTGTCATCTTATGCCTCTAGGGACTCCCTGTAAGTATTTCATATCATAGCCCATCCATATATTTTTCTTCTTTGTAACTCTTGGCCAGGTACCCTAATAAAGTACTCATAACTTGTACTGGATTCCTGGTGTGTAAGCATTGTGGTTAGCCATCAATTCTTTATATAGTCATGCTAGATTGGGACTTGGCTAGAACCCCACCATTCAGTTCTCCTGGCCAGTAGGATACACATTCGAACTATGGCATGGGAAACAACAGTGGGATTCCTCAACATAGCTAACCATACAGACCCACATACAAACACATACACATAAACATGTGAATTGGTAGATTTTGTCAAGATTGAAATAGAATGCTTTGAGTATATCAATGACCACTAGCCCCTACTTCATTTCTATGTGGATGTTTCATAGTGGCATGGAAGTGATCCTGGGAACTATTCCACTTAAACATGATTTTTTCCATTCAAGAGACATTAAACACTTTATAGCAGGCATTGTGCTAAGTGCTAAAGAAATAAAAACAAAAGGCACAATAGTAAGGAGTATTGTTCTTACCTTTAAGAGTTCGGTCAGCATGCAACAAGTGGGGAAAATTGGAATGAGGGCTTAGTGATGTATTAGGGGATCACTGTACAAAGATTAGTTGAGTTCAGTTTTTAGAGATGCTTACCAACAGAAGGTTGGAGATAAATCACCAGAAGGTGAATTTTATTTTGGCCACAGCAATACATGAAATCTTCTGTCAAGGCTTCTATCAGTGAAAGGTGTTCTCAAACTCATGAAACCATAGGTCTTTGTTGTACTGAAGTAATGACTATCATGTCTCCCATTGCCATTCACTCTTCCTCTTCTGTAATTTTTACAACTCAGTTCTCAGGCTAAAAAACTGTCTTAGTGGCTTTTTCTTTCAGAGTTTGGTAATTCTAATAAATTGGATTTGTAATAAAGCCACCTCAGTTAGAAAAGATCCATTCCCACCCTTTAATTGGACTTGTAATTTCATCTAACCACCCATAGCCTCTATTGATATAGATTTGAACCCATCTACATGTTCTACCTCATCCTATGAAAGTCTTATTCCCAGCATACTCGAGGCCTTCATTCACTATTGTTAATCCCATGGGTATGAGGGCAGCACCAAAGCTATCCCTTGTTTTCATTAAGGAACTGGTCCTCTTCCTTTTCTTCTCATGCATTTCTGGACAATATTTTTGATCCAGCTTTCTTGAATACACGTTATCATTATTAACTTTATGCCCAATCTGTTTTGTCCCTTATTTTTTTGGTCACTCGTAATTTTGGTTCTTCAGAAATTGTGATTTTCCATTATTTCTAGCCATGTCACAAGACTAATGCTGTCCTTATTAAAAAGATATACTTTTGTCTCAGGGAAAAGCTTGCTATCATTACATATACTATGGAATTTATATTTATTTCATTTGTTTTTATTTTTTCCTCATGGAGATTGTTATGCTGATCTCTCTTGAGTGGTCATGGGTCCATTGAGTAAACTCATGAAATGAGGCTTTCACTAACCACTAATGTGCGTACAAGATGTCTTCTCAGGTTAGCATATAGGAATGCAGGATTAAAATACTCTAAAGAAATATTTTTGTAGTTTTCATTCTTCTCAGGCCCTGCACTTTCTGCTCTGTCCATGCTTTGTTTCTGTTCTTTTCCAAAGGGTACACCCATATTTGACTGTTGGTTTTATGTTTCTGCCACAATCTCCTTTGCCCAATTCTCTACCTGTATGCATTTCAATTTTTTTTTGATTTTATGTTTATGCTGCACATGTTGCTATCTGTATTTATTGACTCCCTTTTTAGAATGTAAGTTCTTTGCAAGTAGGGATACTTTACATTTGCATCCCCCCATGTTTAGCATTGTGCCTGGCACAGTATAAGCCATTATTCAATATTTATTGATTGATCAATCGATTGATTATTCATTGGTGCACGTTGTTTGGCTATTCCTGTATCCATGATTCTCCACAGTATGAAAAAGGGCCCCCTCTGAACCTGAAAAGAAGGAAGCAAGGGAAGGAAACAAGAGGATAAAACCCACAGGTTTCCAAAAGCCAAAACCACAGGAGACTTGTGTTCTTTAGAAGAACTGAAAACCTTTAGCAAGTTGAGACACAGACATTATGAACACCAGCAAAAGTGTCAGATACATAGAATACAGTGATGTGATGAGAATTCAATACTTGGGGCTTTGTGGAGGTAAAGTCCAGCTGAGGTTCAGAATGTATTTTTCATAAAAATACAGTTTCATTGCTTTCAGATACAGAATAATCTGAAAAGTATGCTAATCAAGGGTTGCCAAGTAGAGGTTCCTCAATATCTGCTGTAATTAAGTAACAAAAAAAGTGTAATTAGTTTATCAATAAGAATTTAAATGGCTAGTTTCAGAAGTACATAAAGCTGTTGTGTTAAACCTTCCCCTAAAATGTTGTTCACACCATGAATCTGCTTAGCAAACACTTTTCATTGAGTATAAGTAATTAAAAATTTGGAACTCTAGGGTTTTGAATTAATTTATCAATTAATTTATCATTACAAAGGGAGCAGTGTCTGATTATAACCTTCCTTTTTGAAATGTAAGAGTTACAACTTAGGTTTATATACCATTTTAGGTTTTGTAAAATGCCTCATGTGCATTTCCTAATTCAGGCCTCACACCAATCCTGTAAAGAAAACCTTCTTGTCCTCCTTCTACTGATAAGGAAACAGAGACTAAGTGAGAGGTTAAGTGACTTGGTCAGGGTCATTTAGATAATGTCAAAAATTGTAGCAATATTAAGTTGACATTCATAAAACTATCTTAGCCACTTTGTATACTAAAGCATTAGATACTGTTTTTAAGTTATAAAGAAGGTTTCTTATTTGCTTGTTTATTTCCCTTGAAGTGTAGTTGGGACATCCTTTTTAGAATTTTTCCCAAATTCACAAATCCTACCATCCTTTGAGATCCAATTCAAGTCCCAGCAAATTTCAAAAGTCTTTGAAATCGTCTTTGATGATTTTTCACATAAGTTGTTTTGTCCTTTTTCAGAATTCAATCGTACTTAGTGTTAAGCATAATCTTGTATTCTCCAGTTTGTGAATAAATCATTTTTTTCTTTTTCTATTAATGCTTTTTATTTTCAAAATATGCATAATTTTCAACATTCACACTTGCAGTACTTTGTGTTCCAATTTTTTCCCCTCTCTTCCCTCTAAGTAATTATATTAAACATGTGCAGTTCTTCTATGCATATTTCTACAATTATCATGCTGCACAAGAAAAATCAAATCAAGAAGGAGAAAAATGAGAAAGAAAACAAAATGGAAGCAGACAACAAGAAAAAAGCAAAAATACTATATTGTGACCCACACTCAGTTCCCACAGTCCTAACTCTGGGTGCAGATGGTTCTCTTCATCACTGAACCACTGGAAATGGTTTGAATCATCTCATTGTTGAAGAAAGCCACGCCCATCAGAATTGATCGTCATATAATCTTCTTGTTGCCATGTACAATGATCTCCTGGTTCTGCTCACTTCCCTCAGAATCAGTTCCTCTAAGTCTCTCCGGGCCTCTGTGAAATCATCCTCCTGCTCATTTCTTATAGAACAATAGTATTCTTCATCCTTCATATACCATACGTTATTCAGTCATTCGCCACCTGATGGGCATCCTAAGTGAATAAATCTTGACACTAATAATACAGTGCTAGTCTCTTGAAGACAGGGACTGTAAATACTTGAAATTTAACTGAAATACACTCCTTTTATATTCCTTACAGTGCCCAGTCACCAAAAGACAAATAAGCTTTGGTTGGTTTCTTGGAAGAATATATTTTTATGTCACTTGAATTGCATTTAAAATCATTTCTGTCTAACAATTGCCACTCCCTTTATTAGTTCTTTCCCTTACATATCATTTTTTTTAATAAGACAGGACAAAATATCGCCTCCAATAGTGAACTCTGGGTTGGCTTATCTATCTGCAGCAGGCTCTCCTGGAGGGCACTGCTGATGTTTACAGAGCTACTGTAGGTGAATCTCTTACAAAGTGATCTTGCTCTTTTGGTCTGATTTATGCTCACGGGGCTGTAATATTCTCCAAGTTTTAGTGGAGACTCATAATTTGATTTCCGTGAGCATCACTGATCGGGCAGTAACTTTGCCAAACTAGGAAATATGGTGGGTCCACAACTTCAGATTCACAACAAGAAGGCTGAGTGGTGAAATTGGCTGCAATTATGGAAGGCCACTTGGTGGTATGTTTTCTTTCCCTTCCCCACCTTTTCTCTTCCTTTTTTAAACTTTTTAAAAATTTTTGTTCCCTAGAAATTTCAATTATGCCTACAAGCAGAGACCTTTAAAGGTTGCCATAACCTATCATGCTGTCTCAGCATCTGTTTAGCTGTTCCATTTTCAGGTCCAATCACACAGGAATTTGTCACATCTCCTCCACCTTTCAGAACCATCAATGTTTCCCCTCTTCTGCTTCAGGAATCTTGTGTGATAGTTATCCAGCCGTTTGTGCCAAAGAATTGGCTCCAGAGAACTTGGGGAGAAGATTTCAGGTTAGAGGATACATCCTGTTCCTGGGAGTCCTTTGCATACTTTCTGCCTCATGGCTCTTCTCACTAAAAAAGACCAGGTGTGCTCAACAGCAGGTGTGTTTGTTCTACTTTACATATGGCAGCTGTCACTCCCCAGGCACCTCCCTTTTCCATCTTCTTCTTTCCTGGTTACCACTCTTACTTTAAAAACACTTGGCTGCCATCCCCAAATTGTTCAATTCTGGGTTTTTGGTGGTGTCACTAGAATTTTTTTAAGCGAAAACATTTCATATCACAAGTTTTATTCAAGCAAATTGGGTGTGTATGCATGTGTGCATGTATGTGCATGTGTGTGTCTATTTAAGAGCCTCTGTGGAAATCTTCAGTAGTCTTTGATTTGGGTTGAATCCGAAGCCCTTTCCTGTGATGACAGCCTTGGACAGCACTGATTTTGTACTTAACTGTTGATCGCGGGGTCCATTTTCAGTCAGGACACCTGCTGGGACTGCCAGTCACCACATACTTGGCTTTCATCCTCTCCTATTGCAATTCATATCATGTGCATTGCATAACTTTATTCAGAATACAGGGCTGTTGTTTAATATTTACATGGTAAAAGCAGCCAAGAAGATTAGCATGTGACCAGAGCCTAGGAAAAATCAGAGCTCCACAAAATGATCTAGTAGGTCTATGCAGTTTTGAATAAGCTCCTCCACCTCTATATCTTTTCTCTTCCTTTGCTTATGTTTTTGGGGGCAGTTTGTGATTATTTGAAGTTGCATTCGAAGTTTTGTTTTCTGTCATGGCATCATCTCTCAGTATCATCAGTACTTCCAGAAGGGAAGGATACATATGAACGTGAAGCACCATCCTTTAGCTCCATACCCCTGATGATGGGGGAAGGGGTGGTAAACCATATAGTGAAAAACCTAAGATACATTTACAAATCAAGTGGACACGTGCAACTTAGCAGGAAACTAATTGGTCACCCAAAGAGCGGGAGGGAAAGCATTCAATCAGAGTTGGCTCCCGAGGATCTGGAACTGGGAGGTATCTCAAAAGCCTTCTCATCCAAGCCCCTCATTTTACTGGGGTGGAAAATGAAACCCAGGGAGATGAAGGAACTTGCTCAATGTATCACATAGGATTTTAAATCTAGAGCTGGAAAGGAACTCACACTTCATCACCCCATCGCTCATTTTATGAGTAAGGAAACTGAGTTCAAGGGGGAGCTTTCGAAAAAGAATGTTTGATCTTGAGCATCATCAGGGACAAAACAACTTTGAAGTCTGTAGAGCAGAAAACATTTTCTCTTGCCAAATCTATACACTTATTTTTACATTGAGAACTTAATCCAAAGAATAATATAAGCTTTTGTTTCTGTAGCATTATATAGCTTATAAGGTCATAAACACAATGGCGCCGGAGAGATAAACCCTGTAAGAATTATTGCTGTTAATTTCCTTCTAGAAGAGACACTGAGTCTGAAAGGGGAAATTCTCATCCTATAGTTATGAAGCCAAAAAATGTTTGAACCAGAACTCATGCCCAGTTTTTCCATTGTACCACACAGCTTTCAGACATCATTTTCTTAGAAATACTCAGCTGCTAACTACTGGATCTTATATAACAGGTAAAGATGTGAAAAATATAGCAGTATGCCCATTTACTGGCTTCTCTGTATTCTAAAGCTCCTGAATTCTCTCTGTGATTGCCAATAGCTCAGCTAATCACCTAAGGGTGGCCACAGGCTGAGTAGAGCAGACCCTCTCTGTTGAGGGTATCTGAATTACTCGGGTCTGTTTCATGTCAAAAACATAGAATCCTGCTGCTTCTGTGTTTCCTGCAGAGAGAGGGAGCCACATTTAAGGATGGTCTACTAACTCATTCTAGCAAAACCTGTCGCCAAGTTTGGAAAGGGATATAGCTTGGCAGAGTCTGTAAGTATAAGAAGGTTTTGAGCCTTTCTTCAAGATTAGTGATCCTGTGGAGTGGAACCTTTGATGACTACAGTCACAAAAACTGGGTTCAAATCCTGGCCCTTCTATTTTGTACCTCAGGCACAGTGGGGGTAGGTGAAAAACCTGGGGAGAGACCACAAGATTAGCTTTGAGAATGGAGGAAGGCAGCACTAGGACATGGGACAACAAACCTGTGTGTGGGAATGCCTTGGGATGCCACTTTAAGGCACTTCACTTTGTCACACTATGAATTCTTTCTGTGAGCTGCTGATGGGCAGTAGCATTATAGAAGGGTCTTCCCATCCTTCAAGAGGTCCAGCCTGTTCTCTGTGCACTGCAGTAATTAGTAGGACCTCCAACAATTCAGATTGGTCATAGAGCTGCTTTAAAGACCATTATAGGTCTCTTTTACCTTTGACCCTCACTCAGTAACCTCCAACCTGACAGCACCTAGGAACCCCAGTCACCATTCCCAGGAGGACAAAGTAGCCATTTCCTCCACATAATATTCAGTTTCTTCCCCTTGGGAAGAGATTTAAATTTATCTTTCAGTTCCAAGTATTCATGGAGTCTTCTACCTTCCATTGTCCTGAAATGATTCCCCCCTAATATTCAGTTTCTTCCCCTTGGGAAGAGATTTAAATTTATCTTTCAGTTCCAAGTATTCATGGAGTCTTCTACCTTCCATTGTCCTGAAATGATTCCCTCTTTAAGTAATCTGTCTTCTTGGTTCAAGCCTAAAACAAGTCCCTTCACTTTCTTTTTCAAGGAAGATGACTCTGGACTTTGAATGTAGATAGTAACCATTTGACTGTATCAAAAGTACAGATACTGAATATTGAAAGGAGGTCCCAGAAAAACTGTCACTCTGTTGCGTAATTATGGAAAACCAGATCTTTCAAAATTGTTTTTCTTCCAGTTCTCCTATAAATACTGGACTAAAATGTTTATGGGTTAATTTAGTTCCAGAGTTCTTGTTTTTCTCATGTCTTTATCTCCTTATTAATACCTTATCAGCTGCTTTACCACCCCAAGAGCCAGAGCTAGTTTTCCTTTCTTTTTGTCATTAACCTCTTACTTTGTCTCATTTGGTTTTCATTTGTCATTATTATTCTAAAACAACCTTCTTTTTTAGTCTTTCTCTTTTTCCTCCTTTTCCTTCTTTAATCTTTACCTTGTTCTTCTGCCACGGACCTTCTATGTAATTCCTGTTCTTCCTCCCTGAAAGCTTTTCCTTCAGCTCAGGACCTTTGCATTATCTCAACTTCTCTTCCCCTTTTGTTCGGGATTTCAAGCCCTCTAAATTTCCTTCAGCATTTTTTTCCTACTTCTTCATCTCAAGTGATCCTTCTCTTGCCCGTTCTTCTCAGAAGCCAGAAGGAAGAATAAAAGTAAAGAAACAAAGATCATTGATCAGGTACACATAGAGAATTCCTTGGCTGAGATGACAAAACTTGAGGGATTCATTTTCAAAGTACTCTCAGGAACAGATGCTTGGAAAAAATCATGGAGAGTCTTACCACCAAAGTAAAGCAATTAAGAAAATATCACACTACCTGTAATCTGGCTTGCCTCTTTCTACAAAGTCTTAGAATAATCTACACAAAAAATAAGTACATCCTTGACAAAAAGTATAAGAAAAGAACAGGACTGCTTTCTAAAGCAGATCCAATAAATGATCAAAGGATATGAACAACAATTTTTAGATGAAGAAATTAAAGCCATTTCTAGTCATCTGAAAAATGCTCTAAATTACTACTGATTAGAGAAAGGCAAATTAGAACCACTTCACACCTCTCAGATTGGCCAACATGACCAGCAAAGAGAATGATAAATGTTTGAGGGGATGTGGGAAAACTGGTACTCTAATGCATTGTTGGTGGAGTGATCCAACCATTCTGGAGAGTAATTTGGAACTTTGCCCAAAGGGCTATCAAAGACTGTACACCCTTTGATCCAGCAGTCTCATTACTGGGTCTGTATTCCAAAGAAATCATAAAAAGGAGAAAAGATCCATTTGTGCAAAAATCTTTGTAGCAGCCCTTTTTGTAGTGACAAGGAATTGGAAACTGAGGGGATGCCCATGAGTTGGGGAATGGCTGAATAAGTTATAGTATATGAATGTTATGGATATTATTGTTCTATAAGAAATGACTAGCAGGATGATTTCAGAGAAGCCTAGAGAAACTTTACATGAACTGATCCTGAGTGAAATGAGTTGAACCAGGAGATCATTGTACATGACAACAACAAGATGATGTGATGATCAACTCTGATGGACATGGCTTTGTTCAACAATGGGGTGATTCAGTCCAGTTCCAATAAACTGGGAATGGAGAGTCATCTGCATCCAGAGAGAGGACTGTGGGGACTGAATGTGGATCACAACATAGTATTTTCATCTTCTTTGTTGTTGTTTGCTTGCTTGTTTTATTCATTGTCATTTTTTCTCCTTTTTGATCTGATTTTTGTTCAGTATGATAAATGTGGAAATATGTTTAGAAGAATTACACATGTTTAATCTATATCGGATTAGTTGTTGTCTAGGAAAGGAGGTAGAGGAAAGTGAGGGAGAAAAAATTGGAATAAGAGGTTTTGCAAGTGTGAATGTTGAAAACTATCCTTGCATGTATTTTGAAAAATGAAAAAAGCAGATCAAAAAAAGATATTTACAGTTAAACAATTGACTAGGAAGTACAAAAAAGAGAAGACACCCTCCCCACTATTCTGAAAGGTTAGTGCCGACAAAAAATTATTCAATACAGCAACACCCTATTTTCTGAATTCCACTAAGGTGTCTACCATGAATCATTAACATCATATGAGATTCCTTGGAAGAGATAACAACAGAGAAAACTGTTCACTGACCCCTCTGGTTATTAATATCAAGCAACACATAAAACAAGGTATGCTTTTCATAAGAATTTGCCACTGGCTAAGAATATATATCCAGCCCAGAATACAAATGGAAGAAGGAATTCCTAGAAATGGGAAGATGCTCCAGGTGCCTCTCTTTTGCCTTGTGCTGATTAAATCAAGCTCCAGAATATTGCAGAACCTTGAGATCCATAATCCCTGAAAAGAATGTGGCCTGACTATACATAAAAAAACCTAGCTAGATAAGGGATGGCTGTTGTCCAGACTGTGTAGTTTGGCAGATAGCACATAGAGCTGTTTCATTAGTGTGTGTATGTGTTCATTGAACTGTCACTATTGGTGAACAATATCCTGGGCCCAGAATTGAAAAGGATGAAGAGAGTAGGCTATATTTCACTTAGGAAACTGTATTTTTTTTAATGTTGCAGGTTTTTCCAGAAGACAATGGCAAGATGTATGGTGGTGATAGTAGACTATAGCCAAAGAACTACACAGGAGAAACAACATAAAAGATAGATTCACAAAATATATTACTAGAAAAGGTAGTTGGCCGGTCATTTGGCGAAAGTGAAGGGTAATCAATGGACAACTTGTGTGCTTCGTTTATCCTCACAATGTCAAGAGGTCCAGAGGGAGGCCCTTAGCAGTTTGAGTGGCTCTCCTGGGACGAGTCTATGGAAAACCATAGGAGAGTCCTAGAGACAGGTGACCAAACAAAGAAGGTGGACTAGTCACCTAATAATAAGAAAGGATCTGAAAACCTGAAAATCATCTTTTTGGCCAGTGTAGAAGTCCTAAAACTATCAATAATGCACATATGGAGTGCCCTTAACCAGATATTTCAGCTGAAACAAGAAAGTGACAATGTGAATTAGCTTTGCACTGCTGTGAAAATTACTAATCATAGAAACTTTGATACAGTTGTAACTGAAACAGTGGTCTGGGAGGATTACAGGATATCAGGGTTCAAGTCCTAGCTCACTAACTGTGATCTCGGGCAAGTCCCATAAATTCTTCTGGTAGGAAACTGAGATACTCTGGTCCCTTCAAACCTTCAGCGCTGGCTCCCTCCTCTGAACACTTAGAAATCTTACTGCCTGTGCTAGGCTTCTGCTACTTCTCAAATGTTGCCTGGTACTGTTTGCTTTTTACATGTATAAATAATTCCTGCCTTCCCAGCTAGTTTGAAATTACTTCAACTTATAGACCTTATTTTTTTTTTAATTTAGGATCTTAGAATTTAAAGCTAGAAGGAACCTCAAATGTCTCATTTTGCAGAGGAGAAAATTGAGGCCGGGAGAGGGAAAGAAGCTTGCTTAAATCACCTAGGTAGTAAATAGAAAAGCCAGAGTTGATCCTAGTTTTTTTTTTTTTCATTCCAGTGTTCCCCACACAGAGTGCTTTATGGAAAATCCTGAATGAAGTTAATGTACAACAGACATTTGTTGATTAATTGTCCCAGTGCCTAAAGTGAAAGCTCCACCCTCTCCCCCATAAAATGAGGGTATTGTACTAGATATAGGGTTCTTAACCTGGGATCCAGGGATAGATTACAGGATCTCTGTGAACTTACACAGGAAAATATGACCTCTCTATTTTTGCTAACTGAAATTTTAGCATTTTCTTAAATTATGTAAAACATTTTTTTCTGAGAAAGTGCTTGACCAGATCCCTTTCGAGGTCCATGACACAAAAGAAGATTAAGGAGCCTTCCTTTACCTAGATAATCTGCCTCACCTTTGAGGTCTGACACTCTTAGGATCGATTATAAATTTGAACTCTTTATTGTGTGACTTTTAACCTTTAATGTCAAAGTCATTATCTCATTGAAATGATGTCTTTTTTTCCCTTTGTTCAGGGCTTTGTTTTCTTTCTTTTGTTCATGGCTTTGTTTTCTTTCCAGTTTGGTAATCCTGTAAACAGTAATCAATACTAGACACTCTCCTTTATTTTCTCATTTTTAAATATGACCCGATGCAATACACATACTAATCATGTGGTTGAAAAAAAAAAACAGTGTGTTAAACAAGTTATATGCATGGGAAGTTGAAACAACATAATTAACAAGTAATTCATAATGCCAGCAAAATTCTGCCAATTTGGAAGCATAAAAGCAGGTTTAGAAGGCTATGTTTTAGCTAAGTTTATAATTCACCATAGTCTTTAAAATACAAGTAATTTATGAACCTAATATAGGTTAGGAGGAAGCATAATCCAATAATAATACAGAAGGGGGAGTATAGGCAAGAATCTCACCCATTAAAATCATTCAAAGTATAATTATTATGAAGCACGACATTATGAAAATGAATTTCTGTAATATAAAACAGTTTTTATTAGTATTCTGTGATCTAAAGAGTCTTATGCAGCATTATGTGGAATTCCTCTTCTAAGTCTTATAAAACCTATTGTGTAGCAGTACCCAGTGGGCAGTGCTCCTCAAGTGAGCTAATTAATGGGTTTGCAACAGCTCCTCATTCAATCAACATATCCAGTTTTCTTACCAGAGAAGGAGACCATGGTGAGGCAGACCGACATTAAGACCTGGTGGGCTGTACTTCCAATACCCTTAAATGGAATCACTGCCAATTGAAGACCCAGTCCCCAGATTTCTGCTATTATTTTGCAAGAGGAGGTGAAGAAACAGGAGCATAGACTGTTGTAGAAAACAAGGAAGAGACGTTCTCATTCCTCTTGACCCCTCCAAACTATTAACAACTTAAACCACCCATTCTTCTTGTTCCTATGGATCTTTGTAAAAATATTATTCTATCTTGATTCTCTTCATATGTGTTTGACTGCTCTTTCTCAGTTTTCTTGGCTGGATCTTGATTGTTGTCCTTTGCTGTGGGCATGAGTAAGTTTCTTTCCTGTTCTTTCTTTCCACTCTGAGTATTTCAAAGGAAGAAGACAAAAATACATTCTGTGATGCTATAAAAATAAAGTCAGGAGCGCTAAAGACTGGGATGAGTTCAAGATGCTTAGAGATATTAAAATAATTAAAAAATGGTATCTTTAGAGCCCAATTCGGGAAAAGAGAAGGATCAGAGGAGTGTTAGGTAGGAGAATGATAACTAACAACAGAGAAAATGCAGAAATACTAAATTGTTATCTTCCATTTTATGTCTGAAAGAGAATGACCTTTGGATAGGAAAGGAGAGAAAAAATGGATAATAAGATAAGTAAGAAAATAAGAAGACATTACCTGGTACCCCTTATGGAATTCATTTGGATCACATGAATTTTACATCCTCAGGTACCCAAGGAACTATGAGAAAATATTTGTTAAAAGAGAGAGAGAAACACACACACACACAGAAATAGAGACAGAGACAGATAGAGACAGAGAAAAAAAGAAACAGAGAGACAGAGATAGAGAGCATGGGTGTTTAGCATAGTACTATGCCCATAATAGATACTACATAAATGCTTATTCTATTCCTTTCCCCACACTGAGCCACTGCACCTGGTATCTGAAAGCTTATAGAAAACAGGAGCGATAGCACAGGATTGGAGAAGAGAAAATAGCAACCCAGTTTTCAAAAAGAGTAGAGAATAGAATATACACATTGTAGCCTAGTGAGCAAAGAATTTATTTGAAATTCTACAAACTTCTAAATTATGGCTAGGGACCATCTCAAAAAGGAAGCAGTGATCATCAAAAGCATATGATGCCTTGATTTCACCAAAAATAGGTCATGCCAGAATAACCTTATTTCCTTTTTTGAACAGAGTTAAAAAAGCAGACTATAAATAAAATTAACTTAGATTTTAGGAAAGGAATTGACAAGATCTCTCATGTTATTCTTGCAGAAAAGACGGAGACATGTGAGTACAGTTGCACTGATTGGGAGTTGGTTAAGTGACCAATTGGAAGAGTAGTTTTTGTGGTCTCGTGCCATCTTGGATGGAAGTTTCCAGTAGAGTCCCAGAGATCTGTGCTTGACCTTTCCTGTTTGGTATTTTTTCATGACTTGGAGAAAATCCTAGATATGAATTTTGTAGATGACATAAAGCTGCAAGAAATAGCTTACATACACTAGATAAAAAAGGCTCCAGAAAGGTCCTACCAGAACAGACCATTGGGTTAAAACTAAGATCTTTAATAAGGATCAGCCAGGTCTACCATTTGGATTCAAGAAATTGACTTGAAAAGGAAGAAGGGATGCATAGTCTTAAGGAGATCTTGGGATTTCAGTGAACTGAAAATTTGTTTTAGGGGAAAATCTCAAATGATAATGACTCTTCCAAGATGCATTGGGCTGTTTCAGGTGCTTATGGGAACCCTCTTTCAGGCAGAGGCTGAATGTTGTTTGGAATGTCTTAGAAAGAAAAGATTCTTGGTCAGAAAGGAAGTGGAATTAACTGTCCTTTTTACTGGGAGAAGGGATGTGTTGTGAAAGCTTGATAAGCAAGATGGCCTGAAGCAGAAGGGATACTGGAGTACTGGTGAGAACAATATTGCATGCATTACTTATTACATCATGGGTGCTTGGTGAAGGAAGGGATAGCTAATGAAATTAGAGACTAGGAAATGATCATTATAGGAGGTCAAAATGAAGAAAGAAGATGATGATGAATAGGAAAGTTATAGAAAGGGCAATATCAGAGTCAGGCCTTGGAGATAGTTCTTCAAATCTCTGCCCAAGTTGGGTTCTGTCGGCAGAGTCATGGTTCAAAATAGGCACGGGGAGCCAAGAGGTGGCTAACTCCTCTTCTCCATTGGTCTGCTGAATGGGCAAAGGATTGGCTTCCATGGAGGAGAATGGCAGAAGGGTGGCCACCAAGGAAAGCAAACTGTCCCATAGAGCCAAGAGGTTGCGGGAGGAGGAGCAATTATGATGAAGGACGAGGTAGACCATGCTCAGATGGATTCTTCAGATATAAGGGACAGATCTAAGATACAGGGTGGAGTGGGAAAGTGGGATGAGGACCATGGAGAATAGTCTGCCCTAGTAATTGTAGATGGCAGGGATTTGTGTAGAAAAGTGAAAGGACCCCATCTAAACGAGGTGATTTATGGGGTCACTGGAGAGAATGAGACACCCAATGAACCCAGCATTCCAACTAGAATGTTGGTGTGAGATTCACTGGCCACACACATCTCTCTGCCCAGCTATGATTGATTTTAGCCCGGTGTGTGAAGGAAGCCTGGGCCTTTGCCTTAGGGTTCCTGAAATCCTCTGCCCTGTCTACCAAGCGAGCCAGGCCCTTTTGGTGGGGGTTCTTGGGAAACTGCTTCTCTGATGTAATAGATCACTATTCTGCTGGTGAATAGGAGGTTCCCTGCATGTGGAGAGAGTTGGAAGGCAGCCCATGGGCTCTAACTGTGTTACCCCAGGAGGCCTCTTCTCTCTGGGCCTGTGTGAAATCTGCTGAGGCACTTCTGCCAGGCAGTCCCTTGAATGTGGGGATCCAGGTGGCTATAGTTGGATTAAGAAGGAGGTGAGTTTGAGGGCAGGCAGCTAGGTGGTGCAGTGGGTAGAGCACCAGGCCTAGAATCAAGAAGAATTGAGTTTAAATGAAGCCTCAGGCACTTCCTCCCTGTGTGATCCCTGGCAAGTCAGAGAGTTGACACCCTGTATACCTCAGTTCCCTGACTGTAAATTGGGGACACGCTGAAAAAATAAATGGCAAACCACTTGTGTCTTTGTCAAGAAAACCCCATGACTGAACTGCACCCACACATGGTAGGGTGGGCATAAAGCTGTGGCTGCAGAGATTTGGTTCTCCAGGACTCAACAATAACAACTCTCTTTGATTAAAGGTTTCCCTCTGTTATCCCCCAGCCATAGCAGGTACTGGCTCAGCCTGGCCTCCCTAAGCCAATGGCAGGGCTACCTCTGCCCCAAGGCCTGGGCCAGGGCTCTGGAAAGTTTTCTTTGACATCTGGTAGCACCCTTGGTACTACTCTCTCCTCCTTGACCAGAGACTTATGGGGCTGGCCTATACCTAGGTTGGCATTCTGAGCTACTGGAGCCTCAAGTTAGGGATGGGCTAGGGCCACAGCTGGAATGATTGAACCTCTTGCCACCTGCCCTTCCAGGGCAGCTTGACTGCTCAGAATTGTGGTTAGTAAGTTTAGAGGCCTCTGGTTATTTCTGTTTGTCCAGATTTCCCCTGATTCATGAAGTCTACTAACATATACTCAATACCTATAGATATGTAATTATAAACTACACTTTAAAAATATAATTACAATTACAAGAAAGAACTAGAATAATTACTATCCCTTATTCAAACCACTTTAGATTCTCAGTGCCAGAATACTGCTTGATGCCTAGTTATCATTAGAGCCAGGCCCCTGCAACTCAAAGCAGCAGAAATGACAACATGCTAGGATTTCACTTAGGGGGATATGCCTGTGCTTCTGTAAAAACAGAAGCATGATATTTAACCTATATCACATTGCTTGATGTCTTAGGGAAGGGAAAGGGAAGGAGGAAGGGAGAAAAATTTGGAACACAAAATCTTACACAAATGAATGTTGAAAACCATTTTTATATGTATTTGAAACAAAATATTAAAAATGTATTTATAGCCATCACTTAAATTTACATTGTTTCTATTACAGTATTACTAGTTGCTTTTCATGTGATTATTATTATTGCTGGTGAGGAAAAAAAACTGCTATGTTTAAGGGGTTTGAGATGCATTGACTCTTCAAACCAACAGGTAAGCTTTTGACAAGTGAATTTTGCACGGCTCTGATGGTTCTTTGTCGCCCCCAGAGCAGCTTTCTCTGCTCATCAATAGTACAATAGATTGATGATATAAACACATCTATATATGCATTAGTCGAATTTGGTAAGCACAGTTTTCTGCTGTACTGTAACATTTATGTTCTCAAAAAGTACCATACTGTGTAAAATCATGCAATACAAACCACAGGACTAATGGAGAAAATGGAGTTAGGGGCACAGTGCTCAAATTTTCATCAGTGACACATAAAAAAAAGATAGGACCCTAATAAAAACAGTAGCACAGTTTTATACATGTTAAATGGCTAAATGGTTACACATGTTAAATGGAATACATAAATGGTACAATAAATAGTAGCTGCCATCTGCAGCCTGCTGTTCAGCCTACTACTATGCCTGTGCCCTTGGCTGCACAAGCAAATTGGGCAGGCCACAAGTCTGGGCTGGAGGCCATGGTGGAGGAGGGTCAGGGTGGTGAAGACCGCAAGATAGACTATAAATATGGCATCTTTGCCTTGATGAAGATCCCAGGTTTGCTCATGAAAATGGTCAACTGAGAAAAAAGCAGAACCAGGAGTCAAATCCAAGTCAGAGCCTTTTCTTTCCTTTTTTGCATGTAAAGATAAGACCATAAGCATGGACACTTATAGCATCTCAGTTGTTTTATTTTGATATTAGTACTATTTGATTTCTCCCTTATTTTCCGATATATTCCTCATGTTAGATATGTTTGATGTTAATTCCTTACTAGTCCCAAAATCGTGCTGCTTCTGGAACAGATGGCTTCATTGTGTCTTTGTCTAGCCATTATTGCAATTTTAGTCTTCTCAAGTTTTATTTTCATCCCTACTCCTACATCATGAAGAACTTTTGGGTTAAACTTCAAATAGTATAGTTCTACTCTCATTGATGATGAGAATAAGTCTTGACAAAAAAAGTGGCAGATGTACCCCATTTTTCTGCTGTCCCCCAACCATTTTCTTCTCTATTTGTTCTTACGATGTTTGGGAATTATGGTTTGGAGTCTCATTATAGATTTCCTGTAGATTCATTTTCCATTCTACCATTCTTCATTTACTGGTACTTGTAACTGTCCCAAATGAGTATATTGTGAACTGGTTTTTCCCCTGATTGTCAAATTTCTCTACTTGGCAAACAGATCAAATGTTGATTGACTGACAGTTTCTTGGTTTCCCTGTGGTGATGAAGCTTCTTTTCACAGTCAATAAACATTTATTGTTCTAAACACCAAGGGTGCAGAGAAAGGCAAAAGACAGGCCCTGCTCTCAAAGAGTTCCCAATCTAAATGAAGATACTGCATGAAAATAACCGTGTAAAAATAAGCTATCTCCTAATTAATAGGAAATAACAAAGGAAAGGCGCTAAAATGAAGAGGAATTGTAAAAAGGCTTCCTGTAAAAAGTGGAATTTTAGCTGGGAAAAAAGCTAGGTGATGAAATAAGGAAGGAGAACATTCCAGGGACAGGGGGTCAGAAAGACTGAAAAATGCCTCTGGGAAACAGAGTATCTTGTGGGAGGAACAGCAAAGAGACCACTATCATTGGTTCCGAGAGTATGTGGGGGAAAGGAAGAGGTATTAGCTGTAAGAAAAAGGAAATGGCAGAGATAGAGCTAGGTAGGCTATGAAGGGCTTTGTGTGCCAAACAGGGTTTTTATTTGTTCCTGGAGATGATGTGGGGGACCCCTGGAGTTCATTGAGGGTAACAGGGTGACATAGATCTATGCTTTAGTAATACTTTGACAGTTGAGTGGAGAATGGGTTGGAATACGGAAAAGAATTGTGGCAAGAAGGTCAATCAGGAGATTGCAGTAGTTCAGGCATGGTAGCTGTCCTTGTCACAGTTCTTTTATGTGTAGTAGGAAATGATGCTAGAATGAAAAGAGTGCTAGAGTTTGTATTGGGAGATCTGAGTTCATATCCCATCTCTGCCACATAATAGTTGTTGGACCTTAGGCAAATTACTTAATTTTTTTCAATAAAAAGATAAAATCAAACTAGATTATCTCCAAGTCCCTTCCAGTTGTACATCTCTAATCCCATGTCTGTGGGATACATCATTAGATGATCCCAAAGGTCCTTTCTAACACTAAATCTGTGGTCCTTTATCCATTTTCATTTTTCTGCTCCAGTAGCTTGTTTGGAGATGGAATTCCCCACAGTGATGCCTTCTCATCTTTATCTTTACTTCTGGATGGTATTGATTTTGACCTTTGCTTTAATGAGTCAATGGTCTCAATGAACACAAACAGCTGATTCAAAAATGACTCCCATTTATGTAACCAATCATGTTCTGTCTAGTAAAGCATAGTCTGTTCGTAACTTGTCATGTATAAGACCTCCCAACTCTCGCCTTAAAAATATATTCATGATATAAAAGTGGAAGACTTGAGAGAAATAGACAAACTTTTGCTTTTTTTAATTCTCAAAGCAGAGCATGCTTCCTAACACATTCTTTTGTTCTATTCTATGCCTACCTTCAAGTGGACATCACTATGTACTAATGTCTATTTCAGCTAGGTTTGGAGGATCTTATTAAGTTCTCTGTAGAAGTGATCACTTCTTCACTTTCTATGATAAGTGTTGGCAAATAAGCTTCCGGTTTTTGGTTGGCCTATTTGCTTATGTTCCTTATGAAAATCTCATGATGATCAAATATCCCATGGAATGCTGGGGTTTTTTGTTACTTCCTTCTGGCCTTGTCAAAGAGAATCTCTCTGCCATACTTGATTAGGCTAAACCTTATACTGTCATAATATTTCATCTGGATCATAATGAAAGCTTTTCCAGGTTGGTTAAACCTGCCAGAGAATGGATTCAACTGCCATAGCCTTCAAAACCTCCGAATCGCTCACTCACACATCACAATAAGAAGGCATTGGAGAAGGACTTCCAAGGCTGTGATAGTAATTTGTGGAGGTGGTGTAGGAAGGACAGGAAATACATAACAAATGGTGTCCAAAATCTACATTTCATTTTGCAAACAGTTGTGCTTTATTTCACTGATTGTTTTTACTTTACAGATTTTTTAGTGCTGTAAGGTTTGAAACTTAGAGATACATTTTACAGTGTTCTAGTAGCTAATGTACATTTTAATTTCCTGTGTGAAAAAAAATAGAATTCTAACTGACCATTCCAGTTAGCTTTCTCCTTACCCCCTAAAGGCTATTTAGTTTTTATGTAGGTTAAGAAGTAAAGCTGGTTTTCTGGATTAATGAGAGTTATCTTTCCATAATTTTAGCCTGTTCTGGAAAATAAACTAATTGCTACTGAGAAATCATATGTACTGCTTTCCTGGATTTTCCTCAGATTTGGATTCCCCCCTCCCAAGTTACTAAGATTTAGCATTTATAACATAAACCTTATTTGGAATATGTTTCTTATGTTATTGATTACTTGTGAAGCGAGGAAGTGATGTAACTTTACAAACGAGTTGTAGAATAGTTCAGTAGTTTTGCTCTGCATTGCAACAGAATTTAATAACAAGATAGAGAGTAGAACTCAAAGCTTCTACATTTCCTATCAACTTAGTTATTGCTTTGAATTATTTTCTAGCATGACTTTTTCTTTAATAGCCTTAAGCTTAATTTTTATTTGTGCTTATATTCACAATCTAGCTATCCAGCGCCATTTGGGAGATATTGACCAATTTTGGAACATTTTGATATATGTAATATCTCCTCTTGAATTCGTGAGAAGACTTAATATTCGATGAAATGATAGAGACACTAAGAAACAATGAAATCATTTGATAAGGTCCAGTGGCTCCTTGGCACTTATATCCCCAGCTGCTTGGGATCCTTCTTTGTGTTGAACAATGGAGAGGAAAGAAAGGAGGGCCTGGTCAATTTCTTGGAATATTTTGCATCTCCCATATTGGTTGACCTGAATTGAATCAACTGTTTATTTGTTTCATTCACTAATATCTTCTGACAGTCCCCACATGCTGTCTCTTCCAAAATCTACAAAATGTCTATTGTCTTTCCATTTGAAATTGGTACTTTTTCCTTCAGTTTTGTTTTTATGTTTTTATGAGGACTTACTTGGGTCAAGGCGAGTAAGAATAGCAAGACCACATTAGAATTTAGAATTAAGGTTTCCATTACTATTTATTTGCCTAAAGTTTGGGGAAAAATTGTAAAAACTGCCCCACTACATTTTAGTATATGAGCAAGAGAGAAACATACCTTTAAAAAATTATCTAAGTCGGAAATGCAAAGTAAAGATACACATCCCTAAATATTTAATCAGAAATTAAAGAATATTAATAACTCAAAACCTCCCTCTGAATATGGTAATAAATGCAGAAATGGTAATATATACTCCCATATTTAGCCTCCATCTATTTAGCCCAAGATGATAATATTGTCTTATAAACAGGAAATGCCCCCCAATGTGGGTCTGATTGTCTTCCCCAGCTGGGTGATAATGTGCTGAAGCAATGCCCCAACTCACATTTCTCAATGAATAATATCCCCCTCATCTTTGGTAATGTTGTGAAATAATTTCAAAACCCTTCTCGAGGCATCTGCTCTGAGCTAGGGAGCTAAGCACCAGTGAGGCCAAAAGTTTTTCTCTTTATTTGTCAGCCTGAAGACACAGATGTTGTTTGTATTGCTGGGTAGTACTGAGTATACACTAAAATATCATTGTTTTCACTAAGATGAAGGGACATACCACCAGTGCAAGTGAATTCCATAAGAATTAGTTCCAAGTAGAATATGACTTGAAGAGGAGATATTACCTATATTAAAACATACCCTCCCTGCCCTCAAATGAGAAACAAAATGCATATTTCAAGAGCCTCTCTTTATACGACCTGAAGATACAGAAGAAACCCCTGTTGTTTCTCAAACAGTCATCACTCTTGATGTATTTCAAAGACTGGCTGTGAAAATCCAGATGGAAACAGCAGTAAGCTGAAAACTTTGAGGTAAGAAGACCCCAACAGGGATCTAGTACTCCATTATACTAATACTAAAAATAATGCTTCATTTGGCCTTATGGCTTAGGTTGGAGTAAAGACTCAAGTTCAAGGATTTACAGAAAAATCGTACGCGGGATGGGTTTTATGATTATGTGACACAGCAAGCAATCCCTTCACAACATCAACCACAAAAAGTACAGACACTGTACGGCAATGCAGAAATTTGACACACTGGGCTCTAGGGTCTCTCATGTGAGGAAGGAAACTTCTGCTATGACGAAGATTGCAGTGGGAGTACAGGCTCTGAAAATGTTGATATATTAAAGGTGGGGTTGTTTGAGAACAGGTATGTTGTAGGATACCAGAGCTGGAAGGTTATGTTCCTGACCAGATCCGGTTACTTTTTGATACTAGAGTCAAGTGGAAGTTTCCTAATCAAGACCAGAAATTGAGTAAGGGTTAATGTTAGTAACAAACTTCAGAAATGAATGTTGAACACAACTGCTGTAGTCATCTAAGAGCCTCATCTAGTCAAAAGCCATGGTTGTTGACATGTTTGATATCAAGTTAGAGGCTGTCATTGTTTATGTGGTTATGGTCATTAGGACCCCTCCACCTAAGGAACTCGGTCTTTAAATCCTAACAGTTAATACTACATTAAACAACATATTTAAAACATCAAAATAATGACGATAATGTAATTTGACAGTGCTTTCAAATTTGCAAAATGCTTTACATGCATCATTTTTCTTTTGAGCTCCACAGCAGCCCCACAAGTAGACATTACTATTCTCTTTGTACAGAGGAAGAATCGAACATTGGACTCATTTAAGTAACTAATGCATAGACATATGGTTGGTAAGTGTTAGAAGTGAGAGATTTGAAGCCAGGGCTTCCTGACTTCAAGCTCAGATGCCCCTCATATATGCAAAAACATAACTTGGTAAGAATGGAATTACTAGGATTGAACATATCCTTTTCAAGAGCCCACAGGTTCACGTCCTAATTGCTTTCTTTACGATTTTCTCATTTTCTCCAGTAACTTTCCCCCACTTAGTTGGGTTTGTGCTTATCCATATTTTTTTTTTCTGCAATGGACTACTAACCCATTCCTCTTGTGTTACCTGTCAGAATTTCCCGTGACTTAGGACAGGGTTTTGCAGATGCTAACAATAAGAGAAATACCTTCTTGGTACCATGATGAGAGGGATGATTCTGGTATCACAGTGATATGAAGTCTCTCATAGAAAAGCCACTTCTGTTGCTTTGATACACTGGTACTTCAGAATGGATCCAAGACAGTCTGTCAGGTGTTAGTTTTAACTATGTTGGTGTTTTTGTGTATTTTCCTATATTTCCTCTGGCAATCTGTATGTTTTGGTATCAATCCAATAAGTAAACATGTGGAGCTTTAATAATGGCTTGTTAGCCATGATGTTCTCCGTGATGTAGTTATAGTGGACCTAGATTTATACTTGGCCATTCATACTCTCTCACCTTGGCAACTAGTGCCATGCATATGTAAGATGAATAACCAAATTATGGGAGCAACCTCTCCCCGAAGACAAGAAATACTAAGCCATTGGGATCAATCCCATTGCTTGTTAGCAGTACCCAAGTTGCTACCGAGTTCATAACCAATAGCTACAGGTTTTTCATTTCTTGCTCTTTTGATAAAAATTCGTTACTGGGGAAGATGAAGGAAGTTCATTCAGTTGTTTCCCTTATTTAAAGTGGTTAGTTCCAGGCATCACATTTAGGAAGGGTACTGGGGAGTTGGAAGAAAGCATACAGGATGATAAAGGCCTGAGTTTATATCTTATGAAGATCAGTTAAAGTTATTAGGAAAGAGTCCAGGAGAATAGGATAACTCTTGGTCAGAATTTGAAGGGACCCCATGTAGAAGAGGAATTAGACTTGTTCTGCTTGGTCTCACATGTGCAAAAAGTAGTAGAAGTTTCAAAGAAGCCTGTTTGGGCTTGATGTTGAAGGAGTATAGCTACTAGGGGGACCCCCCGACCTTGGGAGGGGGCTTCTGCCTAACAATCTATCTGTGATTCTAAAGTCTTCTGGCTTTGGAATCTATGATCCCGAGATTCTTCTGGTAATCTGACAATGATTGAAAAAGTCCTTGGGCTTGGAATATAATAATATTTCTTCCCTGAGATATTAGGGAAGATATAGTAGTGATCCTAAAGCCCTCTGACTTTAGAGCGCTATCGTTCTCTATCAATGATTCTAAAATCTTCTGGCCTTAGGATAGTCCTAGACCTGCTGGTCAGTGATAGCTAAATTCCGGAGACCACTCCTCAGTTCTACCTCTAGGCGATAAAAGTAGCATATCGGTGACAGGAAGGACTGGATAAAGGTGTCTCCTTGCTTCTGGTTCCTTGCTAAATTCATTGGAATTTTGACCACTTCAATTGGCTTTACAATTACAATAAACTTTGCCCCTTCATTTGTGAGTGAGATAGACAGATGAAACTTTCTCAAGAAGTCTATGAGACTAGGCCTGAGTCACGTGATCCCTATTCCAAGAGGTTGCTGGCTGTCACATGATCTCTAGGCCTAGAGGTCTCTAAAGGCCAAGACCCTAGGTCAGTGACAAGAAGTGACATGACCCACAGGAAGCAAACAACATTGGTGACCATTGGTCAGTGATGGTTACTTTCTTTTAGTCCATCTTGTTGGAATCTTTACAAACTGCTAACTAATTAAAGTTGATCTGATCTTACAAGAAGATGTTTTGGGCCAGAACCTGCAACAAGGTACTAAGTAGAACTAATTAGTATAATGCTTGTGTTTACACCTTTACTCATCGGAGTTCATAAGTTTGCCAGATTCAAAAAGTAAACTTTGTAACTTGGTGAATTCACACCTCCCTTAAAGCTCTTAGGGCCAGAGAGCACTATGAGAGAAAACCCATAATCCCATTCTCTCAGAAGAGTCAGATATAAGGCCAGTGAAGAGAGAGCTATTCCAGAATATATTTTCCATTTGGTGGCAGAAGAGAGTTCAGCTGCATTGGAGAGGAGCACTCTGGTGCAGACACAGAGCACTTTGGGAGATTTCAGCGGAATTACGACAGAAGCCCTCTCTCCGAGGCAAGGGAGAATATTTTCCATTTGGCTGGCTGGTGGCAGAAGAAGAGTTTTCAGAGGATAAAGCTACAAGTGGAGAGTTCAGTGGACAACCAGATTCATCTTCATCTCACCCCACTGTAGTTGGTGGCTGGGCTCCTGCACTTCCCCCACTGAGACCAAGCCGGTCTGAAAGACTCACCAGAAAGCTAGCCGAGCCCCAAGTGAAGGAGACAAGAGATTCATTCCATCTCTGTGCTGGTTGGAGGCTGAAGAAAGCAGAAGCAGAGGCTGAAGGACAGAACCTTTGGATTTGGAGATATTTGGAGGGCTCTAAGCTAAACCAGCTGTGTTTTGAGAAGAACAAGAACTCCAACATTTGAACTCCAACATTTTGGCGCCCCACATTGGGCGCCAAAATGTGGTGATCTTCTTCCCAAATGCAGCTAGGTGATAAAAGTTCAGATCTTTTATTGTCTCCAATATAGCCCGGTTAGCTTAGAGGCCTGTCTCTCTGCTTGGTTCCAAGAGCTCCCTCTGAATGTCTCCACCATCTAATGAAAAGACTTGGGTCTTTTGCTATGTAACCAGCTGTCATGTTTCCTGCTGGTCAGGTCCAGGAGTACATGTTGGGAGCTGAGTTGTTTCCCAGGTGTGCCTGGGCCTTTCCCTGCAGGGACTAAATAGATGCTTTCTCTTTGTACCTAAAGATATCTCTGATTAGTTAATTTGGGAAAGGGGGTCTAGCACCTGTCCCACACACTTGGATGTGGGTTCAAGCCCGCAAATTCTTTTGAGATGCCAGTCTGTGACCCCTGACTTTTTGGGGTCCCTTCCCAATTTCAACAGTGTCACTCCCAGCTTGTGAATAGAGCTATCCAAAAATGAAAAGTCCTGATTTGAGAGATGAGAAAAGAGAGAGGGGTTTCCTTTACTGAAGGCCTTTCAGCAAAGACCAAATGATCATTTACTTACAGAGATTACATTCTTCAACTGTGGTTATACCAGATGAACCACCATGATCTCTTCTAATTCTTAGATTCTCTGATACTATGGAGAGAAGATTTGCAGGTAGCTTCTTGGGAAGGTTAGACTTCAACTGGACCTTGAAGATAGAAGATTTAGAGATCGGCAGTTATTCAAAATGGCAAGTTTGAATAGTTTGAATAATTGAAGTTTTACTAAGTGAAAGAGAGCGCCAATTGTTCCACACAGTACAGCGGTGCTTGCTTTTCTTATATACCCACCCCAGGATGGATGTTTTCAGAAAATATCACCTTCTTTTCAAGGTGAGAGTATGTGAATATACATTCCCATGCGTGCTCACTATTGTTTTGCACATCTCAGCTCATTGGACTCACTTGCCTGTTTTATGGTACTTTAAAAGCAATTGCTCAACAAATGAATGTCCTTTGAAATTGCAAATATGTGTGTGTGTGTGTGTGTGTGTGGACACACACCCACATAAGTAACAAACTTCTTCATATACAATGCAAGTGTAATCAGATATGGAAGTGTTACTTCAAGACAGAGGTGGATACAAAGGCCTTTGGGCCCAGAAGTGTTATGAACAGCCGGTAAATTGTATCAACACAGGTAAGAAATGAGAAATTTTTAGGGCCATTGAGCACCATGCATTTTCTGTGTTCAGTAGCCCTGAAAATTTCTCATTTAGGCCAGGAAGTCTCTGTCTCATCCAAATGTGGAAATGAAGGGAACACTCTCACTTTCACATTGATCGAAAATCCTATTGAAGTGTATGGAGCCTTCTCCATCATCCCCACTCCCTGCTTCCCTTCCAGATTATATTTACAAGAAATGCCCACCTTGGCCATTGTAGTGTACCTGCTGTCTACCTGTGTGGGCCTTAGGTAGAAGCTCTGTGACCATATGGGTGTGTAGTTAGGTATTGTATGTAAATGGAGCCTTGCACTGAAGAAGGAAATTAGCTTGAGGAAATAGTCAGCAGCTGCTTAATATCTCATTGTGTTTCCTTCCTCTCCTTGCTCAGCTGAAAAATATTGTAATTTTTCTAGTTTAAAAAATCAGAGCAGTTTCTGTCCCTTTTGGTTACCTCCATGTTTTTTCTTTATCTCAATTCTTCTTTACCTTGTAATTTGTATCTTCATGTTATTTGACAATGATTACTGTCTTCGGTTGGAGCCCTGCTAAAGATTTGCAATTTTTTCTCTGTTCGCCCTACTTTGGAATTCATCTCTTTCTTCCATTAATATGATCTTTTAAATATATTCTGGGGCAGCTGTATCATAGCCAAGCCTAGTCACAAAGCACGATTGCTTAGACACTAGACTTTTAATTCCCGGCACAGGTTTTTGACTGTTTTCCACTGCACCGGCACAAAGACATATCTGCAAAATTAAATAAGATATAATTGGTAGATGCTTGAGTACAGAGATATGGAGTGCATTTGGAACTGGGAAGCAGAGATTAGGCTTCCAGAAGCAGAATTAGTTTCTTTAAGGCCTTTGATGATTTGAAAGGCCATCCTAGCAGGTAGGAACACTCCATTTTTTACTCTTTTGCAAGAGAAGACTGATGATGGTCAGCAGGAAAGTAAAGGTGATACCAGGGATGCTTCATCTTTTCTTAGTTAGAAGCCATTAAGGCTTTCAGAAGGTTGCTTATAGAACCCAAACAAATGATGTGATCTAGTTCTGTTAATCTACTTTGTACAGTTTCTAGCACAGCTCAGTATGTTCAGTAAAGGCTTTGGGGGGACCAAAAAGAGCAGGAGACAATAAGGAGATTCTGACTTAGTTTGCTTGAGAATGAGTTAAGAATTTAGGTATTTTGTGTGTAAATAAAAGTGCAAGAATTTCTTGCCCTTCCCCTACCATCACCAACTTGAGTGAGTCAATTAAATGAGCTTTAAAACTGGCGCTGTAGCAAAATTGTCTTGCCCTTGGATGAAAAAGGGAATAAATCTAGGGTACCTCAACCTCATATGCAGCCCCGTAAATTTGAACTTTATCTTATCAAGCTTCCAGCCCCTACTTGGGACCAAGGCCTGTCAGGCTTAGGCATTGTGTCACCTGCCTTGCCATTAACCACCCCACCTAGTAGCATCTACATAACTGCCAAAATGATTTGCTTAAAAATCATTTAAGCTTAAAATGTGTTCTCTGAAAACTTCAGTGATGATTGTCTAGAATAAAATCCCAGCTCCTTCATTTGACCTTTAGAACTCCCCCCAACTTATCATATTCTCTCCCTCCATTTTCACCAAATTGTCTTACTTGCATCTCCTATCTTTGTGGCTTTTCCCAGGCTGTCTGTGTATCTATAAGATTCTTCCTCCTCACTTCTTCTTGGAGCTTCTAGGTCCCTTCAACACTCAACTGAAATGGCACCTTCTTTAGGAAGTTTAGTCTTGCCTATATGTACAAAAATATTCATATCAACTCTCTTCACAGAGCAAAAAAAGGATGATCGAGGAGATGCCCATCAATTGGGGAATGGCTGAATACATTGTAGTATGTGTTTGTTACAGGATGAGCAGGGAAAAAAAATCTGGAAAGTCTTCCATAAACTCAAGCAAAGTGAAATGTGCTATATGCAAAGTAATAGCAATGTTCTAGGATGACCAGGTGTAAAATGACTGTGCTGTTCTCAGCAGTATGGTGATCCACAGCTACTCTGAAGGACTTAGGATGGAAATCCTATCCATTCCTAGAGAAGGAACTGATTGTGTCTGAATACAGATTGAAGCATTCTCTCATTTTTTTTTAAAAAAAAAGCTATTTTTCTTGAGAGTTTTTATTTTCATCAAGGTGGGAAATCTGTTTTCTTTCACATATTTTTGGAGAAATGTTTTGTATAACTTCACATGTAGTTTCTTAATTGTGAATGGGGATAAGGAAGAAAACCTAGAACTCCAAGATTTTAAAAGCAAATGTAAAAAATTGTTTTGAATATAACTGGGGGAAAATATCAAATTCATTAATTAATTAACAATAGGCAGAAGCCGGGGAAAAGCAGCTTTGTCCTGTTTCTTGCAGTTGATATATTATGCCACCTCAGTGCCCAAATTCCTCTGTTTTCATTTTGCTTTTATACCATATTTACTTCTCTGTTAATTTTTTATATCACATCCCCCAAGTAGAATGGAAACATCTTGAAGGCAGGAACTGTCTTGTTTTTCATATTGGTATCCCTAGTGCCTAGAGAATACTGTATCTGGCACATGGTAAGTACTTTAAAGGTCCTGTTGGTTTGGCTTTATTTCAATGTTTAGGATCATCCTTTAGTACTTAGAAAAGCTAGATCTAGGAAATGGTCTGATTAAGCTGGGAAAATAATCTTTCTGATATCTTGTGATCGTTTAAAAACAGGAAATAATCCATTCATATCTAGGACCAGTAACAATTATCAAATCAGTAAAAGTTCTTATAAATAAATTGTTTACATTTATTCATGATAATGTACGCACTTTATAGCATCTACAAGGGAAAAGCCTGATAATTATTACCTGATGATGTTTTGCTTAACGTGAAATTATCTTCTCCGTAACCTTTTTATCCATTTAAAAGTTCAGGAGAAATGAATGATTAATTTTTGTTTGAAAGGAACTGACAGAGTAATTTGTCTTTTAGCTTTCATGTATAAGGTGCATTCTGATGGTAATCCATGCATCTTGGTGACCTCTCTTTTCAAGACAATATGCCATCCCAAGTGAAAATGGCAAAAGATGAGTATAAAAAAACTCACAATTTTGACTACATTAACATTATGTTTGCTATGACTACGAATTAAATAGCAGATAACTTGAGCAGCAGATGGCAATTAGTACAAGATCATTATTAGGGGGACTTGTTTGTACTTCTTGTCAAGGGTAATCATTTATTTTTATTTTGATCTTTCTGCATTTTGTGCTGAATACATGAAGTTTTTTTGAATTTTACAAATGTAAAAAAATTAAATGTTGCATTTCAATATTTCATGTGTCGAGATCTGAGGCCAGAATGCCATTTTGGGCCAATGAATGGTCATTCTTCACACTATTAATGGAGTCATTGTTTGTGAATTTGCCGATGAATTTCCCTGCCATTGTCATTAGCTGTTTTCGATATTTAGCCATAACAAATGCATTGTAAGAATGCTTAGGAATCACGAAACCATATAACATTTGAGCTGGAAAGGATAGTAGGAATTTAACACAAACTCTTCATTTTGTAGAAGCGTAATAAGAGAGAAGCAGCCATAGTATAGAAGATAGTCAGAAAGAGCAGAGTTCCATCTTTAACAAGCAATGGCTTGTAACACAGAACAAACCCCTTAATTTCTCCCTTTCCCATGCAACTCTCTAAGACAATAAATTGCAGGAAACATGCTGATTTATAGAGATAAAGGCAATTCTTCACTAAAAGTTTTCTATTCTGAAGAAATC
Source organism: Antechinus flavipes (assembly GCF_016432865.1). NCBI lineage: Eukaryota > Metazoa > Chordata > Mammalia > Dasyuromorphia > Dasyuridae > Antechinus > Antechinus flavipes. The sequence continues at coordinate 49,993,777 of NC_067404.1, forward strand.
ACAACAGCAGTAACAACAACAATAATAATACTACTGGGCCTGTATCCTAAAGAAATCACAAAAAAAACAAAAAGGAAAAAAGGAACCACCCATATATACAAAAATGTTTGTGGCAGCTCTTTTTGTATTGGTAAGGAACTGGAAACTGAGTGGATGCCCATCATTTGGGGAATGGATGAATAAATGATGGTATATCAACGTTATAGAATATTATTGTTCCATGACATGCAGGATGATTTCAGAAAAGCCTGGAGGGACTTACTTGAACTGATGCTCAGTGAAGTGAAGTAGAACTTGAATATCACTGTACACAGCAACAGCAAGATGATATGATGATTGATTCTAATAGACATGGCTTTTTCCAACAATGAAATGATTGAGGCCAGTCCCAATGATCTTCTGATGAACAAAGCCATCTACACCCAGAGAAAGGATTGTGGGAATTGAGTTGGGATCATAACATAGTATTTTCACTCTTTTTGTTGTTGTTTGCTTGCATTCTGTTTTCTTTCTCATTTTTTTTTCTTTTGATCCTTTTTTTGTGCACCATGATAATTGTGGAGATGTGTATAGAAGAACTGGACATTTACTACTTATATTGGATTACTTGCTGTCTAGGGGAGGGAGGAAGGGAAGGGAGGGAGAAAAACTTGCAACACAAAGCTTTGCAGTGGCAAATGTTGAAAACTATCATTTCATGTGTTTTGAAAAGAAAAGGCAATTATTTAAAAAAAACAATAATAATAACTGACATTTGTGCAGCACTTTAAGGTTTGCCAAGTATTTCATGTATGTTGTAATCACTTGAACCTCCCAACAACTTTGTGAAACACTAGCTATTTTCTCCATTTTACAGATAAGTAAATTGAAGCTTAGAGATCTTATAATTTGCCTACATCATAGAGCTAGTAAGAGATTTCCCAATTCCAGGTCCAGAACTTTCCTTTACACTATTCTTCTGCCTTTCCAAAGTGGTTATTTCCCCAAGGTTTTTCCCAAGCTGTTTAGTAGTAGTCGCTTTTGAATGACATCCCCTGTGTGTCCAAGGTAAAGGAAACTAATTTTTGAATTATTCTGTTGATTTGGAGCAACTCCTTTAAAAGTAGTCATCTAAATAGTAAATCAATACTAATAAAATAATTATTTTAATTAATATTTTAATAAATATCAATTATTTAAATACTTAAATGGTTTAATAAAGCCATTTACCTCAATATCTTGAAGTATACCAGAACTATCAGTGATAACAAGAGCTCATAAAAAGATCTTTTTGACTTTTTGGAGACTTAACTATGACAGTTTAAAAATGCTGATATAAGCAACTTTTCTTTTCCCTTCCAAGATTTTATAAATGAACTTTCCATAGCCAGTATCTGAACATCAACACATGGGCCCAGGGACAAAGCAGTCCATTTTCATCTATACTTCATGGTATACTCCGATCCCAGGGCCCGCAATAAACCAGTCACCTTAGTCTTGCAACCCTTAACCTCAGGGCTCCCCCACAGCTACTAAACCCTCATCAGTGATGGCTCCCATTCTGCCATTTCTTCATAAATCTGGAGTTTAGTCAGTATGCTCTCCAGATATAAAACGATCACTGGCAGGAAACAGAGGAATCTCTTTCCTTCTTCAGCAAGACTGCTGCTGCCTCTTTGAGAATAAATTCAGAAAAGAGGGAGCCTGCGCTAATGCTTATAGTTACTCGCATATTCTTTCTTTCCCAGGGAGAACAAATGATAGAACTCATTTCTACTTGTGAAATCTTTTGTTGCCAAGAATGAATAAAGACAGACTTTCAACCTTCTCACAATGTTACTTTCAGAAAGTATGTAATCCTTCTAAATCTCAGATGTCATTTGCCAGATTTTTCTTCAAAATAAAATTAACGAAGAATAATATCACCCATGTTCAAATCAGTTTATCCACTTCTTTCTATTTGATTGCCACTTGGAAATGAAGATAAAAAGAAAAAAAATGTATCTTCCCTTAAAGAATTCCCAGTATACAAGTTCTTGTAGGTTTTACATATTTTACATGCAGACCCATCTTCAAAATTCATACTTTGTACTAATTCAGATCCATATACCCTTTCCCTCCTTAATCTTAATGAGGTTTGGCTATAATATTTCTGTGTATAGACATACACATCTAGCAGGAATTTGTGGCTATTTGTGAAAACTGATCCCTGACCAACATCATGGCAACTTAAACAACAAGCCAGCTTACAGACAAGGAGATGGGTGGGACTCTTCTTCTATCATTGGTAAAAAAAACAAACAAACAAACAAACAAAAAAAAACCTCAACTCAAACATTTATTAAGTACCTATTATATAAACTCTGTTTTGGGTATGGGAATACCAAGACTCAAATGCAAAAATACTTCACAGGCTCAAGGAATTTATATCCTACTTCAGTATTTAAAAACCCAGTTCCATAGGTTACCTATCATTTTCCAGGTACATTTTTCTCAGGAACCTTCACTATTTAGATTTCAATGTAGCTATTTGAACATTGATATCCTAACTAAGTGTTTGCATTGTTTTGTGGCCACAGCTTTTGGATAAAACTAGACATAATAGAGGGGATTATTATAATTTCTTTTTTTTCCCCTGAGGCAATTCAGGTTTAGTGATTTGCCCATGATCACACAGCTAGGGAGTGTTAAGTCTCTGAGACCAGATTTGAACTCAGGTTCTCCTGAATTCAGGGCTAGTACTCTATCCACTGTGCCAACTAACTGCTTCAATCATTATAGTTTCATAATAAATATAAAGTTGTTTAGTTAATAGGATCATAAACATATGGTTGTTTATATGGATTTCTGTATATGTATATATTTTTGAAGCTAAAAAGACAAATACTTGGGACACTGAAAGGAAAATCCTTTTATAATAATTTGTAGACTACCAAGTCTTATATATTTAGGAAGAGAAAGTGAATCATTTCAACTGAGAATTTGTTATTGTGAAGTGGACATTTTTTCTTGCTTTATCTCTTTAAAAATATGTAGTTCTACTTGCATTGTTATGCCTTTGTTGTGAATTGATGGTTTTATTATTTGCATTAGGAGCAGATTATAATGCTGATAGAAAATGATTTGCCTGCCAAGTATGCCTGGCATGTACAAATATTAAACTACTGTCAGTGGTCTCTGGAAAATCATAGAGAGTGAAAAAAGCTACTAAAGAAAGATATATGTTCCATTTTTCAAAAAAAGGTAATAGATCCTGCTTACTATAGGCCAGTGAGCTTGATTATGGTTCCTGGAAAGAAAGTAAATCATATTATTAAAGAAATGACTTCCAAACATATAGAAAATGCCAGATTGGCCTTTTTTGACAGTTATTTGACAGTATTACTAGATCAGATGAATTCTATGGGTACAATTTACCTAGATTAAAAAAAAATTGGTACACTTTCAGATGCTTTTCTTGTGGAAGAGGTGATGAGAATGTATTTAGGCCAGATTCAGCAAGTAGTCATTGAAGGTTCAATACACTTTTAAAAGTAGGAGTCTTGTAATGGGCTGAGGCTCAAGTTGATGTACTGAGGTCCCAAGCATGTGACGCTAAATAGTAATTGGACCTTACTCTATTTATATATGCTTGGAGAAAGAATGGCCCTCACCCACTCTTTGTGCAAGTCCTAATGTGTTGTATAGGAAATGACGTTTTTGGTGGGTGGAGGCAAGGGAGTGGGAAGGGAAGTGGAAGGAGAGACTGCTGGCTGGCGTCTTGACACAGCTGCTCACATTGCCATTGTGACGGCCCTTCAGCTCCAATTTCCCTCTGCTAGCTGGCTTCCTGTCGCAGCTGCCCATATTGCTATTGTAATCCTTCCTGTCCATATTGCTATCGCAATCCCTTCTCACCTCTACTGAGAATAAAGATTGAAGGTTTTTCCCTTAACGTGAATTCCTGACTCCAGCTGATTTTAAATACGTGGTCATCACAGAGTCTCAGTGCAATGGCCCTGAGTTCTATACTTGGTCACATTCTATTTGATATTTTTATCAGGGGCAGATAGATAGAGTGTTGACCCTGAAGTCAGGAAGACCTGAGTTCAAATCCTACCTCAGACATTTAATACTTCCTAGCTGTGTTACCCTGGGCAAATCACTTAACCCCAATTGCCTCAGCAAAAAAAAAAAAAAAAAAAAAAAAAAAAAAAATATATATATATATATATATATATATATATATATATATATATATATATATTTTTATCAGTGAATTAGATGGAGACAGAGAAGTACAATAATAGAGTGTTAGATTTGGAGTGAAGAAAATCTGGGTGCTAACTCTACCTTTGACATTTAATAGCTGTGTGCCCATGTCCACTTAACCTCTGATTTCTCTTTTGTAAAATGGACCTCATAATATTTGTAGCAGATTTACCACAGGATTGCTGTGAGAGAATCAATATACTCAATATAAAGTGCTTTATAAACAAAATATTCGTTTTTATCAAATTTTCAGATGACATAAAGCTTAGAAGGCTGATGAACATGTCATTTGATATGGGATCTAAAAATGTCTTGGCAATCTAGCACTTTGGACCCAATCGAACAATATGAATTTTAACAGACATATGTGTATCCCTATATTGCATGGATTCAAAGAATCATCTTCCCAAGTACAAGGTGGAAGAGGTATGGTTAGACAGTACTCCATTTAAAAAAGTAATCTGAGATTTTTAGTAACCTGCAAGTTTATTGAGAAACAAGCTTATTAAGATGAAAGCCAAAAAAATTCTGTAACCTTAGTAGATATTGAGTGTTATAGGCTCTAGATACAGGGGTCCTCAAACTACAGCCACTAGCCAGATGCAGCAGCTGAGGACGATTATCCCCCTCACCCAGGGCTACGAGGTTTCTTTATTTAAAGGCCCACAAAACAAAGGTTTTTTTTTGTTTTTTTTGTTTTTTTTTTACTATAGTCTGGCCCTCCAACAGTCTGAGGGACAGTAAACTGGCCTCCTATTTAAAAAGTTTGAGGACCCCTGCATTGAGTGTAGAACTATGGAAGTGAGGAATAATCTTTGTATTCTGCTTCAGTCAAACCAAATCAAAAGCAATGTAATACTGAAGTGCTATAGGTTGAGTGAACCCATTCAGTAATGTAGATCCAAAACTATCTAGTTGAGAAAGCTCAGAGAGTAGTTTTTAACAGTTCAAGGTCAGCCTCTAATACAGTCTTAAACTGAGTGCCCCAGAAATCTGTGATTGGGCCTATGCTGGCTAAAGGCATAGAGCACCTCATTATGCAATTTGCTAATGGCATAAAGTTGGAAAGAATAGCTAATACAGGATGATATAGTCAAGATCCAAACAGATTTCATTCTGCTTCAGTATTTCTGCCTGTGACAGCAAAATAAAATAAGATGAAATTTAATGAAGATGAGTATAAAAGCATGTTTGGATCCAAATAGTTGACTTCATAAGCAACTTGCCTGAAAAAGATCTAGGGATTTTTTACAAACTGCCAAGCAGACACTAATAAGCAGTGTGATATGGTAGCCTCCTCTCCACACACACCCCCAGTATAGGTTTTGACATTAAGAGACATAACTTCTAGGATTGAGGAGGTGATGGAATTGTTGTATCTTTCACTAAGTTGCGTCTGATAGTCTTATATTGGAGGAGATGGGGGTGAGGATGAAAGGGGGGGAAGAATAAAGTAAAAAAAGAGAGAGAGAATAAAAAACAACCTGCAAGGAAGCAAAAAAAAGGACAGTCATTAGTATGATTTCTTCTATTATTATATATGCTTTCTTGAAATGGAAGTTGATTGTTATATATTTTGAATCCTTCCTGATGGTCTGCTAGGCGCATGACAATGTTCTGTTCTGTTTTGTAGTGCTTATTTTCTTTTTTGTCTTTTTTCTATTCTGCTTTTTTTCTTATTTTATATTTAGTGTAATACATGCATACATAAGAGTCATATACATATGGGATAGGTGCCTCGTGAAGGAGTGGCTCTATGCTTAATCTTTAGCACTCTGTTTCATATGCCTTAATACGGATTATTTTGGTGGTATGGGTAAGATTAAATAGCTTTTGAGGGACCTTTAGATTGAAATTCTGTGATTCTGGAAAACAGGCTGGCGATAAAGGGCCTCAAGACTCTGCCTTATGAGGCTCAGTTGAAAGAACAAGACACCCTTAGTCTAAAGGAAACATAAAACAGGGGAACTGGATAACTGTTTTTAAGCATTTGAAATACTGTTATGATTTCTTCTGTTTTTCAGAGCAATAATAATAATAGGTTGAAAATGAAAGGGGTCACTTTAACCTTGATGTTAGGGTAAAATCTCTCAAAAGAACATGTCCTGACTTAGAATGGATTGCCTTGGGACGAGCTGGTTTCTCTCTCATAGAAAGCCTTTTGGCACAAGCTGGATGTCTATTCACCCAAGGATATTATAGAGAGGATTCTTATTCAGGGATGGGTTAGACTGAATGGCTTGCTAACTTCCTTCAAGCTCTGAAACTTTTAAATACTGTATTGGATCTTTATCTTAGTTTAATGGTGGCTAAAACTAAGGGTGAACTTTCTATTTTCCAGTATATGCAGCTTTTCTTTTGAAACATTGAAATCTGGGTAAGAGAGAGAAAATCTGCTGACTCATGTCTGACAAATCTTTTTCTTTTATCTGGTCTAATGTCATTATTTCTTTTTAAAATTTAGAGTGACAAACTAACGGGTTTCTCAATTTTATTACTCACCATTTTTTTTCAAGTCAACTCTTCTTTGTGACTCATATTCAAGTTTCTGTATAGTGACATACCATGTGTTGATAATGTCAGTGAAAATAAATATGAATCTGTGCTTTTCCAAGTGACTCTTTTGATTAACGTCCTTAATCCATGAAAATAAATCGGAGTGCTCATCAGTGACTCATTTCACATGCTTTCTCAAGCCAATGAGTCTTCAGAATAAATTGAGATCTTGAAAGTGGCAGAGTTTATGTCAATGGTACCCTAAGCTCAGAGTCCTGCCTCCTTCTCCCATCCTCAGCTTCTGGTAGCTTTGGAGGAGAAAGTCACCAGGGGAATTGAGAAAGTTAAGAATCCAGGCATGTACAAACTTTGGTTCTTACATCTTCAGGTTGACAGGTACCTTGGCATGTTGCTGTGGCAACATCCCCATATTTAGATGAAATATGATAAAAGTGTGAAATGAAGAAGCATATATAATATCTCATAGCAGTCTTCTGAATCTTTAATATTTGGACTGAATGAAATGGCCTCATGTTCATTTCTTTGGGGCAAGAAAAGTTAAGTTTTTATATTAGGATGAGAGAGTATAAGATAGCAGATGGATATGGCTTGGAGTCAGGAACATAGATTTGAAACCCACCCCAGATAGTATTTAGCTGTGTGGCTTGGGCAAATTGCTAACTCTCTCTTTATCCATTTGTAAAATGAGAGCCATGATAGCACCTGTTTCATAGATTTGCTGTGCAGATCTGGTGAGATATTGTATGCAAAGCACTTTGCGATGTTTAAATGTTCTCTAAATAAATTTATTCTTGTTATTTTCTATAAGAATTAAAAAAAAAACTTAAATTTTTTTTAAAAAAGATTAAAACACTTGTGGAGAACTAAAAAAATGACTTCTAAGAAGACTCTTGATGAAAATTACGAAGTAGTTGCAAATATTTCATCAAACACTCTTGTGGGCATGTAGATGATCTTCCATTCATATCTGTTTCAGTAATTAAAGACATGTATGTGGAGAAAGCTATTTAATTTTGGACATTTCTGGTATGTAGTCTGAGAACAAGAACCTGCTGCTGGTTTTCTATTTGTATTTTTTTTACTGTGAGCTCTAGGTTGGATACAATCACTTAAACACTTTCTAATCAAATGATATAGCTTGCCTTTGTTGTCATTCTGGGAAAATCTCATATATCATACTTCAGCCTTTGATTACCTTATCTGACTATTACAAAGATATTTCAGATGTTCTGTCTGGACATGTGGTCACTTTTCATCAGCTTGTTACTTACTTTTAAAACATTTTCCTTCAATTCTGACACATTGCCATAATTGAATACAAAATTCTGGTCTGCAAGATGGGGAGTCTTATCTGTGTACGATCTACTAGTAGGTCTTTGTTTGAGGGCTAGCAAAGGGCAGAACTTGGGAGAATAAATACATAATGTAATGGAAAGAATACTGCATTCGAAATCACAAGACATGAGTTCCAGGCTTGGTTTTTCCATAATTAGACGTTGCCACCGTGGACAAATTATTTCTGTTCTTTGTGTTTCCATATCTATCAAATGATGTTTCAAGTAAATGATTTGGGATAGATCTTAGAGTTTTGAATAGGGAAAAGGGAAGGACCCAAAATCTGTCCTACTGAAGAATAACAGAGAGCCCTTCAAGTTTTCAGATGTGAATAAATGAGGACTTAAGATCTTAAAAAAAAAACAGTGGAAAATAGACATGCTACGTATTCTGAATTTAAGGTTTAGATTAAACTCTTGAAGAAGATCTGCATTTTAAAAAGTCATTTCACTTAGTGACATGGTATATTACCCTCATCTCCCTAGAGCTTTCAGAGTTATGTTTTCCTAACATTTTACATCAGGCTAAGTGGGAATGATGATAGTATGGTGAATGGGGCAAAGGCAGCAGGACATCATGGATAGGTATCGGCTTTGGAGTCATTTCTGACTCCAAACATATCTTTCGATATGTTTGTATACTTCATAGCTGTGTGATCCTGGGCAAGTGACTTAGCCTCACTGTCGCAGTAGATAGGGCACTGGGCTTGGAATCAGGAAGACATATCTTCATGTGTTCAAGGGCCTTGGGCATTAGCTGTGTGACCCTGGGCAAGTCACTGAACCCTGTTTACACCAGTTTCTCTTCATCTGTAAAATAAGCTAGAGAAGCACATGGCCTGTTACTCTTAGTATCTTTTCCAAGAAAACACCAAATGAGGTAACAGAGAGTCAGACATGACTGAATTACAAAGGAAACTAATCTTTAAAATAGGGGGTGTTTTTTCAGTAAAAGTAAACAAAAACATAGAAATTTTCCTCTTAATGCATTTGAAATGGTTTCAGCCCATTAGGATTATATTGCTCGACTTAGCAATGTATACATATAACATTTTAACAACCTTTTTAAACACTCTTAAAAGCATCTCTTGTACTTGTCCCCCAAAAGAAAGACTCTTTAAAGGACAGCACTGTGCTTTTGCAGTGCTATCTCATTGTGTATTTCATTGCATCCGCACCACCATTTCTCAGTACAGTAGTAAAGCTATTTTCAGGATACTTTTTTTTTTTGTAGAACCTACTAAGAATCATGAGGACCTTAAATGTAAATGACAGGCACAAAATAAGTAACCACATTCTAGGGACAGTAGTCAAACTTCTAATTTTTCAAAAGCACAATTGCTGACAGTGGGGAAGTGTTTTCATGAGGGTATGGAAAAGTGAAAATAGAAAGGAGACTTTTTGTGCCATCATCTCATCTACTGACATTTTCTCTTAATACCTTGGTTTTTCTTTGTTTTAGAGATGGAATTCTGTGAGACTCCCCACATTTTATGCTCGGGCTACCAGACGGACATGCACGGTGTATCTCAGCATGGCTACCAGTTAGAGATGGGCTCTGATGTGGATACCGAGACAGAAGGCGGCACCTCTCCTGATCATGCCTTGAGGATGTGGATGAGGGGAATGAAATCCGAACACAGCTCGTGTTTATCAAGCCGGGCCAACTCTGCATTGTCCTTGACTGACACAGACCATGAAAGGAAGTCTGATGGAGAGGCTGGTAAGCAGGCCCGTTGTATAATTCTTAAAAACCAGACAAAATGCTATGGTGGCCAGTCTTGGTTTTATTTATTCTAGCTATCTATTAATATGTAAAATGATTCCTTGTATGAGACATAGTGTCTTTGCTACCATGTGCCTTTCTTCTCTTTTGCATCAGGTATGGTCCTACCCTACCATTCCCTGTTAGGATGCACTGTCATTTCTCTTACATATCTCTTAACATTCCCCTTTCATCATCACCTATCTGTAGGGTACAATATTTAGACCAAAATATCTAAAAGTCTTTTATCTTTGGTGATCAATACATGAAAAATCCGAAGTAATTTTTATAGTACGTTCTTTCCATATTTTGTGTTTTTGCTCATATCACCCTATTGAACACATGTAGACTGATATAAATTAACTGGCTTAGAGTGAGCTGATTTTTTACAAAATAGTAATCAATAGGAAAATGTCATTTACTTGCTAGAGGATGGCTACAGATATTAATCTCACTAAATCATAATTAATTTTCTACTCTAAGATGTCATAATTCATCTATTGAATGTCTTAGTTTTTATTTCTAGTACTCTGTTACCTCAAAATAGAAATTCTTTTTTTTTTTTAATTTTTGCTGAGGCAGTTAGGGTTAAGTGACTTGTCCAGGGAAAATTCCTTCATAGGAAAGACGGCAACATTTCAAATTCTGTCTCTTGCCATCGATTATTGTCTTTGTCGTTTGGGTGCCTGTTAACATGTACACAGATCCCAAAGTACAAGTCACCTCTTAGAATCTTAGTGACCAAGTAACTAGCTATTGCCAAGAGGAAATGGGGTTCCATAATAATCTTTTCACTCTTTCTTTTCTACTTTGGCCTCAACTACCTCAAATCCCCATATGATATTGAGGACAAAAGTCACAAAACCCTCTTTTCCCCTTGATGAGTATCCAAACTGTAGATGGAGCTGCTTCAGATTGTCTCTGAAAAGTCTTTAGATATCAAGTCCTAAGTTTGCTTGCTTCCATTTACCCATCTGGGAATAGGATAGGGAAGGTTTTAAGTGGCAATAAATATGTTGGAGAAAGGAGAGAAAATCAGTGGATGAATATTGATGGTAAAAAGTTAGGCCTTTGTTGTAACAAGAAGCTTGGGATCAAACAGTATGAATTTTTCCTCAAGATTGAAGTCCATTCTTACCCTATTGAGTTCTTAGTCCAGTTAGTTTTTTGTCCTTTCTATCTGCCCACAATACATGTATTGATAAAGCAGATGAATAGACTGTCTATATAACTGCTCGTTCTTAGAAGAAGAAAAGTAGTCTCCCACAACTTGCGGTTTCCTGTTTGAACAGATAAGCCAAGTACTTTGACCAATTATCTTTCTCATTTAGAAGTCTCTGCAGTGTTTTGATAGCTTGATACAATTATCAAAATGTCATCCCCAAGCAAATATCTAAAGGACCACTCTTCATGAGAAATCCTTCAATTTAGTTGCTAAATATTCTCCATGGTACCGACATACAACTTTGGCAAGCATATATCCTTGAGATATTGACTCACTTGATATAAATATAGAATAGCTAAAAAAAGTTCTCTGTTGTTACATCTTTGATGGAATCTTGTATAGTTTTGACATACAACTGAAGGACATTTTACTGGAAGAGAACCATTAAGGTGGCACTTAGCTATTCCAAGTAAATTGTTTTATTGCAAACTATAAGCAAAGCAGGACCTTGTATTCTCTGCACTATTTAGTCAATTTTGTGAAAACAGGAATAAAGTCAACTATAGAATAGTATTTGTGGACGCCTGAACCCTTCTCCTACCTGCGTTGAGGGTGTCCTGATTATATGTGTAGATTTTTCTCATAATACTATGGAAGGAAAGTTAAGCCTGTGGGAGGAGAATCATTGGTAAATTCTCAACAACCATTTTGGCTGAGTAAGAAATTGTGTTAATTTTTTCAAGGATGTGATATACTTCCATCTCCCTAATACCTTGGGAGTCGATGCATCAGCACCTTCAAAGTTGTATAGTCTCTGGCAAGACTCCAATGTATAATTCATGCTGGCTAGCTGTATTTAGTCTCATCCAGCTGCTCTCCCTATTTTTATTTTCTTCAGTGTAATACAGTACATCAGGGATGGTAATATTACAATCTGATTTTGGTGGTTCCATTGTAAATGATGGAGAAAAGATTCCCTGAAATTTTGACAGATGCATCTCTTTGTTGTCCTGCTTGAACCCCAAATGCTCACATGATCTTGATACTTAGGTAATCATGTCTTATCAAACTTTCTATAGATTTGCTTTTTGTTCCACTGTTCTACATTGTTGTATGAGGCAATACTGTAGGTAACTTTTCACCATTTTCCTCCACAAAATTTTTGCAAACAAATTTCTGTTCTAAGTTAGGGTTCCCCTTACGTGACATTCTCTCTGCTTAGCAAGGAAATCAACCATTGCCAGACTGGCAGCTTTTGTAGGCTCTCTTGGTCTCCTAATGTGAGGCAATTGATTTATATCAGTCAAACTTAAGAAACGATAACAGTCTGTGTCAATATCCTTTAGAATTTATTTGCCATTGTAAAAATGTGATTGAACAGAGCAAGTTAGAGTAGCTTCAGTTGTAGAGCCTATCTTTTCATTTTTAATTTCCTAACTCTGTATTCATTTTCTTTTTAAGCTAACAGTTCATTGGGCTGACTATTCCAGACAAGTAATTTAGAAATGACTCCCACATCAGTAGCTAGTTTCTTGTCTCTTAGAATATAATCAATTTCATCTTTAGTGACATGTGGTGCTCGCTGTGTCCACCATACATTTTTAAAATGCTCATTGTGAGCACTGTGATTTGAGATAACTAATTGTCTCATGAAAAGATAAATCTTTGTGCCTTGGGATGCAAAATTAAAAAAACTCCATTGGCTCATTTATTTGTTTCTTGAAAGAGAATCTGTGAGTCACTCCTCCATTTATCTCCATCTTCTTTTTGTCTTCTGGATTCAGTTATAGTGACAATGTCGGTGGTAGTATGATTCACTTGGTCCAGTCATTATGTCAGCTTGTTAGCAATCAAACAAGAATCTTATTTTTAAAATATCATGACAAGTTAATATTTATTGATGGTTTAAAATCTTTTTGATTCTTAGTACCTTTTGTAGCACTCAAGTACATTTACTATAGAAACAAAAAGAGACTTTGTAGAACAGAGAACTAAATAGCATTTTTCTTTTTTTTCCTGTATTAACCTGAACAAAGAACTAGTCATCTCTTGACCAGCCCCCTGATGTTGAGCTTCTTAATACTTGGCTAGATTAACCTATGGAGAGCAGCTAGAGCTTGTCTCCAACATAGTCCTCAAAGCTTTTCCAGCAAGAGAGAATTTGCTAGATTTTGTGCTTTGCTGACATAGCCTTTAAGAATCTTTGCCACAGTGAGATGTCATAGAAGCATTTGTGCATAGAGTTCCCATGGAACACTTCATGAAATAGTTTTAAGAATGACTGCATGATGTAGTGCAAGAGTTCACATGCTATAAGACATTTTATTCAGAGTCCAAGTGTTGACACTCACATGCTGGTTGTGACATGAATTTCACTGGGATTTGGAGCAGACCATTTAAGCTCAGAAAAGTCTTTTTCCTCAATTTAGGTAGATTTTAGAATTTCAGCCTTCCTAAGAGATCCTGGCTTGGGCATTCAACTTCATATTTCCATAACTTTGGTTGGAAAGCTCTATTTCTTCTATTTAATTAACTAGGCAGATCTTTCAAAACACACACAGCATTTATATTCTCTCCTCAGATGTATTTGCTTGTTCTATATTCTAGGGCATTAAAATAATTGACTCTCAATATTAGCACTCTCCAAGTTATAGTGTCAAAAAACATAGGGGCTAGAAGGAACCATGGATTTCTAGGCCTCCTTGGGAGCACTATTTATTCTCAAAATTGAAGATTTTGTCAATGTATTCTTTCTGATTCATGATTTTCAGCAAACTCTTTTGAAAGAAACTTTTAAAGATTTTAGTTGGTTTTTTTAAAATTAATTTTATTTTTAAATGAAAATCCAACTTCTCTCCCTCCAACCTTCCCACTCCCAACTACTTGCTACATTAAGAAAGCAAGGAAAAACAAAGACCCTGTTACAAACATATATATTCAAGCAAAATAAATTCCTACACTGTCCATGTCCATAAAAATATATGTCTACTATACTTGACTTCGATTAGAGCACAGACCTGGGTTTAAGGACTTACAGGAAATTGTTACTCAAAGCTAGTACAGGCATAAGATTTATTATTATATGGCACAGCAAGCAAAGAAGTATGTACACATGCTGTGTATACATACTAACAGATAGTGGTTTGGTCCCTTAGATGCAAACTCATCCTGCTCAGGGAAAGGGAGATTAATGTGGTAGTAAAGATCTCACTGGGAGTATACACTTAGAGTGGAGTCTGAGCAAGAAAGTATTGCATCTTAAAAATGAATTTGAAAAAAATTAAAAAAGAACTTGGTGGATATTAGGTATTTGATACCTGAGTAGGGAGGGGACATTGCAAATCAGACTCAGATGTGGTAGGGATATTCTCTGGGTCACATATCAGTATCAGATTAGGGTGGGGAGAATTTTCCTTTTTGGAACTAGAAATCTGGCGAGGGTTCAAATTGGTAATCATAGATCCAAGGAATGGGTACGGTTCTGATCTACAACATTTGGCCAGAATTTTTAGCACATCAGAAGACAAAAGCATTTAACATGTCTGACCGAGATCAGAATGAGTCAGGACAAAAGTACAGGTTGTCATTGCTTATATGTTTATCATCATTAGGACTTTTTGGCCTAAGTAATTTAATATTGGAGTCTTATAGTCTAAAACTACAACATCAAACAGTATATTTCAAAAATCGCAGCACAGTCTCAGTCTGCATTTGGAGTCTATCGTTTCTTTATTAAAAGTATGGATGACATGTTTCATCATGAGTCCTCTGAAATTGTGATTTATCATTGTGTTGATAAGAGTTCCCAAATCTTTCATAGTTGTTCATTTTTGCCATCTTCTTGTTATAGTATAACCTGTTCTCTTCATTCACCTTACCCTGTGTCTGTTCTTACAGGTCTTCCCAAGTCTTCTTGAAACTGTTACCATCCAATAATCCTATCACACACATATCTTGGCTCACCCATTCACTGACTGGTGGATACCCTCTTAGTTTGTTTGCCAACACAAAAATAACTGTTAAAATATTTTGATACCTTTTATTTTTTTATTATAGGTTTTTATTTACAAGATATATGCATGGGTAGTTTTTCAGCATTGACTGTTGCAAAACCTTTTGTTTCAATTTTTCCCCTCCTTCCTCCCAACCCCTCCCCCAGATTGCAGGTAGACCAATGCATGTTAAATATGTTAAAGTATATGTTATTTGATACCTTTTCTTGCTGAGTAAAATTGTATATACATTATTCTCTGTCAAACATTTTATTTCCCAGTATGTATGATTGTACTTGGCTGTACCCCATGCCTGGAATCCACTTCCTCCTCACCTCTTCCTTTTAAAATCCATAGTCTCCTTCAGAGTTCAGCTCCAATTCTACCTTTACATGATGACATAGGCCTTTACTGAATCTCTCCAGTTATCAGTGCCTCAGTTTTTGCTAAGTATTGATTCACATTTATTTTTATTGAATTTTCTCTACATATAAAATAGTTATTTAAGTAGAATATTAAATTTCTTTGAAGGCAGGGGTTCGTCTTTATCTTTGTATCCCTAAAAGTATAGTAGTTGTCATATAAGGGAGGGAGGTATCTAATAAATACTAATTGAATGCATTGTAATTCTGGTAGACAGCAAAGCTGTAGTTTGCTAGCTCCTTGTCCAAAAGAAATATTTCAAGGCCTTTCTTGAGAGTCCCCTATCATAGGAACCACTAAGCTCCAAAGGACATTAGTGAATTCATATTATTAACTAACATCAATTCACAATATTAATTCATGTCATTCAATTAATTAACCTTATTCAGGGTTGTACTGGAGCCAACTCTAACCAGTTTAGGACAGCCAATTGTTAAATTTTCTTTGTAAGCATTTATAGCTCAGAGATTCACAATCACTACAAGTCAGGCTAGATTTACTGTTGTGTTATTTGTCTTGACTTACCATCTTAATAATGCAAATTTAAAAATGTGTATGCCTTCCCCCTCCTCATTCTGGTTGTTAAATGTACCCACCTATACCACCTATGTTTTGCTAGGAAAATTCCAGCCATCTAGCTGATGGTTGATTTCTCTGTCACAATCTAATCTAACTGGTAGCTGAGTTATCTCTTTTCCTATAGTCCCCTGTAAATATAGTCTTCAGGGTTAAACTGAAGGAAATTACTCTTTGTGCCACACTTTATATATCTAAAATTCACCACTTAAAAGATAAAGGTAGACTTCATTCTGAGCAGCAGATATAGTCACAGGAATATGGGACCCTAGATTTAGAGCTGGGAGGAACTTGAGGTCATATAGTCCAAACTACCCCCAGTTCAACATATCTACTTGTTATTTTTTTTTAAATGAAGCCATTTTTAAAAATGCTAAATAGGAAGAAAACTATTTATAGTAAACTTTTTAAAAATGAGTACTTAAATGAATTTTGAAAGTTTTTATTTTTGTTTGGTATATTTTTTAAAGAAATACTGAGCTGGAGTCAGAGAGACTTGTTAGAAACCTGTCCTCTTCCCCCTTCTCGCTTTATGACCCCGAATATTATGAGTTCTCTTTGTGCTTCAGATCTATTCCTAAAGCTCAAGAATTTCCAAGCCTGAAGAAATTATACAGAGGCTCATCTTAATGTCCTTTACCGAGGCTGGGGTGTAATGAAATAATCCATCTGTCAACATAACTAAACCCGCTATTGTATCTGTTGCAACTCTTCAATTTGTGTACTTAACTATTTTGAAATGGGTTCCCTTTATGGTTGTTTTTACCTCCAGTGACAACATCACCATGCTTCTGAAACCCTCTGTTTTATTTCTACATCTTATATCACTTCCATCCAAGATGTTTCTTAGATGCTGCTGGGAATTTCATAATCCTTCAACTTTGAGAATTTTCATTTGTATTGAATTTGTTTAGAGGTCCCATCACAATCAGTATTAAGTGGGTTTAACCTTACATTTCTGTTTCTTTCATCTTAAATGTGGGGTTGTGGAAATCATGGTCTAGAATAGGTGTATTCGTGGGTATACATAGTCACAGATGTGAGGTTTGGGGGCATCTTTTATGAAACAAAATCGGTGTCCATGTTTTTCAGTTAGCTAATTAGGAAGCAATAGGACAAATTTGTGTTGCAACAATTGATTCATTTTACCTTAAATACAGGGTTAATTCATACCTGTAACAAGTTTAGAGTGTAACTTTAAAAGGTGATTTCTTATCCAAATTAACTGGTTGGAATAATGTATATAGATGAACACACAAAACAGAAGGAATTTCTGAGATCACTTAATCTAACCCCTCCGTTTTTTCTAATTTTACTTGAGAGTAAACTCAGGTACTGAGGAGTTAAGTGACTTCACCAAGTTCATTCCACTGGTAAGTGGCAAAAAATACAATAAAATGAAGATAGGAGGATAAGGAACTCTTCATATCCTGACAGCCATTCATTCAGTCTTCCTCAGCCTTTCTGTTCTCTGGGCTGAATTATCCAATTGGTTCTTCTATACACTGACTACCACAACAAACTTGTATAATAAAAATCAGAGAATCTAAAGCTCCATTCCCTGGAGGGGGCTATCAAAGGTTATCTTGCCCATAACTCCACCTCCAGGTAGTGGTACAAGAAAACCATCCCAGTAATACCATTATCCTTCCCTTCTCTTAAAATTTCCCAGTGTAGAAGGCCCGAACTTTGGAGAAGTATACTTGAAACAAGGTGTTAACTCAGTGGAATTGATGAGATGATGGTTTTCTAGTATATATATATATATATATATATATATATATATATATATATACACGTAAGTACTTGGCATGGTGATGTAATGGTTCTCTAGTTCACATATAATCAGTATGCTGTAATGATGTAATTTTAATAGGGTATTTAAGGACTGAGAAGGACTGGAAATGAGACATTCCATTTTTGACCATCCTGGTGGCTCTCCTGCCTCCTCCACTAAGACCAAGGATTCCGGCTGGTCCCGAGATCCACCAGAAAGCTAGACAGAACATTACACCCCAGAGTAGTAGTCCAGCTCTCTTAATGCCCTTCTTTAATGCCTCTCAACCCTTGGGAGTTGAAAAGTCATATCTATCAATCAACAACAATTTATTAAGAACCTACTGTGTGCTAGCCAAATATACTCAGTGCTGGGGATAAAAAAATCAATCAGTCCCTCCATCACATACATATAAGTATGACATATAGACAAAAAATAAACATGGTAACTTTTGGAGGAGGGCAATATCAACGGACTGGATGACTTGACATTATGAAAGGTGTCATTTAAAGCTTTGAAGTTGGAGATCTAGGGCTTCATTTTGACTCCCAGATTGGCTACTTCTGGTCTTTGTGACCCTAGATAAGTCAGTGAAATTTCTTGAGCCTTAGTGCACAATGAGAATTCAAAGAGATTATGATAAGCCATTTTATTGGACTAAATGAAATGAAATTGAATAGGAATAAAAATATATAAAACTCTTCCTTTGTGAGTTCAGTTTTTAAACCACTTAAGTGATGCATCAGTTTGAAAGCTGAGGGTTGTGTGTGTGTGTGTGTGTGTGTGTGTGTGTGTGTGTGCGTTTGTGTGTGTGTATATGTTTGGTAAACTATAAGGTAAACTTGAGCCCACGGTGTGATGATGTGTCAGATGGAAAAAGTAAAGTAAACTTGGGCTGCATTAAGAGGTATGATATCCAGGAAATTGTTATTAGATTCTAGTCAAGCTGACTACCTAAATAGGAGAGATGGCCAGATCCCACAAATCTACTCCAGCAAAATTCTGAAGTTCACACCAGAACAAACAGTAATGAAAAAATCCCATGAGAAGCTTTAGTTAATGACCTCTTACCTAGAGCTGCACAAGCTGTCTATCAGAAGCCTGAGGGAAGACAGGGAACCAATCAGTAAACCCAGTGACAGTGCAGAGTAGCTTCCCAACTCTTCTTGACATGGCCAGGGATAAACATAATGGGCAAAATTATGTGTCTGGAAGCAGAAAGAACATAGGACTTTACTGAGCTCCAGTGAAGTGCCAGAGTGGCAACATTAGGCAATGACCAGTAATATGCTTGGACTGGACACCATGATCCTAGAGGCTCTGAGACTCTTATGCTGTGTCCTGAGATATGAGAGAGAGAGCCTTCAAGATCTACATCTCTCAACCTCAAAGATCCAGAGGTACCTAACTCTGAAAGGTGGAAGTCATTCCCAGAACTAAGACAAGCTAATATGAAATCATGACGAGTCAGCTGCCACATCCAGAAGCATAGCAGGTTGCAGAACCTAGCTCTAACACAAATCCCTAATTCATTTACTGAATTAGAGAAGTGTATAAATCAAAGAACACGTTGACCAATATCAGATGTTATCTCTGCTCTGGAAATACTCAAGAAAGAAAGAGTAATTTCACAAGAACTCCAAAAAGAGATATAAAGGAAATAGTGGTCTTCACACAAGGACTATACAATACTTTCCATAAATTTTTAAATGGATTTTACATGAATAGTTAGAAGACATAAAATGACATTTTAAAATGAAATAGAAGCATTTGAGGAAAGATTTGGAAGGAGAATAAATACCTTAGAAGAGAAAGTAATAATTCTTATTCAAGAAATGAACTGTATGAAAACTAGAGTAGACTAAACAGAAATCAATTACTCCTTGAAAGAGTAAGAAATATTAGGAAAAAAAATCAAAAGATTGAAAAAATAGGAAAAAAATGTAAAAATTCAACTGACCTGGAAAACAAAGAAGAGATCATTTAAGAATCATTGGACTCCTCAGAAATTCTGCTAAAACAAACAAAAACAGGGTACTATTTAAAAAAAAATATGGGAACTGCCCAGATCAGTTTGAACTAGAGGGAAAAGTAAAGATAAAAAGACTTTACCAATCATCTCCTTAAAGAACCTCAAAAGGAAAAGGCCCAGAAATGTCATAGCCAAAATCAAAAGCTCGCATATCAAAGAAAAGAGATTGCAAACATCCAGAAAAAAGGGTAGTCCCAGTATTAAAGAGCTACAATTGGGGTCACACAAGACCTTTTAGCTTCTACTATAATCAAGAGGATACATTAGAAAATAATATGCCAAAAGGCAAATGATATATAGAGTTACAACAAAGAATAACTTACCTGCAAAACTAAATATCCTTCTGGGTAAAGATGCACTCTTAATGAGATAGATTGAATTTTAGGCATCTCTGAGGAAGTTGCCACAGCTAAGTAAGAATTCTACAATACAAATATAAGAATCCAAAAACATTTTAGAGGGAAAATTTGTTTGAGAAATTGGAAGGAGCTGTGGGATGATATGGCGGTGAGAATAAGGTATAAGAATACTGGGAAGGTAGGAAAGGCTAGATTATAAAGAGCTCTGAATACCAGAGGATTTTGTATTTGATCTTAATGGTGACTGGGAGCCACTGGTGTTTATTGGGGAGGAGAGAGGGAGAAGTATGTGAGTGTGAGAGTGTGTGTGTGAGAGAGAAAAAGAAAGAGAGAGAGAAAGAGAGAGAGAGAGAGAGAAAGAGAGAGAGAGAGAGAGAGAGAGAGATTGAGTCCAGTCTTTTCTCTTGCCTCTTCAAATGCTCTAATGAGAGAGAAGAAACAAGTGGCTCTTCAGAACCTTTAAATTTTCAAAGTGTATTGAAGGAAGTCAATAATAAAAATGGAGTTCCTGGGGATACATTGGTTTTGATCTGAGAATTTTCAATCCAGTGACACTAATCTTTTTATGGACACATAGGAAAGATACTCAACTCTCAGCTCTCAAACAGCTTGATTTATCTACCTTGCCTGTAAGGCTTGCCATCCTCATGTTTACCTAGTGGCTTCCTTTAAGTCCCAACTAAAATCCCATTTTCAGTAAGCCTTTTCCAATGGTTTATTTGTATTTTTGTGTCCTCTATTGAAGACAGATATTATCTTTTGCATCTTAACATAGTAACTGGCCCATAGTAGACACTTAATAAATTATGCTTTTGATTTTTTTTTGTTTAACCATATATATCATGTATATTATTTCTGCAAGTAAGATGTAAGCTTTTTGAGGGTAGAGATTGCCTTATTTTTATTTTAGTCTCATTGCTCTACCCAAAGCCTAACATAATAGAAGCTCAAATAAGTACTTGATTGATTCCACTACAGAGACAAAAACTTTTCTCAAGCAGATTTTTCTCATTTTTAGCCCTATAGGGTTTTTGTGATCAAATCTCTTCATCATTGAAGGAGTTTTCTTCTTTCAGGGAATTTTAGTGTATGGATCATTTACATCCTATTGGAAGAAATTATTCAAGGAGGACTTTGGCCTATTGAAATAGAATATAAAAAAAATAAATTTGTTAAGCAGCGAACATAGTGGGATCCCTTATATATGTTGTCTTCAATCAAAATGTAAGCTCCATTGAGAGCAGGTACTGCCTTTGGTTTTGTTTATATTTAGATCCCAAGAGCTTAGCACAGTACTTGGTACATAATAACTATTTAGTAATGTTGATCGCCTTGCCTTGTACTCCTGATGTCTTTGTCACTTGTGAGATGGCAAAGATGTAGTGCGCTGGGGACTGTAAGTTTGTAGTATCTTGTTTCCTACTACTTCAGTCATTTCGGATAATTTCATTGTGTGTGGAGATGATTCTAATGAAATTTTTTATATTGATGGGAAAGTAAAACTATATGTTGATAATAGTTGAAGTTCCACTTTTAAATATTGCTGTGGTGTGAGATTTTCCCCCCACACCATTGATATCTTTCTTGTCTTCATTTACCTCATGAATCAGTATGTCTTCCCCTTCAAAAACTGTCTACTCTTTGTACACTCGTTCTATTTCAGTTATTTTCCATCTTTATTCTCTTCAGTCCAATTTCTATCCCTCCTATAAATGTATCCAGAACTTTAATGTTAGTATCTAAGTGTAGACTCTGTTTTTGATGGTGAAAATTTGGTTATGAAAATATTTTTATATCTTTAGGATTTTTTCTGTCAAGTTCTTCAGTTCCACCATTAAACATTTTCCTTTCATTAAACTTAGGTATTCCTTTTTATTTATCTAAAAATAAATACAAAATAAGAAAAAACAAAATATAAAGAGACAGAAAAGGAAAATTAAAAAACCATTTTCCACTGCCCAGCAGAACATTAGTGAAGATTCAAAATGTGTAATAAATTTCCATTTCAAGAAAGCATATATAATAAGAGATCATAAATTCATGACTGTCCATCTTTGCTTTCTTGTAGGTTGCTCTTTTATATTCTGCACTTTTTACTTTTTTTTCTTTTTTCTCCCTTTTCATTCCCCTCCGCTTCATCCATGCAGGCTATAATTAAGCATTAATTCCCACACACATACACACACACACCCCCGACATGTATATACATTCACACCTTTATACATGTATGGAAATGTATCTAAAACAATATTAATATGGCTGACATACAATGTAGATTTCTCTCTTGATTGAATCTTTTAAGTTTCACTTTGAGTTCAACAATTACTAGCCCTACTTTTTTTTTTATTTAATTTTATTTAATAATAACTTTGTATTGACAGAATCCATGCCAGGATAATTTTTACACAGCATTATCCCTTGCAATCACTTATATTTCGCTTTTTCCCCTCCCTCCCTCCTCCCCCCCCCCAAGATGGCAAGCAGTCCTATATATGTTAAATATGTTGCAGTATATCCTAGATACAATACATATTTGCAGAACCGAACAGTTCTCCCGCTACACAGGGAGAATTGGATTCAGAAGGTAAAAATAACTCGGGAAGAAAATCAAAAATCAAATAGTTCACATTCATTTCCCAGTATTCCTTCTTTGGGTGTAGCTGTTTCTGTCCATCATTTATCCAATGAAACTCAGTTAAGTCTCTTTGTCAGAGAAATCCACTTCCATCAGAATACATCCTCATACAATATCGTTGTCGAAGTGTATAATGATCTCCTGGTTCTGCTCATCTCACTTAGCATCAGTCCATGTAGGTCTCTCCAAGCCTCTCTGTATTCATCCTGCTGGTCATTCCTTACAGAGCAATAATATTCCATAACATTCATATACCACAATTTACCCAGCCATTCTCCAATTGATGGGCATCCATTCATTTTCCAGTTTCTAGCCACTACAAACAGGGCTGCTACAAACATTTTGGCACATACAGGTCCCTTTCCCTTTTTTAGTATCTCTTTGGGGTATAGGCCCAATAGAAACATTGCTGGATCAAAGGGTATGCACAGTTTGATAACTTTTTGGGCATAATTCCAGATTGCTCTCCAGAATGGCTGAATTCATTCACAACTCCACCAACAATGCATCAGTGTCCCCGTTTTCCCGCATCCCCTCCAACATTCATCATTATTTTTTCCTGTCATCTTAGCCAATCTGACAGGTGTGTAGTGATATCTCAGAGTTGTCTTAATTTTCATTTCTCTGATCAATAGTGATTTGGAACACTCTTTCATGTGAGTGGTAATAGTTTCAATTTCTTCATCTGAAAATTGTCTGTTCATATCCTTTGACCATTTATCAATTGGAGAATGGCTTGATTTTTTATAAATTTGAGTCAGTTCTCTATATATTTTG
Organism: Antechinus flavipes; assembly: GCF_016432865.1. Lineage (NCBI taxonomy): Eukaryota > Metazoa > Chordata > Mammalia > Dasyuromorphia > Dasyuridae > Antechinus > Antechinus flavipes. Next base: position 50,017,359 of record NC_067404.1, read on the forward strand.
GAAATGAGGCCTTTATCAGAACCTTTAATTGTAAAGATGTTTTCCCAGTTTGTTGCTTCCCTACTAATCTTGTTTGCATTCGTTCTGTTTGTACAAAGGCCTTTTAATTTGATATAATCAAAATTTTCTATTTTGTGATTGGTAATGGTCTCTAGTTCATCTTTGGTCACAAATTTCTTTCTCCTCCACAAGTCTGCGAGATAAACTATCCTATGTTCCTCTAATTTATTTATAATCTCGTTCTTTATGCCTAGGTCATGGACCCATTTTGATCTTATCTTGGTATGTGGTGTTAAGTATGGGTCCTTGCCTAATTTCTGCCATACTAATTTCCAGTTATCCCAGCAGTTTTTATCAAATAATGAAATCTTATCCCAAAATTTAGAATCTTTGGGTTTGTCAAACACTAGATTGCTATAGTTGACTATTCTGTCTTGTGAACCTAACCTTTTCCACTGATCAACTAATCTATTTCTAAGCCAATACCAAATGGTTTTGGTGACTGCTGCTTTATAATATAATTTTAGATCAGGTACAGCTAGACCACCTTCATTTGATTTTTTTTTCATTAATTCCCTTGAGATTCTCGACTTTTTATTGTTCCATATGAATTTTGTTGTTATTTTTTCTAAATCATTAAAATATTTTTTTGGAAGTCTGATTGGTATAGCACTAAATAAATAGATTAGTTTAGGGAGTATTGTCATCTTTATTATATTCGCTCGGCCTATCCAAGAGCACTTAATATTTTTCCAATTATTTAAGTCTGACTTTATTTGTGTGAAAACTTTTTTGTAATTTTCTAGCCCTACTTTTTTTTCATGGATTTTATGCCTGATCCGTGTTATAGTGTTTATATATGTCTCTTGTTTTCTAACCCTGCTACCTCTTTTACTTTAATTCTGCTCTTTAACCTGCCATGCTATTAACCTCATTTCATCCATGGATCCCTTCCTTACCTTTTCCCTCCCTCTTTTTCCTATTCCCATTAATGTACACAACTTATCCCACTGCCATTAATCTAAACACCCTTCTGGACACCACTTTATCCTCTTCTTTCCCCCCTTTTCTTTATAGATTGGAGGGTGTCATACCTTAATGGTGTGTGTGTGTGTATGTGTGTGTGTGTGTGTATGTGTGTGTGTAGTTTCCTATTAACTCGCCATGTGAGTAGATTTCAATTACCAGTCCTCCTCTCCCCTCAATGCCTTGTGTTCTTCCTCTGTACCTCATTCATAGAATATAATTACTATTTTTACCTTTTCTTAGATGATTTTACTTTTTAGAATTAAATCATACTTAGCTCTGTCCCAATCTTTCTTTTGAGATAACCAATTGCTGATGTCAGTTTTAAACATGTGGTGTACTTTTCCATGTACAAAACATAAACAATTTGTTTTTGTTGAGTCCCTTGAAATTAATCTTTGATGTTGGCTCTTATATGGTAAATTTTCTATTAAGTTCAGATTTGGTTGAGAGAATCTACAAGTTTGTTGAATGTCCTTTTTTCATTTGATATTATGGCCAACTGGTTCAGCATCAGAAAATGGTATTAAATCAGTGCAAATGACAATAAAGAAGACATATTAACATGTGCTTTATTTTTATAACCTAAGGACCACAGGACTTTTTCATACTTATCTTGCAGCTGAAACCTTCCTTACTTGTCTTACCTGTTAGAATGTGATCCCTTTGAGAACAGAGTCTGGCTTGCTTTTTTTATGCTCAGAATTTACCACAGTGCTTTCCTCTTTATGATATTCATTCATTCTTTATTAGTGTGAAGCTTCTATGAAATCTTTAAATCTTTAGCTTTTCTCATCCTTTTCCTAAGCTATAACTTCCAGTATGTTTCTCACCACTCTCACCTCTTCTTTCTGACCAGGTTATGTTAAAACAAAGGCAATATCCTTGCCATTGTTTTATACTGAGCAGTTTGTTATTTCCAAAACTGTCTGAAGAATTCTCTTGAGTTACAGTATTACATATGATGAAGACTATACAAAATCTTGAAGCCAAGATGAAGGTATCTTTTCCTAAGTTTGTTGTTTTTCCTTGCAGCAGCCTCTAAAAGGTAGAGATGGAATTTCAACCACCCAAAAGGCCTATTGTTTTCACAGATTGCTAGGCATTTCATTCCATGTCTGTTGTCGAGAAATTTTACAAGGAAAGGAAGTTCTGATAGACCACAACATAGAAATTCACCAGTAATGCTTCCCCTTGCTTCTGTAATCTACCCCATTGAAGCTCATAATATACAATGAGTTAGCAATAAACATACCATCACTGTCATGCAAATGTTGTGGGACAAATGGCTACCCTGGGTTTCCTGGGTGATGTGAGATTGTTATTCCCCCAAGACCTCTTCCCTTCCTCAGATGTTTGGTCATGTGGAGTCATTCACATAGGTTTTGAATGGAAGTGTTTGTATTCATTTATTTATTTTATTTTCCTGTTTGTTTTTCCCTAGCAGTATAAGTTAAACAGGACACTTCCATGGCAATGATAACAGTTCCTCAGGAACCATCCAAATGTCAAAGGAAGTATGTGGAACAATGCAATGACTTGGTAATAGCTTTGGCAGGAACCCTGCTGTATAACTGACATAATAACTGCTCTGCTGGACCCATCAGCCATGTATAAGACACTGCAGTTGACTTTGGAATGGCTCCTTTGGAGATGTTACACCATCACAGGAAGTATGTAAGTCATTGGAATTGCTGTAGGTGTAGGCAATGCTTCTGCAGTTGTTTTCATTTGCAGGAATATTATAACAATCTGGATAGTGTTAGGAAGCTAGGAACTGGACAAGTCTGGAGGTTTTTTTATTTTCCCTCATGTAAGATTTTTAGATCTATTTCTGCCTTCTCTGTACCACTGATGTGGCCACAAACCTAATAATCAAGTGCTGGAGAATAAGGTTTCTTTTTACGAAAACCTTCATATTGAAGTCAAAAAAAAGTTTTCTGCCATGTAAGAATAGGCATATCCATCTAATGTACATATGTATATGAAAATGAGTTTTTCTACATATATATTTCAGTGGATGGAAAAATTTGTGGTACAAGAGAAATATGTGAAAAAATGAAAAACTGCAGTTCAAGTAAATTTTTTTATGTTAAACATGGTAGAAATATATGTTAAATTCATTATATGCATACTTATTTATAAAATTATCTTGCACACAAAAAAAATCAAATCAAACAGGAAAAAAATTAGAAAGAAAATAAAATGCAAGCAAACAACAACAAAAAAAGTGGAAAATGCTGTGTTGTGATCTACACTCAGTTCCCACAGTCTTCATTCTGGGTGTAGATGGTTCTCTTCATCACAAGATCATTGGAACTGGCCTCAATCATCTCATTGTTGAAAAGAGCCATGTCCATTAGAATTGATCATTGTATAATCTTTTTGTTGCCATGTACAATGATCTAGTTCTGCTCATTTCACTTAGCATCAAGTCATGTAAGTCTCTTCAGGACTCTCTGAAATCATCCTGCTGATCGTTTCTTATAAAAAAAATAATATTCCATAATGTTCAGATACCATAACTAATGCAGCCATTCTCCAGCTGATGGGCATCCACTCAGTTTCTAGTTTCTTGCCAGTTTCTTACAAAAAGGGCTGCCACAAGCATTTTTGCACATGTGGGTCCCTTTCCTTCCTTTAAGATCTCTTTGGGATAAAAACTCAGCAGAAACACTGCTAGGGCAAAGGGTATATGCAGTTTTGTAACTCTTTGGGCAAAGTTCCAAGTTGTTCTCCAGAATGGCTGGATCCATTCACAGTTCTACCAACAATGTATTAGTGTTCCAGTTTTCCCACATCCCCTCCAACATTAATCATTATCTTTTCCTGTCATCTTAGCCAGTCTGAGAGGTGTGTATCTCAGAGTTGTCTTAATTTTTTGGTAAGTGGAGGGACAGGAAGGAAGAGAAGTATTCTTTTGAAATGAACATGGGCTGCTATACACAAAGAATTTTTATCTGGTTGGTCTAATAACTAACCAACTGGTAAGTATCATAGTTGTTTTTAGCTTGACTGCTTCTCAGACTTCAGGCAGTCTTCACCAGAAACCTTCTCAAAACCTCTCCAATTTAGTAGTACCTACCACAGACTGAATTTGGATAGCAGAACATTCAGGAAATCCGAGTTACTTGTAGATCATGGTGAGACATTGGTGTATTGAAATGTTACTTTGAAAATTCAGAAGAACTTAGGACCATAAAATAGTTTTGTTGATACACGTACTGCTCTCAACTCTCTACTTGTCCCCAGTTTTAGCTGATGGTATTGATTCATTCGGCGTGTATCTTTTCTTCTTAAAAGAAAAAGAACTCTTGAAGATAATGAAATTTGCCCTTCAGCAGTACTCTTAAGTCAGATGAATAGTTTGAATTTATAAAATTGGTGTTGGAAATCTGCAGTTCCATAATGGCCAGGATATGTTTTCTTTTGTTAATTTTGGAAGCACTCTATTGGGAGAACAAGTTCTTGTCTGAAGAGAAGAGCTGGGTTTGAAAGTATTACTATCCAGTGGACACAGTTTTATGTCTCAGAGTTGGCTGCCAAAAGCAGCAGTTATAAAAGCAAAAAGACAGCTGCAAATTTTAAACCTTTGATGTAATGTATACCATGCTATTTTCTTTTGGAAGCAAATAATATGCTCTTGTCACTTAACAATTTCAGCAGTGTACACATAATTGTTTCCATGAACAAATGGCTGGATTATGCTAAGTGGCTGATTTGAAATAGTGTTTTCCTTATTCATCCAGAGTCCATATTCTTCTCTTTTTGTTTTCAGTTTTATGACCGATGTCATCTGGAAATTTCTATTTAAGTAATTTTCATTTATTTTGATGTTAGGGGAAGTGCAGAAACAGTTTGGTTGAAATAGTTTATCCCTTATTTTTATTGTTCCTTGGCAAGTTTACACATGCTGAAATGATTCTTCAGGGGCTAGAAAGAGCTTGTGCACTTGGAGAAGTCCTGCAGCTCAGGAAGCATTTAAAACTTTTTAGTACAGATATTTGCTCCTTCTACTCCAAGAAGCCATGAGCAAAGGAGACCTCCCCTATTACTACAAGCCCCAGTAAGCTGAGTTGTTAAATAGCAACGTAAATAGAGAGCAAATTTAGGGGAGTCAACTGTAGTGGGGTCAGATAAGAAATTCTAATTCCTTTGTGTGCAAAACCTATAAAATTAAAATACTATGTAAATTCTGTGTGTGTATATTTATACAAATGGGTCAACTGGTTAACTGAACTGGCGAATTAAATCCGTTTCAGCTGATTTGTTTTTAACCAAGGATTTATATAAGGCAATCCACTTACCATCTTTGAGTGACTTGATTAGTAAAGTCAGGACAAATAAGAAATCACCTTAGAAATCACAGACCTAAATAAAACAACAAATGTACATTGTCAAACCACTGGTCCATCTCTCTCTTTAATTTGATTGACAATCCTGCTTTGTTTTATAGATATGACTTCATTTGACATGCCCAGTTAGTTGTATTTTGTATATACAGTGTTATTCAGTCAGAAATGACAGTTGCTCTTGCAGTCAAATCTGCAACACTGGAGGGAATATCTTCAAGAGTGAGATAATTAATTAAGTGCCTTGGGCTGTCATAGACACAAGTACAGATTTGACCCAACCACACTAACCCATTTGGTGCAACTCTGGTCCCTATCTTCTCATAAATTTACCATAGAACAGAAGATGGAAATGTAAGGTTGGCAGTAAGAAGAGAGTTTAGGGTTGAGGTGGCCTGAAAAACATCAGCATAGAGATAATAACTGACACCATAGGAGCTGATGAGAGGTGTAATAGTACAGAGGGAAAAGAGAAAAGGGCCTAGGACAGAGCCCTTAGGGATGCTCAAAGTAAGTGACTCTAATCTGCATGAAGATCCAGCAAAAAGACTGAAAAGGATTGATCAAACAGATAGAAGGAGAATGAATGGTAAAGTGGTATCGTGGAAATCGAGAAAGATAGTGATCATTGTCAAAGACTGCAGAAATCAAGGATTAGGGTTCAAAATGACTTTTGGATTTAACAATTAAAGAATCATTGGTAACTTTAGAAAAAGCATTTTTGGTTGAATAAGTTTGGAAGCCAGACTGTGGAAAATTAAAAAGAGTGAGAAGGAAAATTGGAAGGAGTTATTTTAGGCAGACTTTTCAAGGACTTCAGCCACCAAAAGGAGAAGATATATGCAATGACAGCTAGTAGAAATGGATATATCAAGTGAGGATGTCCAAAATAGAAATCATTATCCTTCTATTCAGCTCTTGTTTTCTTTACTTTTCTATTACTATCAAGGGCATCACTATCCTTCCATTCACCTAGGTTAAAAGCCTTGGTGTCATTCTAGACTCCTCTCTTGCTCACACCAAATATCTAAACAGTTGCTAAAATTTATAATTTCTGCCTCTGCAACATCTCTTCTGAACATTCTCTTGACTGAAATAGCATTTGAGTTCAGGACTTCATTTCTTTTTTTTATTATTATAGCTTTTTATTTACAAGATATATGCATGGGTAATTTTTCAGCATTGACAATTGCAAAACCTTTCGTTCCAATATTTCCCCTCCTCTCCCCTCTCCCCTAGATGGCAGGTAGACCAATACATGTTAATTATGTTAAAGTATATGTTAAATACAACATATGTATACATATCCATACAGTTATTTTGCTGCACAAGAAAAATCAGCCTTTGAAATAGTGTACAATTAGACTGTGAAGGAAATCAAAAATGCAGGCAGACAAAAATAGAGGAATTGGGAATTCTATGTAGTGGTTCACACTCATTTCCCAGAGTTCTTTCCCTGGGCGTAGCTGGTTCAGTTCATTCCTGCTCTACTGGAACTGATTTGGTTCATCTCATTGTTGAAGAGGGCCACGTCCATCAGAATTGATCATCATGTCGTATTGTTGTTGAAGTATATAATGATCTTCTGGTTCTGCTCATTTCACTCAGCATCAGTTCATGTAAGTCTCTCTAGGCCTCTCTGTATTTATCCTGCTGGTCATTTCTTACAGAACAATTATATTCCATAACATTCATATACAATAACTTATTCAGCCATTCTCCAACTGATGGGCATCCATTCAGTTTCTTCCATTACAGAAAGGGCTGCCACAAACATTCTTGCACATACAGGTCCCTTTCCCTTCTTTAAGATCTCTTTGGGGTATAAGCCCAGCAGTAGTAACACTGCTGGATCAACAGGTCTTCATTTTTTGTTGGACTGTTGCAATAGTCTTACAATCTCTCTCTCTGCTTCAAGTATCTCCCCACTCCTATCTATCTTCCACATAAGTTGTCAAAGGAAATTTCTTTGAGCAGCTTTCAGAGGAAAATATCCACAATATCAATACCCATAGCTTTCTCAATGCTAAATATATAGTAATTAGAGACACAAAAATAAACCCACTCTGAGATGCTATCTCATACCCATCTGATTGGCAAAACTGACAAAAATGGAATATGGATTTGGTAGAAAAATTATGGGAAAACAGGTACATGTAGATGGAACTTGATTTGATCTATCCATTCTGGAAAGCATTTTGGAGCTCTGCCCCTAAATCTGTTAAGCTGTGTATATCATTTGACCCAGTGATACCATAGCTTTTTGTTGTTGTCTTTAAGCAGTTTTGGTTATATCCTACTCTTCGTGACCCCACATGGGTTTTCTTGGCAAAGAGACTGAAGTGGTTTGCCATTTCCTTCTCCAGATCAATTTATACATGAGGAAACTGAGGCAAATAGGATTAAGTGACTTGCCCAGGGTCATATAGCTAGTTAGTGTCTGAGATCAAATTGCAACTCAGGTCTTTCTGACTTAAGGCCCAGCACTTTATCCACCATGTCACTTCACTGCTCTCTATTACAAAGAGATAAATGACAAAAAGAAAAGAACCAACATGTACAAAAATATTCAGAGAAGCTTTTTGTAGCGAAGTCTTGGAAACTTAGGGGGTGTGACCATAACTTAGAGAATGACTGGTTGTGGTACCAAATATGATGGAATACCGTGCTGTGAGAAATAATGAAATAGAAGGTTTAAAAGAAACATAGGAAAATTTGTTTGAACTAATGCTGACTGAAGTGAACCGAACCAGGGGAATAACTTCTCCAACGACTCCAATATTTTAGTGATGAACAATTTTCAATTGCTCAGGCACTCTAATTAACACAATGACTAACCACAATTCAGAGGATTCACTATGAAACATGCTATCCCTTCTAGGTAGAGAAGAGATTGACTCTGTGTACTGAAACTTTTTTTAACCTAGCCAGTGTAGAAATTTTGCTTGACATTTACAGCCTGAGTGCTGATTTTCTTTGCTTTCTTAAAAGATGGGTTGAGAAGGTATAGTGAAGTGGAGAGAATATAAACTTGCAAATATAATAAAATTAAACTAAAAAAAGAACAAAGTGAATTTCACCTCATTGCCTAATAAACTCCAACAACATTATCTTACCCACAAAACCAAATATGTAATAATCTTTTTGATACTTAAAATTCTCTGCAACTTGGTCACTTCCTACCTTACCAAACTTCTTACACTCTGATCCACATACTCTATTGTCCAGACATGCTGACCTGCCTGCTTTTCCTTGCATATGATATTTCATTTTCCATCTCTATGCCTTTTGGTGTTCCCCATGTTTGGAGTAGTCTCCCTCCTATGTTTTACTTGAGGGTTTTTCCTATTTCTAGGCGGCTTTTTTCTATTTCTCTGAACTTCTGAGGCCTTCCCTTCCACAATTACATTCTATAGATCCCATCTCCCCCTCTGAGAATGTAAGCCACTTAAGTTATTAGGGACTGTTTTTGCTTTTCATCATATCCCGTTGTGCATGTAGTGTTGAACAAGTGCTTGTCGATTGATTCTTGACTTCTCTGTAGCATCTGATAATGTCGGTCGCCTTCTTCCTCGCATATATTCTTTATTCCTTGGATCTGTGTGACACTGCTGTGTCATGGATCTTTTCCTAGCTGTCAGATTGTTCTTTATGTCTCTCCACAAGTTCATCATCCATGTCTTGCTCCCTATGGCAGAGTCTCTCTCAAGTTTTTGTACATATCTCTTTATACTCTCTCCTTAATTGTGTGGGCTCTCATGGACTCAGTTGTTATCTCTCTATATAAGATTCCCTTGAAGATAAAATACAGGCCTCTCTGTTTAGCTTTTAAAGCTCTTCCCTTGTGGGTTCCATCTAATGTAAGTATCCAAGTTGATCACTCCCTCTCACACAATCTAGAACCCAGTCAGACTGATTTTCCTGTTTCCCCATATATGACATATTTCCCATCTCCATGTTTTTGTACTGGTTGTCTCCCTCGTGTCTGGAATATTCTCCTTCCTTACCTTTACTTCTTGGAAGAGAGATGTCTTCACTCTCCCCCTATCTGTATTCAAGGCTCTGCTCAAGGGTCAGCTTCTTGAAGAGATCTTTCTTGATTGTCTCAATTTTTAGTGCCCTACTCCCGGATCATGTTGTATCTTAGTAGAATGTCAGTTTCTTGAGGCAAGAATTCTCTCACATTTTAATATGACCAGTGCCTAGCACACTATTCACCACATAATAAGTACTTAATAAATTCTTGAGGTTTTTTTTTTCCCTCTTAGTTCAGACTTGTCATTTTATTGCTGTAGGTACTCCCAGTGAGTAAACACTCTCTTCCAGTATACCAATATAGTTTGGTCCACAATATTGTGGACAATATTATGCTTTGAGGGCCTAGGACACTAAGAAGGTAAATTATCTTTTAAAAATAGAATTTAACTTGCCCCAAATAGCCAGTGTAGTATGTATTATTATAGTAATGGCGGGAAGTTTATACTCTTTTCTTTCTGATCTAAGTACTGTTTTCTGTGAAACGTGCCACATTGCTCCTTATGTATACGTATGTGTAAACAGATTTATTTATATGTACACTACACTTGTGTATTTATTTGGTCCTTACTTGGGATTTTATCAGTATAGAACACTCCCAGAATAAAATCTTCCCTTGTGGATGGTGACTACAAATTCATCTTTAACTTTATAATCTAAGACAGTTGCCCAGAGAACTAAAAAATTAAGTGATTTTGGGGAAGGGAGGGAAAAGAGAGCTAAATCTTAAAATTTTATAAAAATGAATGTTGAAAACTATCTTTACATGTAATTGAAAAAAAATACCATGAAGTAGGAGGGAAAAAGCAAACGAAGTGACTCAAGAGAAAAAACAAAGGATGACCATCTTCCTCATTTTTGTACACACACACTCCCCCAACCAGAAGGGTGTTGTATAGTTTTGCAGGTAATAGACTGTTGGTAAATATCTGCTAACAGATTTTATTTTTGAAAAAAAAAACCAAGTATCCTTCTTTATTAAATACTTGGTCCCAGAATAACAGTATTTTTCCAGAAGCATCTAATGATTAATACAGATTTATATTTTTTTTTAAAAAAAAAAGGTTGTGACTTTTCCAGAGTCAAGAGACAGAACGGGACCTGAGTTCTTCCCTTCTCTTAGGCCAGCCTCTTATCCACAATGACATCATATATGTGATAGATAGGTAGACTGACAGATATACATGTGTATGTAAACATACATACATATTCTACATTGATATATATTCTATATCTACACCTATGTTATACATATAACATACAAACAAGTGGCTATATACATGTATTATGCACATATGTTTCTCATGTGTGGATCCCTGTGGTTATAATTTCCTTTTAAAGCAAGTGTTGATCTGTACTTGAAGAAACATAATGAATACTTTGATCTGTTTACTATTGTCTTCTTCCCTGAGCCTCTAAGACTTAAAATAAAGGAATATCTTGTTTTTCAACAAGTTCAGTTTCAGTTGTTCCAGATTGAATTAGTGTAAATAAAATAGAAAGAAGGGCCCTAGCAAATCAATACTGCATTGGTAGTAAACTGGAAAATACTGACAAATTATCCTTTTAGGGCTTAGCGAGGTTTAATCTAAACATCGTTTTCTCCTGACAGTATGTGAGAGAAGAGGGTAATTTATTACACAATCCTGATATGGATGAGAAAAGGCTGCTGTTTGTTCTTCAGCACTCTGACTTGTTCTCTTTCAACCAGTTCAATTTCTGGTTTGCACCAGGAAATAATTCTCAGATACTGTGTTCTTATTTCTTGAAGCTTTCAAGACCACAGCATTTCTTCCTCATTGTGGTATATTTGTATACTCAGTCATTTGGGATGTGTAAATGTTAAAATGCTGTGTTGAGACAGAGGTTTTTCTCTCTGTGTAGAAAAGATGTATTCCTAAAGAGCTGTATGTAAATTGAATTCATGTGAAAAGGGGAACGGGCTAATGAAATCCCACTGTTGATGACTATTTGGTGCTCTGTGCCTGCTTCCACCTTCCATGTTTAAGATGGACAGGCAAGATTCACTAAATGTCTGCATGTGGAAAATCAGTTTTTTCAAGAAAAATTGGGCAAATTTTTTTTTGGTAATGTGAACAATCATTTCTGCAGTGCTTTAAATCCTACCCAGCATTTTCCTTAAAAACAACCCTGTCAGGTAGGTAGATGAAGCATTTTCGACCCTGTTTTACAGATGAGGAAATGCAGCTCAAAACACTTCAGTGATCTGTCAAGGTCACAAAGCTCATGTCAAGGCAGAGAATGACAAATCCTCTGCCCTTGTTCTTATGTGACACTCTCTCCTATGTTTACTTAAGTGGAATATTAACAAACATTTTGACATATGGACATATGAAATCAAAAGATGGTAGAGTGGTTAAAGTAAGGTGAAATTGATTATCAGGAGTTACTCACAGGAAGGAAACCAGAGGTCCTGTCCCTATCCTGATAGATTTTAAAAGCTGAACACATTTTGGAATCTTTAGATATAAGTGAAACTATTGTGACAGAACATTGTTATCAAAGGCATATTATTATTTTTACTAATAAGATTTCAAACTCAAATAACTGTACTAATAGTTTAAACATAATTAACTGTAACTTGTGAATTGATTTTACTTAAACTTATAGAATCTTGCCATTTAATGAGATCTGTTCAGTAACCAAACATTTCAGAGTATTCATTATTTGCAGGGAGGTCTCCTAAAGTTGAGAGAGCATATAGAAGAAAAGATGTGTACCATGCTCTCAAGTTGCTGTCATGCATCTAAATCTTAATAGAAATAGGAAAATCATTTTTGAAGACAATAGATTTTATACGATTCAATTAAATTGACCATAATATCATCAATATTCTTCAGCTTTGTAGGCAACTCATCCACAATCACAAGGAATCCTTCTTCAGTTGTTATTCTTTGCTGAACATCCTCCACCACAAAGCCATACCTTTGGCAAGCATACTTCTAATCATTTTTATGCCTTGCTTGGTATTATTTAAGAGTTTTTGAATGAGTTATTTATAATTTTGCATCTTCTGGGGGATCAAGAATGGTATTGAAGCATGAGTGGGAGAAAGCTTATTGTAAAAGAACTTATAAAGCAGCATTTTAATCCACCAAGTTGAATGTGCTGTATTTGTGTAATTAACAAGCAGTAATTACAATGGGATATTATATTCTGTATATCCTTCACTTAATTGTGGGATGTTTAATTATGTGGCCAATTGTCAAATATCGCTTGTGAAAACCTGCTTGTTCCCTACAATTATCCTCATCAAGAAGGTCCTCAATATGTGTATAGTTGATTGCCATGAAGATTTTTGTATGAATAGATAAGTAGTTTTTGATGATCTCTGGATTCTTTTTTTTCTTTTCTGGTATTAAGATATGTCCAAAATTTTCCATGCCTTTGGTATTTTCCTCTCCTTTGGATACATTGCATATCCATCTCTCAGTGTTTTCACCTATCATTGATCGTGTGTGTGTGTGTGTGTGTGTGTGTGTGTGTGTGTGTGTGTGAGAGAGAGAGAGAGAGAGAGAGAGAGAGAGAGAGAGAGAGAGAGAGAAAGAGAGAGAGAGAGAGTGAGAGTGAGAGAGTTTAGGATCCAAGTATAGCAGTTCCCCTCACTTGATGGAGAAGCAATTAGTTAAAATGACTTTTGCAAATCTTTCCCATTTTTCTTCTGTCTCTAAGTATACTTCCATTTTCATCCTGACCTGCTTAGTTGGATTTCTTGCAAAGCTTTCTTTAAATTGATTTGACCCTCCACTAATTCTCTCTGTTTAATGAGACAGTACTCAAAGTCATCTGTTGATCTTCTTTTTCAAACTTATAGACAAGTTCATATTCTAACCAAATATTGCCCATGGAAACAAAAGGCAAAGTATTTTGCTAATCATTTATTTTCTGACAAGTGTTGGGCTCCTTTTGTCACCTTCTGACCGAAATTTCTGTAGTATGTTTTGATATAATTCTCTTGTCATCTTCTGAGCTTTATTTTTAGTTATTTGTTCAATTTCAGGTTTGATTGTTTAAATGCATATATCTTTTTCTTATTTCTATTATTTTTTAAAACTCTGATGAATCAATAATGTGACTCTACACAGACAGCTGACTCATGGTCAGCTCACTCCCACATCAATAACAAGTTTTTTCTTATCTGTTAAAATAGATTTATTCTCTGTAGTATAAATTGTCATGCATTTCTTTTTTTAAAAAAATATTTGTGATTTGGAGACATTCATGTATTATGAAGTCTACAAGTTCCTAACTACTCTCTACTCTTTTATTTTTCCCAAACTCTGCTTTTCTATATATTTCCATTTTTACCTTTTCCTTGAAGTTGTCATATATCAGAGTATATGTTGAATTGACTTAGTCTTAAGTTCTTCATAGAATTTCAGTACCATTTTGTCTTTAGCAAGTGATGTTAGTGCACAAGGTACAGTTAATTTCATGGTCAATATGCTTTCATAATTTGAGTTCATCATTTCACTCTCTGTAGGTGGATAACATTTTTTATTATAATTCCATTGGAATTATTGTGGATCATTGTATTTATCAAAGTTGCTAAGTCTTTCATTGTTGATTATCATTGTTGAGTCATTTTTCAACCATGTCCAACTCTTCATGAATCCTTTGGGGGTTTTCTTAGTGAAGTAATTTTCTGTTTCATTCTCAAGCTTATTTTACAAATAAGAAACTGAGGTCAACTGGGTTAAGGGACTTGTCACTTAGTCACGGTCACATAGTAAGTGTCTGAGGCGAAATTTGAACTCATGAAGATGAATTTTCCTGATTCTGGGTTCAGCTCTCTGTCCATTGTGCTACCTAGCTGCCCTTGCTCATAGGGTAGGCCAAATCAACATAATAAAAATGACAGTTCTGTCTAAATTAATTAATTTTCAATACTATATCTTTTTCTCAAGTAAGCTTGAAAATCCTTTATTTCATTGAATGTGTATTTTCCCTCCAAAGGATTATATTCAGTTTTGCTGGGTAGGTGATTCTTTGTTGTAGTCATAGCTCCTTTGCCCTGAAGCCTGTTCCTAGTTTGCTAGAAAATTTATTTCACTCCGTATCTTTGTGGATTCTGATGCTCTAGAATTTATTGAGTTGCTATTTAAGGTATTTCGTGGGGTTTGGTGGGGAGCTCAGGTGAGTTGCTGTCTTTACTCTGCCATCTTAGTTCTGCCGCCCCAAAACATTATCTTATAGGACCAGAAAAAATTAATACTTGAATTAATAAATGAATACTTGTCATCTGGAAGTAGAAAAGGTCAAGAATGTCAATGGAGTCAATGAAAAAAAATATGAAAGAACTTGACTTAACAGTACCTGATTTACAATTGTGTTAAAGAACGGTAATCATCAGAACAATCTGGTATTGACTAAGCAATGAAGTGGTAGATCAGGGGACCACGCACATAATATGTAGTAAATTACCATAGTAGCTTAATGTTTGATAAATCCAAATATCCAAGCTTTTGAGACAAGAGCTCACTATTTGACAAAAATCACTGGGAACACTAGAAAGCTATTTAGCAAAACTAGGTATAAATCAGTAGTTCACATTGCTTGCCAATATAAGGTCAAAATAGATACATGATTTAGATATAAAAGATGGTATAATCTAATTAGGGGAGCATGGAGAATTTTTCCTATCACATCTATAAATAAGGGAAGAAGATATCACCAAATGAGAGATGGAGAACATTACAAGATTGGCCAATTTTGGCAACTTTGATTTTAAAAGTTTTTAAAACAAACAAAATCAGTCAAGATTACAAGGAAACTGGAGGGAAGTTTTACAGTAAATTTCTTTGATAGAGATCTTATTTTTCCAATATATAGAGAATTGAGTCAGCTAGAAGGAGTCATTTCCCAACTATTCAGCCCAAGCAAGTCATTTAACCTCCCTGAGCCTCACTTTCCTCATCTGTTTTTAGTAAACACTGATTTAGTGCCTATTCTTGTGCCAGAATAAGCACTGGGATGCAGAGAATGGCAAAAGACAGGTCCTAATATCAGGGAGCTCACAGTCTTAAGGGGTGTGAGGGATGTAGAAGACCCTTACCCAAAATGACTACTCAGAGATCCCTCAGTAGAAGGCAGAAAAGTTGTTTATTGAAAAACCTCCGGAGGATGAGCCGTCCCATCGCAAGATAAGCTCGCGGTAGGAGGGCTAAAGAAGTAGTAAAGATACATAGCTTTTATACAAGAAATTACATCACAAGTAAGAGAGCATTGAAAGGGGAGGGGGAAGCATCTAATTGGTTGTTGCTAGTTGGGGAGATTGGAATGGAAGGTTTCTGTTTCCCTGAAATCTCCTGATTTCTGGGAAACAAAGTCAGGCCTTCA
This sequence comes from Antechinus flavipes, assembly GCF_016432865.1. Classification (NCBI taxonomy): domain Eukaryota; kingdom Metazoa; phylum Chordata; class Mammalia; order Dasyuromorphia; family Dasyuridae; genus Antechinus; species Antechinus flavipes. The sequence continues at coordinate 50,033,132 of NC_067404.1, forward strand.
GGCTTAATCAAGCAGACAGTGGTCCAGCTAATAGACTAAATATTGATAAATGTCAAATACCAATAAATGTCATCAGTTCAGGTTAAGTAAATATGTTTCTAGCTGGCCAAGGCTCAAGTAGATATGAGCCTGCACATATACAGGTCATAGGGGAGACACAGAAATAATAAAATACAGAAAAAGAATTCATACATTCCTGTAAGTTCTTCACCTTATCTATTCCCCACAGCTCCCCCCTTCTAACATGTAAATGATTTTTATCATATTTCTATGAAGAACTTACACACTTTTCAAAATCAGTTAATATATCTATACATTGTTTATCAAGTTCACAATCAAGATCATCCCTCTTTAATACATTCCAGTCTTTTCTCTGAAGAATCATCATTTTAATAGCATCTTCTGTATGCAATATTTTGATAGGGACCACTGAACTATTCTGGTTACTAATGTAATTATACAGGATAGACATAGCAGCAACAGGATAATACCATTGACTGCAATAAGTTCATACCATAAAAATTGCTTCCACCAACTATCTTAGAAACAGTTATCACAGAACAGATTGGCATTTGGCAAACATAAAAATACAAAGATAAATAAAGATGGCAATCTAGGGAAACTGAGGCACAACATTACACACTCTTCTTCTGAATATTTGAATTATTGAATTACCTCCCTAAGATACCTGGGAGGTCTCAGCACCATAATTTTGACCAATCCAATGTGAGGCAAATAAATCAAAATGAAACTAGAAAATGCAAGGACTTATGGCAAGGACAAGTCTCTTCCTGACAACCCCAGAGTTATCAGCAGTACAAAGGCCCTCATCTCAGTCAGAGAATCCAGTTTGAGATGGACAGTTCACTGTGTTAGGGGGTCTGCAGTCATTTGTGCACTTAACTCAGCTTCTGCTTATAGAGGGAGTAGCAGGGCTCGAGACAGTCATGCTGCCCATTCAGAGGGGCAACCCACTCCAGGGGAGAAGGGTGAGGCTTAGTGTAGCTCCACCTGTCCCCACCCAGGGGGACAGACAGGGCTGCTACTAGAATACAGATTTCTGAGCAGAGCTATCAGAGCATGCACAGTTAGAACATGAAGGCAGGCAAACCCCAAACTTTAGAGGCTTGATCTCAAAAGGGCAATGTTATTAAAAATGCTGAGGTACCAGTTAAGAAACTGGGGTTACAGGGCTGGTGATTGCCAGTCCCAAGACAAATGTCTTTATCTTAGAGATTTCTTTAAAACAGAATAGTTCCCAAAACTGAGTCTGCCAGGGCAATTCCACAGAATAAGGGGTTTCAAAGCTAAAACACAGTAAAAACAAAAAGGATTGTTTAAGGACTTCCAATTCAATCTGAACTGGTGGTATAGGGGGTGGGGCAGAAGTACGTAAGGCAAAAGTGAAAGAAAACTAAGGGTTCCCACTCTTTTAGATATTTTGAGAAAAATCCACCAGTTTCCTTAGTCCCCTATCTCTTCCTCTCCTTTTTTTTTTCCTCATGGAAAGGAATCATCCAAAAAAAAATAATAATAATAAATAGTCAAATAACCATCCACATATAAATCCCAAGAGTGAATTAAAGTTCCTACATACATAACAGTCTAGTACAGGAGGAGTTTCCTAAAATCAATCAAATCAAATCAAATCAAATACCTTAAACAATTACATATTCTGAAGTGAACATAGATATTATAAACATTTTATAGCTTCCTTAACAGCAATAGTTACCATTTTTAATAATTTCCATCCCAAATCTTAAACACACAGTAATGTTTGCATTTTTTTCTAACTCTAGTAATAGAGTTGTAATTTTAACAATAATTCATCAACCACTTTCCCACTTCCCCCATATCAGTCCAAATTACATCAGGAGCACTGGCGATGGTCTCGATCTTAGCTGCTTCAGGCTGAGAAATGGGCGAAGGTGCTCAATCCATGCAGGGGTGTGGGTGTGGTGTCAATCTAAACTCCAGATGGGCCGATCCATGTCTCAGAAGAGATTCAATAATCTGTAATTTGACCAAAATCTAGAACAAAAAAAAAACTAAATCTAACAAAGTTAGAATAGTCTGGACCTGCAACAACATGTGGGGAGGCCAGTATAGATTGGCCAGCAGTTCCTATGTGAAGGAATAAGCTTGCTTCACAGGATAGGCAGACAGCTATAGTTCCAATAAATAGCAGTTAGGTTTCACAGACCATTGTAAATTGTCCTCTTATCATTTAAAAAAAAAACATTTTAAAAATAAAACACAAATATCCAGTAACAGACAGATGACCAGGCTAAATACTTATTTGCCTAAGTATTTAGGATATAATGATTACATATAACCAGATTGGAAACAGCAAGGTATGACATATTTGAATTACATTAACAGTTCTTATTAACTATTGTTCTGATCATAGAAATCAATCACAGGAGGAAAAATGCAAGAACATAACTATAACATAATATAAGCAGTTAAAACTCAATCTTCAGCACATCGAAGAGTGGAGCTTTAAAACTCCCAAATAGCATTAATTACAAGCCCAAAGAATTTCATCTTCAAAGTTTCAAATAAATCTCAGTTATTTACCATGACCTTATATCAATAACAGTAAGAAATTTATCCCAGAAAATTCACACAATTCTTATATACCCAAGTAGATGTTGCATCTTGAATAAATTTAATATTATACCAATCATTTTGCTTTTAAAATACCCAATATACAGAAAAATCCCAAACTACATATGGTTCACAACAAAAACATTTTCAAAAGGAAGAAAGCAAAAACTATTATCCTTGAAGTCCCATTTCAGATAATTGGCATCAATACAGTTAATTAAAACTTCCTATTTTCACATAAAAAGAATCTGAAAAGTTCTTGAAAACATCAATTAAACTTTTTGAAATAACCCTTTCAAACTATATACCACATTTCTGATCATATTCTTTAATATTCATAACCATTATGTATCTAAAGAAACAAATATTCAATCAATTAACATCTTTTAAGAGCAATTTGTCTCTTTAAATAACCTTTTGTTTTCTTCAGCCAAAGGAACCAAGCGGCTGCCGCTTTCCACTGCTGCTCGCTTTCTCTCCTCCCACAAAAACACATCCCTTCTCACAGCCATCTCTCTGTGACTACCCTTTCCAACCAGTTCCTTCTTTTTCCCACTGACGACTTCTTGAAATCATTTGTTTCTATTAATCAATCCTTTTTAAATTACCTTCATTCTCCTATCCCATCTCTCTCTCTTCCCAATGCTTACTTGCTCAAAATTTATTACATACTTTAAACACTCCTAAACCAAAAATCCTTCCGACTAGATGCTCTATTTAAACTATTAATTGCTTTTGTAAATCAATCTCTTTTCCCTTGTCTTTAAATCATCTTTTTTTAAACTTTAAACTTCAAGATTCACAATTAATTTCGAATCAAATTTCATAAAACTTATAATATAGTTTACAAATTACTCAATACTTTTAAAAAGCAACATACCATTTAAGTAGGGAGATACAAACACAAGCCCCCCCTAAGGTAAGCTACTGGCATTTTGTTTAATAACCTATATTTCAATTTGAAGTCCAACCAAATAATAAAAAAAAAGAAAAGTTTTTCTCTTCAGTTGTAAAGGCCACAATATTCGAAAAATTCTTAAGATTTTATACTCAGAATAAATCTAACATGTGTTAGGCAACAGTAAATTATTTCCCTCAATTTTAATTTTATTTCAATTTCAAAATTATAGTACCTCTTTAAAATATAGTAAATTCCCAAAACTCTTAATCAAATATTGCAAACAATTACCCAGTTTAGTCTTCTTAAACTTTCTGTTCTCTAATTCCATGAAGGCAAATTTATTAATAATGATTTTTCTTTCTTTTCCTGCAAATTTTTTTCTTTAGAAGTAGGCCTAGTTTTCCCACAGGTCCAACAGGTCAGAACGCCCCTGTGTTCTACTATTTACCTCTCTTACTCTATATTTATTCCTCCTTTCCAATATCTGCAGTTTCTTATTTCCGATCTTAAATTTTCCAATCTTAACACACACACCAATTTAAAGTTATTTTAAAATTAACCAGTACTTCAGTTTGTGAAATTTCCTAAAATTTACCTAGATACTTTATTCCCATGTCTTTTCTTTAGTAAGCAGGAAAGAGTTAAGCACCAGTCCTTGCTTTACCTTGAGAATTCTTTTCTCTGGCTGAGTCCTGATAACAGGCTCCTTGTTTATAGGAGCGATAGCCACTGTTCTTCTATTTTCTCAAAACTTTCCAAACTTTCAATCTATGTTTTTATTTTTCCCCCTTCTTTCCCTCCTCCCGCAAAGCCACTGCCAGAGACAGAGGGAGAGAAAGAGAAAAAAAGATTTTCTTTTCTTGAGAAGCCCAAAACTAGTTCCCAAATTCTAAGACCAATATATTCTGAGCCACTCTGAAAGAATTACTACTCTGAATGAATTCCAGTTCCCACAATTCAGCCTGATATTTTTCTAAGCCTGTAACACAGAGCTGAATTCTTATCTCTTATGAACTTTCTAACTTTTAACACAGAACAAAGGCAATGCAAAGCAGACATACACACAAACATTCACAAAACTCTATTTTCACCTTTTACATACAGATTTAAGTCTGATATACCCAAATAATCCTGGGATACACATCCTCCCAGTTTTCTTCCCTTGTATATCTGGAAGTTCATTCCAGTCTTGAATTTCCTAGCTAACGTCCTGATACAAATTTTCGGACTGCTTCTATACCACCCTGGACCCGATCCAGGTGTTGGCGGAGGCCCTATGTTACCCTCACGCCCAGGCGGAGGCCCTATGTTACCCTCACGCCCCCACAGCCACCCGAGAGCTTCCTTAGGAAAAGTCCTTTATCGTTGGGGTTAACAGCAGTCCACACCAAAAATAAATTTAAGAGGGCTAATCCCTCAGGGTCTCCCTCGACCCAGCCAATAAACCCCCAGACTTCCCAAGAGCTTTACCTCGAGAACATATGTTTCTTTTCAGGCTGCAAATGCCGGCCATCAGGACTCTACTTCTTTCAATCTTCAATTCTGCGTTCCACTGAGTATCCCTGCTTCGGGTTGTTGTCTAAGAGGGGAGGGAGGCTGCTCACCCAGAGCCAGAGACCATGGAGAAAACTACTCCGTGGGCGCCTGTCCCTGTTCGGGGTGCACATAGCCATCTCCCCCAAAGACCCCATCCCGGACGAGCCCCCATCTGTGAGGGATGTAGAAGACCCTTACCCAAAATGACTACTCAGAGATCCCTCAGTAGAAGGCAGAAAAGTTGTTTATTGAAAAACCTCCGGAGGATGAGCCGTCCCATCGCAAGATAAGCTCGCGGTAGGAGGGCTAAAGAAGTAGTAAAGATACATAGCTTTTATACAAGAAATTACATCACAAGTAAGAGAGCATTGAAAGGGGAGGGGGAAGCATCTAATTGGTTGTTGCTAGTTGGGGAGATTGGAATGGAAGGTTTCTGTTTCCCTGAAATCTCCTGATTTCTGGGAAACAAAGTCAGGCCTTCAGGCTTAATCAAGCAGACAGTGGTCCAGCTAATAGACTAAATATTGATAAATGTCAAATACCAATAAATGTCATCAGTTCAGGTTAAGTAAATATGTTTCTAGCTGGCCAAGGCTCAAGTAGATATGAGCCTGCACATATACAGGTCATAGGGGAGACACAGAAATAATAAAATACAGAAAAAGAATTCATACATTCCTGTAAGTTCTTCACCTTATCTATTCCCCACAGGGGGAATTCAAGAGTTGGAACTCTAGATGCTGCTGAACTGGAATGACCAATCTTAGCTGCAGAAAAGAGATGAAGAAATGTTCCTCCTTTTCGTTTCGTTTTTTTTATTTGTTTGTTTGGTTTTTTTTATTTCAGTTTGTTTTATTTTTGGAAAGACAATTGGGATGAAGTGACTTGCCTAGGGTCACACAGCTAGGAAGTGTTAAGTATCTGAGGCCTGATTTGAATTCCAGTCTTCCTGACTCCAAGGCCAGTGCTCTGTGCATTGCGCCATCTAGCTGCCTCTTCTTTTTATTAAAGACTTGGATGTCAAATGGTTATTACAGCATCAAAGGTACTTATTATATCTGTTTTATATAGGTATTTTTCTTGTTTCCAGGGGTAACTCAAAATAAGGGGAAATATGTGAAAATTATCATAATGACAAGATCAAAGTCATCAATAACTTCTTTAAAAATTTGAGCTTGAAATTTTGAGCTCTTTTGATCTGACTTTTCTTGTGCAGCAAGATAATTGTATAAATATGCCTACATATATTAGATTTAACGTGTTTTAACATGTTTAACATATATTGGATTACTTGCCATGTAGGGGAGGGCATGTGGGGAAGGAGGGGAAAATTTGGAACACAAAGTTTTGCAAGGGTCAATGTTGAAAAATTATCCATGCAGATGTTTTGAAAATAAAAAAGCTTTTAAAAAATAAAAAATAAAAAAAAACATTTTGAGCTAAAAGATAGCTAAGAATCATATTTAGATGAGCCTAATAATATTCTGTTGCATTCATATATTACAAGTTGATTATCATTATTCAGTTGACTTAATGGGCATACATTTTGTTACAAATGTTTTTGCTATCTCAAAAGATGCTCTTATGAATATTTTAGATATCTTTGTATTCACTTATAGATATGTATCTATATAGGTATAGATATACACATATATGTATACACACACTCACATATGTCTTTCTGAGTCCATTTCTGCCCTCAGGCACACTTAGGAGCTATGTGACCCTAAGCAAGTCACTTCACCCTCTTTGCCTCAATTTGTTATCTGTAAGATAAGTTGGAGAAGGAAATGGAAAACTACCCCAGAATCTTTGCTAAGAAAACCCCAAATGGGGTCATGAAAAGTCAGGCATAGCCTCAAGTGACTGAACAATGACCACACTTATTTTAAAGAAACAGCCAGAAAATAAAACACATTTTCCTCTCACTACCTCACTGACACACTTTATCCTCTCTTACCTTGGTATTTGGGAAGAGTAACTTGAGACTTAGTACCATTTCTATGTACTATTTATCCCCAAAAGATCATATCTAAGTGCTATACTGCAATTGCAAGGTTGCTTTTTGGAGCGTCAAAACTGGACTGGCTGCAAAATCCAGAATTGATAGAACTCTTAGATTTTTCTTATTTCCCAGATACTCAAAAGGCTTGCTCTACTGACTTTTCAAAACTTACAGTGTCATAGTCTCTAGTTCCTTCACCAAGAATCAAAGACCAAAGACGAAGGAAACTCAAAGATGGAGGCCCATAATTACAGGGTCACAACCCCAGTAAACACTTTGCACCAGGAGTGGAGATCTTGTAAGATAGCCAAAGCCAGCTAAGATATTTTGAATACTAGAGCAGTTTTAAAGGCCTTAAAGATTATTATGAGTCCCTGTCTAAATGTCTAAATGGAGTTGAGGTAGTCTACTAAATATTACTAACAGTCTAATATTTAGCTCTAGAATGGTAGATTCAGTTTTCAATGAAAGTGATAGATTGAATATATGTTTATTGAAATTTACTCAAAAACAACACATAAAATTTGTTTCTGGGACAAAGAACAAGTGAGGTTTTTACAATCACTTGGATTTTAGATTGTCTTCCAGAATTAAATTACAATAAACTACTAGTGATGACTTCTTTTGCACATGTAATAGATGATACTCTTTTGCCGCATGAGGTCTTTTTCTAGCTTTTCCCCAAGGAGTTTTAATTTTGCTTCCTCAGTTCTGTACACGAACAAACTGTTCTAAAGTAACCTCCTGCTCCCAACTTTTCTTCCTTTTTCTCCTCTTCCCTTCATTATCTCTGTTGCTTTTCGTTTTGTTCATCAGAGCCCAGTTTTGTGAACATATAGGAAACTTGTATGCAAGTGAAGGGAGTAGAGAGAATAGAATGGAATAACTTTAATTCTTTTTTCATTAGCTCAAACTCCTCCATCCCTTGAGATGGTTTGTCCCACATTGCTCTTTGGTTGTGATTGTGAAAGCCAAGTGTATATTGTGTGTTTCTGTGTATATCAAGAGGGAATCTAAAAAATCTCCACCATTCAAGGAAATATAAAAAGTTTTATAGATATCAGCCTCCTCTAGCATGTGATTAGAGGCCATTTTCATAATATTAACAGTATCAAACTAGCCTATGGTCATATAATACTTCCTAAATGCGTAAAACAACTTCCTTTTACCCTCAGAGTTCTATTGATGACCCTTGTTGTATTAATGGCAATCTCATTCTGGACATCATTTCAAATTTTTTCACAAAATTTCTTTTGGCATTGAGGAATTTAATAATGAAGTAATCTCTGAGGAAAGCTTAGGAGGAATATTTTTATATGCATTATTTCTGAGTAGCAAATGTCATTATCAGTAAAGAATAGTAAAAAAATCAAGAAGTCAGAGTTTAGTTTTTCCTCCAGTTTCCTGGGGAAAATGTGACCACTTGTTTAAAAAATAGATTACTTTATATTTATTACACATAGCATTGCAAGAAAGTAATATCTGAGGCTGTGTAGAATATTACATGAGATATGAATTCAAAAAGATCACACTAAGATAATCCATACTAAAATAAATTTGTGTAAACTCACACTTATGAAATACAACAAATGTTTTTGCATTTAATTATGGAGCTCAATGATTTCAGTAAAGTTATAATATCTTGAAAAAATATTCTGGATGAAGAGCTCTTAACTTGGAATCAGTTGATCCTTGTATAGTTTGCTGATAGATTTCAGGGATATTCTGTGAATTCTGATAGGAAAAAAATACATCTTTATTTTCTAACCTATAGTATTGTTGTGCTGTATCCTTTAAATAGGAATTTAAAAAGGCATGTGGGGGTGGCCTTATGATAAAAATATTTCTCTTTTTTGTGGAAATAAGATTTGAAATAAGATTTTAATTAATGAACTTGTTCTTCATGATGTGGGTATTAGGTCATGTTTCTTTAGTTATAACATGTTCTTCACATGTCCATATATCAAACTTTAAAAGACATTTTAATATAATTCACTTGAATTTTTTCTTCTTAACAGACAGCATAATACAGTATGCAGGAACATATATTTTAGAGAGCCAGAGTTCTGGAGAAGTATGCTTGAAAGTATACTATAACAAGGTGTTAACTCAGAGGAATTAATGAGATTATGGTTATATAGTTTACATATACTTAGTATTTAGCATGGTGATGTAATGGTTCTCTAGTTCACATATACTTAGTACTTAGCATGGTGGTTTAATAGTTCTCTAGTTCACACATATTCAGTATGCTGTAATGATGTAATTGCAATCAGGTATTTAAGAACTGGGGACAGGAAGTCAGATAGAAGTCAAACTGAAGTCAGACTGACAGTCTGCTGGAGGAGACTGGGTCAGGCTATGACAGACGGAGACTATGTAAGAGGCAATAAAGACTTTGGACTCTATTCTTATCCATTCTCATGGTGTCTATCCTACTGAGCCCAAGGCCCTTCTGGAAGACCTCCAGAAAGCTAGCCCAAACATTACAATCAATAAAAGCCTTCTAGGAAGGCACCTATGGATTCAGCCAATCAGAAAATGTTTTGTGGTTTTGAGAAACCAACAAACTTAAGATAATAGCTGATCCAGCCCAAACTAGTTGGGTTCAATGACTCGAGTTGACCAAATCACTATTGCACCTGCTTAATAAGTTAATTGAATATTAAACAATATATTTTCTTTCTTATTGAGTGTTTGCTCTGATTGCCTCGGGTCAGTGAATCTCACTATTTTGAAAGTCATTACTTAGAACCAAAATTTGTTTTTATTATTTTGTTTAATGACACTTTAAAAAGAACGTTTTGTTTTGGTATGTTCACCATACAATGATTTCTCCCCCTACCTGGTAGATTTACATTTAACAGGGTAATGGTACTCTGGGCCCTGAATTGGTGTTTAAACCTATCATTTAGCTTAGATTAATGCCCACATTTAGTTCTAAGAATATTTAACTGAAGTCTTTTCTCTTTGTTTTTTAGTCAGTTTGTCACACCATTGTCTACATAGTCACCACATTCCATTTTTGAACAACCAAATTAAGTTTAGTAACATAATCAAAATAACCTTTATTTAGCCTGATAATCAATAACCAATTTGACTAAACATTAAGTTTACCTTTGTTATGTGACTTTAGACTTAGATGAGTTTTATCATGTCTCATATCCCAGCATGATTTCCATTCTACAAAAACTTGTAAAGATAATGTGTGGAGATCATAGCAAATGAGGCTGAAAGGCATAGCTCACAGATTGATGACAGAGTTAGAGTCCACAAACATCTGATCAAGATGGGGTGAAATGATATTTAGGAGACAAAGCAGCTCCGCCCTCCAGTACTGCAAAGTGCTTCCTTTCTCCTGAGCTAACTCTCTGGGACATGGACCTTCCTAATAATGGAACTGAAAACTTGTGATTAGCTCAAGGCATCTCACAGTAGAGAAGTAACACTTTGTTAATGAATAAATCCCAGCAGCCTAAAATAATGCCAGCAGATGTCAGGAGCTAAGCAGAAATGAGCAAGCCAATTGAAACATAGAGAATGACCTTAGAAATCATTTAGCTCATCCCCATCATTTCACAGATCAAAAGTCAAAAGCCCAGAGAACTTAAGCCCAGCATCACACAGGTGGTAAAACCTTTGTTCAAACTGAGGTCCTTCGCCTTTCAAATTCCATGTGCTTTTCACTATACCAAAGCAGTAGATGGAAACAATAACTCCAGTCAAGATTTTTTTAATAAAAAGTTGAGAAGAGCAGAAATATGAAATGCATGCTATATAGACAGCAGCCCAGCAAGGAATTATAGCAATGAGAATTTGAAGAAAGAATTCAAATGTAAATGAAGAATAAATTATATCCTAAAGTATGAGTCAAGAAAAGTCGCACAATCATTTTGAAAAAAATAAAAGAAGATAATGTATCAATGATGATAGCTAATATTTATCAAAACTTTGGTGATACAAAGTATCTTTTAGAGGAAAATGTATCTGTAAAAATGTTTTGTCACCAAAAGAGAGAAAAGAGTAAAGAATTAAATTTGAAAGGTAAAAAAAATGGAAATAAACAGAAGTGTTGAAGTAGAAATTCTGAAAATCAAAGGAGATTTTATAAAAACATATTGCGTGGATAAATAAAAGATTTATTTTTAAAAAATAATTAACCCCTATTGCTTAAAATAGAGGACTACTCAGTTGCCAAAATAAAATATGAGAAATTGAAATACAAAACAGATGGAGAGGAAATCTAATAAATATTTAGAAGCTATTATATCTTGTGATATGCCAGTAAGACTTAAAATATTGTAAATGGATGAACATTATAAAAATGCCTATTTATTAGACAGTATCTGAAAAATGTATTTGAATATTATTATGCCTTAAGAAATAGACAAATATAAAAATTCAGAAGAATATAGACTTAATTTTATGAAGTGAGAAGAGTGAAATAAAAATGAGAACTACTCACCATTTTGGTTATATATCATAAAGTAATCGTCTCCACTATTCATCACGGGACATGGAAGAGAATCTATTGAAATGCAGGAAGAAAATATTAAAATTTCTGTTTTTAAATGCTTCATATGAAAAATAATAAATTAATACTGACTACAATTTCAGTTGGGAGATACTACTTCATACCTCTCAGATTAGTAAGGTGACAGGAAAAGATAATGATAAATGTTGGAGGGGATATGAGAAAACTGGGACACTAATACATTGCTGATGGAGTTGTAAACTGGTCCAACCATTCTGGAGAATAATTTACAAGTATGCTCAAAGGGCTATCAAACTTTGCGTACACTTTGATCCAGAAGTATCTCTACTGAGCCTATATCCCGACGATTTCATAAAAGAAGGAAAAGGACTCACATGTGCAAAAATGTTTGTAACAGCCCTCTTTGTAGTGTCAAGGAACTAGACAGCCATAGCTGTCTAGTTTTTTTTTTTTTTAATATCCCAGAAGTTTATTGAATGTTCATTTGAATACAGTGAATGTAAAAAGATTGGAATTGTTTGTTTTTGGTGCCCCTGGTAAATTTCAAAGAGGCACAAAATGGGAGGGGCTGCCAATTGGAAGTAGACATGGAAACCTCAGGCCTAATTATTAGATGATCTCAGCTTGTGAGGTTTTAGTCTCTAGTGAAATTAGGCCACTCCCTTCAAAAGAGCTCAATGTGTGAAGCTAGCCAGCATTCGGGAGGGCATTTCACATGCTGGTCTGTTGAAACATTTAAATACATTGAAATACAAAATATTCAGCTTTGAAGTGTTCAAGACTGGAAAACTCTCAAGTCTAGTGTATCTAAGGCCAGGAAGGGCTGGTCTGTGTTTCTCCAGTTGGACACCTTTTCCCAAAAAGTGAATCTTCAGCTATGGCTTCCATTTCTTCAGCAGCAGCATCTCCATCCACCTCAGCATTTTTTCTTTCAAGACTTTCCAGTTGTCTTGCAAGCTGAGTGTCACCTGAGTCTGTGACCACTTTGGGCTCCATTTGAACATTAAAGACACCCCTCTTCTCCTCAATCTTTTCTTTGATGACAGCCACAGTCTTAGTGGCTATGACTATGGCTATAGACATCCATGGCTGTCCATCATTTGGAGAATGGCTCAATAAGTTATGGTATATGCATGTTATGGAATAGTATTGTTCTATTAGAAGCAGTCAGCAGGATGATTTCAGAAAGTCCTAAAGAGACTTATATGAACTTATGCTAAGTGAAGTAAGCAGAAGCAAGAGAATATTATACATGGCAAAAGCAAGATTATGTGATGATCAACTATGATGGACATGGCTCTTTTCAACAATGAGGTGATTCAGACCAGTTCCAATGGTTTTGTGATAGAGTGAGCCATCTGCTCCCAGAGAGAGGACTGTGGGGACTGAGTGTGGATCACAACATAGCATTTTCACCTTCTTTAAAATTGTTTGCTTGCTTTTTTTTTCTCATTTTTCCCCTTTTGATCTGATTTTTTTGTGCAGTATGATAAATGTGGGAATATGTATAGAAGAATTTCACCTGTTGAACAGATATTGGATTACATTCCATCTGGGGAGGGGCGTGGGGAAGGGAGGGAGGAAAATTTGAAACACAAGGTTTTGCAAGGGTGAATGTTGAAAACCTATCTTTGCATGTATAAAAAGCTATTAGTATAAAAATAACTAAATAAAATTTCAGTTGGTAAACATTTATTAAACCCATACTATATTCTGGGCACTGTTCTAAGCCCTGGGAATACAAAATAAAGCAAAATAACATCTTTGACCATGAGGAGTTTACAATATAACAAATATTTAGATAGATATTTAGATTTTATAATATTTAATATACAGATTGAAACTGATCTACTTCCTCAGTCTATATGTCATATAATTCCATATCATATGGCATGTAAGGTATCTTGAAGGAAAAGTGAGAATTCCACTACACAAAAAGGTGGACAGTAGTATCTTTGTTCACTTTGAGTATATCACAGTATCATGTGATGGGAAAAAAAGCTTCTCTGGAGTTAAATGATCTGTGCTTAAATCCTGCTTTTGCTCATTGCCTGTGTGATCTTGGGCAAATCACTACCACTTCCCAAGTCTCAATTTATTTGCCTTAAATATGATGAAGTTGAACTCAGTGGCCTTTGAGATCCCTTCCAACAGTACCCTGCACAAAGACCTTCTCCTCTCTGGGCTTCAATTTCCACTACAGTAGATAGCTCCTTTCATCTCTAGATCTAGGATCCAATTTGTTTCAGGTCACCTGTATATTTGCAGGTTATGTTAACAATGAACCTGAGAATATATTCTGCTTTAAAATTTTATCTGTGATAGTATACCGTCCCTACAATTAGCAAAATATCTAAAAAACGTAAACCTTTATTGCCAAAAATAAAGTATTGCTGTAAATACTTTGCCATCTGTACACTTAAAGCCTTGGGAAAAGAATTATGTAACCCATTTAAACAACTTCCAAAGAGGGGCTTTGAAACCATTAAAATATTAAATATAATTATAATAATATAATTAAATAGTAAATAAATAAATAAAATGCTAAAAATATTTTTCAAAAGAAATAGCTTCTGATCATTTGGCAAAAAAAAAAAAAAAAAAAAACGCTTGACATTAGGCAAAGTGCATATTTTTCTTGCCAAATTTCAACAAAAACTGCCTTTAAATTGTGAAAAATCAATATCCTTCTTTAATAAAGACAGTCCATGATGTTCTTTCATGATGATCTATGTAACTTTATAGGGTATCTTGTCCAGTTTTGAGAACTATTCATACCAATAAGCAAAAGAAAACATACTTAGAACTGGACCTGAAAATGACTGAGTCATAAAGTGTTAAGCCAAGAGGTTCAAAAACAGTGAAGTATATTTCCCTCACCAAACTATTAGTTTTAATTTTTAATAAAAGCAAAAGTTCTCATTAATTAAATTTTTAAGTATTGTATCCACGCTTTCAAGGGTGGAGAGGATTCAGATAAGGGTCAAGAGAGAAGATTATATAAGGGAAGTTCCAAAGCTAATTTTGTAAATGTTTTTGGAGAGAGATTAGAACTTCCCTTCCTTTTCTCACTGTCATGGTCTCTTTCTTCTGTGAACTTATAAAGGACAATGACAACTGATGTCAGGAAACAAAACATTTAAAGTTGTCCAGAGGTGAAGTAGGTTGCTCTTTCTTGGAGTTTTTAGTTATTTGATGACATATCCGGTATATTGCAGAAGGAACTTTTTAGGGGGGGGATGTGGATTGGATAAAATAGTCATTCAATTCCTTTTAATTCTAAGATTCTGTGAAACTCTAACAAGAATAATTTCTCAAATTCTAAGACACAGCTCTTGCTTTATTCCTCGATACCAAAGCTTTAAGGTCCATTTGCCTTTAGCCTCCAGTCTCAGAAGTTAGACCACTCATCGAGTGCACAGTCACCCGGGGAAAGCCAAAGGAAAAGAAGGGTCATAAATCGAACAACCTCGATGGCCCAGAGAGACCTTTCTCTTGACCCCGCTATATTTTTTGTAACAGCAATAAGGCAATAAAAGCAGTTGTACCTGGTCTGCCATTTGAACTTAGAGCTGTGGATTTTAAATAATGTTTTGTTTTGTTTTACAGAAACTGAAATTAATTAAACTTGGCTCTCCTGCTATCTGAAAGCCATCAATGAAAAAAAAATCACAACCTATAAAATCAAAGTGTCACATGCAAAAATTATCACTTATGATACTGAGACTTTCAGAAGTTGTTTTCTCCCTCATAGACTTCATTTCTTTTCCTGCCTATCCCAGTGTTTCTAATTATTAGCTGTTGTGATTAGCTAGCTGTGCTTGCCTCTGCTTTCTGAAGTGGCACATTGGACAAATGCTTTAATTTGTCCATGATGGCTCCTCTTCTGCCTTTGCCCATGGGAAAAATAAAATCGACTCATTCTTCCCAGGGCCTGTTTCGGGGCCATAGCTTGTCAGTATGATGTTGATTTCAACTTCCCCATTGATGATTACATTGATTGGGTTTTCTTCTTGTTTATAGTTCTGTGCTTTGGTCTTTATTTTACTTCCCATGAAAAGAAGCATCTTTAAAATGTTAAAGATAAACTTGGCTGCCTTTAGAGCTCTGAGCTGAGAGTACAGGATAGCTACTGTGGCCTCAGATCTTTTCAGCATGACCTTATTTTTGGCAGAGGAGGGGATGACTTGATTGGCAATATGTTTGAATCTGTAATCATCAGAGTTAACTGCATTGTTAGTGAATTCTGATAGAGAATCATATGATTTTAGTACTGTATGTGTGTGATCTTAGAGATCCACTACTGTCATCTCATGTTTCAGAAGAGGAAATGGAAGCTCACAAAGCAGAAGTCTTTCCAAATGTCACATAGTTGAGTGCTGGTTGAACAGTGAACAGATCCCAGGTGTCTTTTGCCTACCCCTCACCCACTGGTGAGCTGGGATGTGTTCCCCAAAAGCTAAACCATTTTGAAAAATTGAATCATATTTAAAATGAAAATGGAATAGTAGAGGTGACTATTTAAAAGAACCTTCTGGTACAGCAAACAACTATCTCATCAAGTCAGTAATCAGTCTCTAATGTATCTCTTTTGGAAATAGTTATTTTGCCATTTGGATTTCTCTTGAAGCATAAAATTCTGGAGCTCTCTGATATATCCAGGAGCCAGTTCCAAAATTATACTAAGTGATAAGTTATAGGTAGTACATGTATATGTTTAAAATAATATAATATCTATTTATTATTTGCTTTTAAAACATTTTTCAGGTCATTTTTTTACATGAAGTAGAATGAGAAATATGAAGTGTTTGTAATGGATCATGTCTTGATTTGCTTATAAGCCCTTAGCCCTTTGAAATAACCAAGTATGTTCTTTTCCATAAGTTTTACTGCCAACCTATACATTTACTCAGCTTTTTTAATGGCCCTAAGTAGACTATATATGATAGAATCATAGATTTAGAAAATGGTAGAAAGGAAGGAAAGACTCTCTTTGGACTTTGAATCCCAGCTCTATCACTGTGTCTGTGACCTTGGTCAAGTTATGTACTCTGGGCTTCGTTTTTTGGTTGGTTTGTTTGTTTTATTTTTTGTTTGTTTATAAAGGGATTGGGTGTGTATGGCTACCAAGGATCCTTCCGTTTAAAATGTGTGATCCTGTGAAGTTAACGTAGATGACATAGTATTTGACAGAGCTAATACTGAACCCAGGTTTTCTGACTCCAGATCAAGCCATCTTTCTTTTGTTTTTATAAAAGTCTTTCTTACATGTCATTTATCTTTCTGTCACGAGGACTTCAGTTTTCTGCCTCTGTACTTAAATCTTTCCTTGAAAAAACAAACAAACAAAAAAAACAAGCCAAATAATATTTAATATACTGATTAATTCATTTGATGAAGTAGATTGTGTTCTGGCCTAACTGAACCTGCCTCTTGATTTTTCCAGTTTTTCAGAGTCCGCCTTCTTGCTAGAGATCAGAATTTTCATTTCCATTGCTGTAATTATTTTATGTATTGTACTTGTGGATATTCTTTCAGGTCTTTCCATGCTGTTCCCCAATTCTTGATTATTTCTTACTGTACATTACTATTCATTTATATTCATATATCACTGACTTTTTAGCTCTTCCTCAGTTGCTAAGACCAAAAGTGAATATTTGAGTATGTAATGGACCTTCATTTATCTCTAATTGCCTTGGGGTATATTTCCAGTTGAGGGATTGTGCTGGGTTAAAGGATCTGGAATGGACAGTTGAGTGTCTGCCTAATTCTAAATGAAAATCCTGATCAGTTGAATCACTTTAAGACTCTGCTCATAGTGTTAGTTTGTCTTTTATCCTCTAGCACCTCAGTATTGACTGCTTCCTTTTTCTGTTGTCTTTGCCATTTTGTATGATGCAAAGGAAAACCTCAAGTTCATTTTGTTTTCACTCCTCTTATTTTTTGTGGTTTGAACCATACTTTCATATATTTGCTTGTAATTTATGCTTCTTTTAAAAACTGTTCCTATCACCTGGCCACTTCTCATTTGAGGTATTATTTCCACTAAAACTAACTGCTAGTAAACTAATAAACAACTCATCTATTCAGCCAGTTCAGTTGAGATCAATGTGTTTTTGCATTGTGTAGACAAATCAATCAACTGAACTTGGCAACTTTATATTGAGGGGCGTAAGTTGGGCTTAGCCATGAGTGTATTCTCAAAACCGCCTCTAAAAATAAATTCCTAATATGTGACCCAAGGCCGAAGTGAAATCTGGGTGAGTTGAAGGAATATTTGCTGAAGAATCTAATAAGAAATAGTTGTCAAATGCCTTTTTTTTGCTCCTACTTGTTGTTTTCATAGGAACTGGTATCTAGGAGAAAAACACTAAAGGTGTCTCTTACAGATAGAAGCATTTTTTCATGTTATGGGAAATAATCAAAGAAAGGGAAGCTGATGACTTAGTGGATTTAGATGATAGAGGGGATGTTCCATCTGGCTAGTTTCAGACAATTGTGTGAAGTTACTGATGAGGTCCTTGCAATGATATATTAAAGCAAAACATGCTGTCTCTGATAGCATGTGAAAGTAGAGGTTTATTCTCATTTGGCCTATCTCATGCATATATTTAGGAGACCATGACAATACCTCATTTAGGATGAACATTCTGAAAGTGTGGGAAAAAAACATCATGAAATGTTCCTAATATATGTTATTAACTCAATAGCTTATAATAATAGTCCTCCTTCAAACCCATCATGAAATCACCTGTAATTACGTGATTAGGGACCCCCTAAAACAAGTGTAGTTCAATCAACTAGCTAATCTATGGGAAGACTAAAGGGCCTGCTATGAGCTATCATTTAAATATATCACAATGCATTTTTCCTCAAAATAGTACAATTGCCTTGATAACATGTAATAATGCCAAAAGATATATTTTGTAGGAAGGTATTACAGGGGCTGCTGGGATGTTTTTCAATTCGCTGATTACAAAGCTTAGCCAGAGCCTCAGAACTCATTCCCAGTCATTGTAGTTTATCTAGATGTACATCTCTCTTTCAGGCTTCTGGCAGTACTTCTGGATGCCATCAAATCGAAGGGTTTTGTCCAGTTCTTGATGTCTTTCTCATTTCTACCCTTCTTTGATTCTTTTCTTTATTTGACTTGAGAATATATAGTAGGACCTAACTTTTTTTTTCCTTACTTACAAGCAATAATCTTATTTTGCATATTCCTTTAATTAATTAGATCCAGAAGTACTTAATCAATCATAGAAGGCAGGAATCTTGGTATGATCCGATCGGTTTAATCACTCTGAAGCACACTTGTAATAGAGCAATTAGAAACCAGGTAAACCTGGGAACCCAAATTTTGGCTTTAAAACAGGGCAGCATGGAAGAAAATATCTCTGAAAGATTTTGGATGTTTTTTATGCAAAAGTTTGGATTTTTTTAAAGAGCAAGGAGAATAAATATGGGGTGAATCATAATAAAATTCTTAGTTAAATGTAGATGTGTATTCTTTATATTTATATTATATTATATATATATATATGTATATATTCTGTCGCCTCTTTTAATGTAAATTATGTTGTCAAGGTTGCTTTATTTTTCTGTGGCTTCTTGATTCCTTGTGATCATAGAATGCTTGACCTAGGAAGGATATGAGAAATCATCTAGTCCCAATCTCTTATTTTATACTAAAAGAAAGGAAGTGGATGGTGTGTCCAGGACAGCCAGTTGGTGGCAGAGCTAAGATTGGAATCCTGGTCTCTATAGAGAAAGTAGTCTGTCTATTCTCCAAAGATACTTTCCCTTTAAAAACAAATCTTGATCAGAAATTTTCATGCTAATATTTCAAGGGAAGATAAATTGATTACAAATTTTTAAGGAATTCCATATTTAAACTGTTGTTAGTGTGATCCATGTCAGTAGCCATGCTATAGAAAAGATTTTCTAAAAAACCATTCCTATTTGTAAATGAATGCAGGCATGTTCTCAGTAGAACCACAACCCATTTAAAGCCCTGTAATAGTAGGGAATAAGGACCTGTGATTTCATCAAGTAAGAAAACTCCTTTTACTCATGCAAGTCAAGGCTTTCTTTCTAATCGATATCCTTGGAGAGTTGCCTGGGTGATTTTTCTCAGGGTTACACAGGCTGACTGTCAGAGGCAGGATTTGAATCCAGTCTTCCTGTTTTTGAGGCTGACTAATTCTGCCTTTATAAAATAGGAATTCCTGTTTCAAGTGAAATGGATTCTTCAGGTGATGATCTTTGACAGAGCCATGTTCTTAAATATGTGTGTATCTTATTTATGAGATAATATAAGGACCTTTTGGGAATTAAAGATCAATAGCAGTTATGATTGATGGAACTGTGACTGAAAAAAAATTAGAAAACAAAGGAAAAAAGAGAGAAATTCTCAAATGTTAAAATGTGATTGGATGCTGAGCCCAGATGAATTGTCCTGAGCTCCTCTGAATTATATTTACTTGGATCATCTTTAAATACAGTTAGAACTACTTTTGATGCTAATATTTTGACTGCATAAAAATTCGTCTCAGATACAGTTTCCTGGGAACTAAATTTTCAACTTTTTTCTCAATTGTCTTTAAAGAAACATCGATGATCATGCAACCCTGGCATGTTTCCCTTTCCTCCCTACTGACATGTGTGAATATGCAGTGTGTTGACTGTCACGTGACCTTGAGCTGGTTCCTGACCAGATAACTAGCCCTTCTACTATTACATTTTACACACTCCCTTAAATCAGGGGCTGGCAGAGGCAATTGCTTTAGAGCTCATTAAGGATCAGAACCCTTAATCACATTAGCCAGACTGAATGAGAAAAGGAAGAAGGGGAGGGTCCAGAGCATGGGGACCCTTGGAGGATCAAGGAGCAGCAGTCATTGGAAAGTCAGGGTACGGGCTGTGTGTTTTGGGGAGGTATGGAAAAGACCCTGAAAGGTAAGTGATAGGATTAGCAATAGATTGCAGTGGAGAGAAACCGTTAAAAACTTTTCTGTTTCACAATTTTGCTAGTCCTGATTGTTCCATCTGTTGATCTCAAATATCTGCTTCCAAAAATAAGAACAACAAAATAAAATAATAAAGGAAAAAAATGCTAAGAATATAAAGATGGGAAAGGAGAGAATAGAACAATAGAACATACTGACTAAAAAAAACCTTGGGGTTTATTTAATCAACAAGGAGGCTGCATTGAACACTGCCTGACTCCATGCCCAGTGCTCTATCCACTGCAGTGCCACCTGGCTACCACTAAGCTATGCTGACAGAAGTGGCCACCATAAACTTCATTTTCTTGGTCTTTAGATTGATAGGGTTGGGATTTGTGATCTCTAGCTAAGGCTCAGTTCTGGCTATATAAAGAAATCAAATAATTTTTCATGGATTTCTAAGGTGGCAATGTCCATGAGGATGGAGAAACTGGAAAGTTGTAGAACTTTGGATTTTTTATGAGCTTAAAAGATATTTCTAATTTTAGGCAATCATTTACCTTGTCCCTAGCTGCCACTTATCTAGAGTTTAGGAATCACCCAAGGACATTGCATGAAATCATCTGAGTATTGGATTTGCATGTAATAGACTTATGAAATTAATTTTAGTATATCTTAGCTGCTTGGACTCTTGTTCAGCTGAATATGTATGCAAATGAAACACAATTCAGAGTCCTTCAGTTTGACTAGGAAAAATTGGTAGTAGCCTTTTTTAAAATATCTTTAGGCAAAGGATCTTTTTAAGAAATTGACTTAATTATATATTATTCTTTCAGAAATTTAAGTCTAAAATCAACCTGACTTTTTTTATGCTAAAGAAAAATGAGACTTAGTACTGGAGAAAAATTTGAAGTGTCTCTTGACTTACTGAAATTCCTCAAAAGTATAAGGAAAATGAAAGAGAGAGAGAGAGAGAGAGAAGAGAGAGAGAGAGAGAGAGAGAGAGAGAGAGAGAGAGAATGAACTAGAATAGACATTGTTTTGACCACAGTAGACACTAAATAAATCTTTATGGAATTGAATTAATTCATTTACATCAGCTAAAATATGGATAATCTCTTGATAATATCCCCACAGTTAATGGTGAAATCTTACCTTCAGCTTCTAAATAGAGCATTTTTAGTGCATGAATGGGCTTATGCCATAGGAAATCTTTAATGAACTGGGAGACCAAAGCACCTAACACTACTCTCCCCAGTCCCCAAAGTATCATCATTAAAAATAATCCATAGGAGGTATGTTCCAGTCTCCTCACATTCACTAGCTTCCTCATCAGAACAGTTTTGTATCCAACCCCTCGAATTTTGGAAGTGAGTTGGGAAGCCTGCCTCAAGCTGATGACTCCAGGTCAGATTGTGCTTGATGCAGCCCTGTGGGACTAAGCCCCCTCCCCTAGACAGAAGTAGTTGGCCAGACCAGTGAGTTCATAAGTAGGAACAGTGAATAGCATTATTCTTAGGCAGTAAGAATTAGGACTTTATCAGACTTCTAAATATGACTTTTAGCTATTAGTCTCTCAGCAACAGAACTAAGTTGAGATCTGTGCTGTGACTAAAATCATGGGCATGTGTTTGCTTGTTTCTTTTTCTGTTCATGAGAAAGACTGGTTTTGAATACAATCAATAAACTACTCTAGTTAGAGCAAGAGAGTGTAAAATCTTGAAACCTCAGACTGGGCTGTCAGGGTCACAACAAGTTTCTTTCCCTTTGAGACCTAAGTCTCTTTCTCCATCCTAAAAAGCATAACTTGGACATGCGATTGACTTTGTGAACTAGCCTCAAGACTGTTGATTCAGACCAGTGACCAAGACTAAAGAGAAAGGATCTCATTAGTTCTTCAATCTATCACTGATGTAGAAAAACAACCTTTTATTCATTGTTTTTTCAGAAGTCCATCAATAGAAAAATTCACCATCACTAAGTGAAAATGGTGGGCATCTAGAACCAGTTGGCATCTGTAGATTGCAAAATATAGTCTGGGAATCCCAAACTTGTTTTCCAAACTCATAGTAAATCTATTATCCTTGAATATATAAGAGCATAAGAACGAACTGAGTGATTTGCAGGACAACTGATTCTGGAATTCAGTGCATCATACTTTGGAAATGATAAACTGAACTTTAGCAGTATGAGAATTTGTGTTAATGGAGCAGCATCCTTGGAGATTGGATGAAGGGCTGATTTCAGATTCAGAACAACTGGGTTCAGATCTTGCTTCTGATATTGGAAGTGTAATGATGAGCTAGTTGTTTAACTTTTCAGGGCCCTAAGCAACTTTCTAAGAATAGAAGATAAAAAGAAGTTGCTAATCTGTATCAGTGAAAAGAATTTCCACCTTATGAGTTTCTGATGCTCTCATGTTCACAATTCTGGACCAGAAAAATATGCTATATACAGTGAATTAGTTTTTGATCTTTGATGCCCTCCCAAATTGCTTTATGCTTGACTGGAAGAGTTACTGCCATAAATGGCACAAGCATTAGCAAACAGAAGTATCTATCATATATGTTCTGTATTCAGGAACTCAGAGAATAAGTATAGTCAGCTTCTTAACATAAGGATAGGCAAGAAGGCTGGCAGTCCAAAGTGCCTCACTGGGATGGCATTGTTTCATCCACCACTATACTGTTCTCACAGAAATAGGAAAACACAAGAAGTAGGCAAAATTCTGGATTCTGCTCGAGCTACCAATGATGATTATTTAGTGCATCTATTTATTGCATCCCTGGGGTACCCTAGCAAAAGAGCAAGGGAGAAAAAAGTCCCACAGACACTGGAAAAAAAAGGAGGGCGGAATCCAGAGAAACACAGCCACTTCAAGAATTAATGCTAGAAGAAGCAAAGCTATATTGATCTGGAGAGAGAGAAGCACAACTAGATTATAAAGCCCTAAATTATATGGTTTTATAAAGAATATATAATGCCAACTTTGTCCTTTTTCTCCCCACTACCAAGTGAATGGAAATCACTACATTTATAGACGCTTTCCCAAAAGTCAAGGAACAGTGTTTTATGATGATAAATTGATTGGCTTCTGCATAAGTCACATGATAAGTAAATTGGCCAGAAAACCACAAATAAGTAGACAATGAATGTGTCCATAACTTCTTGGAGGTGGAGGAACAGGGGAGAAGAGTAGAAGAAGAGCTCAACAGTAGGGCTCCACTGTTGAGAACATATTCACTGTGTGATTTAAATCAAGTGGTGAATACAAATTAAACTCCCAGACATAGAAGGTATTGCAAACATCAGGAGGATGAAGGATTCCTCCAGAGGAAAAGAAAGCCTGGTAATGCCATTCAGGAAATGTTGATGAAGTTAATATCCATCTAGAAAAGCAAAAGATAATGTACTGGGGCAGGGGGAGGAAGGAGCCAGCAGAAGAAATTTACAACTACAAAATGATAAGTAATTTTGAGAACATTATATTGCTGAATCAAGCTATTAAAACTCATTATTTTATATTATAGAAATAACATTAGTTATCCGATTCCTATACAGTTATTTTGCCATAAGAATCCATAACTCTCTGCTAATGCAGAAGAGCTCCTATTAAGTGCTTAGATTCCAGTTTGGACAATGAAAAAATGATGCCCCAAATGGTAATGTAATTGTCATTTCCATGCTTGATTGTGGGTAGAGTTGTGCTTTATGAAAGGCAAAAGGGAATTGAAAGAAAAGCAGTAACTTAGCAGAGTAAAATAGTAGGGCAGTGGAATCACTTGATGGACAATAGCCTGAGTAGAGTGACTAAAGGAAATGAGGAAAAAGAACATGCCTTTAGATTTTAGTCTATGAAATAAACCAGTCATTATCTTTCACCAGGAGTATAATTCCCTGGTATATAATTCCCTTGAGGACAAGAAACTTTGATCTTTAGCTGTAAAATATAATTGATGTGAGCAGCACCTTGTTTTGTTTTAGTAATACATACTGAGTGTCTGCAAAAGAACATGAAGCTTTTGTACAAAAATTCCTAGCAACTTGGAATCCCAGAGAACATGGAGGAAACTCTGAGAAAGGACCTTGTCTAGAAGATGAAGTCTATGATATCCCTGTTTCTGTAACAACAGATTTGGTATATGTGAGCAATTTTATTTTAGTGAAAGAATGATGGTATAGGGCATGGAAAAAGATAGCCCAGCAGATAAGTGACAGTGCCCAAACTCCTCAGAGATGGGATTTTCCTTGCATGCCATGGTCCAAATTTCCCAGTTGTTTCTTGGTCACCTCCCTCTTGTGAATCACTTGTGCTTTGACATTTGATTTTATTGTTATTATTTTCCTAGAGACAAGGCTTGCCTTTATAGTGAAGAAAAGTATAAAACATAGAAGGGTTAGTGGTGGAGGGTAAAGGCACTAGTGGAATGTGTCAGAAGTAACACTAGATTTGGAGTCACAAGTTATAAATTCAAATTCAGTTCTAGTTTACCACCTCTGTTGCTTTGAGCGAGTCACTCCACTGTAAAATGAAGTGATTAACCTAGATGGCCTCGGAAGTCCCCTCTATCTCTAGAACCATTGATGCTGTAGTCCAAACAAGTATTAATGAACAATTGACTGTGCAAGCAAATTTTCTGTAAGGCCCCTGGAAAGTATGAAGAATTCTGCAGAAATAGTTGTGCCTAATTAGGACTTCTCTGGGATGAATCTGAGAAGGAATTCCTTCCTTTTCTTAATAAAAAGAACATTTCACTCTGCTCAAGAAAAAAAGGTTTTTAGCTCTTTTATTTTACAGAGGAAGAACTACACATTTTACTCAAAGTTTGTTAGATGGCATGATGTTATTTGCTTAGATGCAAAGCCTTTAGAAGAAAACTTTAGATGCTGAAATTTTTTTTTTTGCTTTGGTGATTTGTCTCTGCTTTGATCAGCAAATAATTACAAATCATCTTCAGAATAAGCACAGCAAATCATAGTCTAGTTTTGTTTTTGTACAAAGGCTATGGGATTGAACCATGCAACTAAAATGACATATTAACTTTGCCAGTTTACTGGACTTTTAGTTTTTTCATAAATTATTTGCATTTAGCAACCAGAGCTTACTTCAGATGGCCAAATAAACAGTTGAGTATTAATTAGTACAGTTACTGAATGGGGTCTTGTTCAACCAAGATGAACCAATTAACAGTATATTGGCAGAGAAAACATTTTAGAAATGTAAATTAGTTTTTGTTGTCAGAATCATGTAATTTTGAAGCTCGATAGCAGACTCACCTCTGGTATGTATTTTAAATGTGTCCTCTATCCCAATTGTTTTTTTCCCATTAGGTTTCTACTACCATTTATGGAAAGGCCCCTAAAGAGAAATTCCAATGGGTTATCTTTTGGAAATTGTTTAAATTTCAGACTTTCTTTTTTCAATTATGTTGATTAATGAGTCTTATCACAAATTAAATAGCTCTACCTTTTATAATCCTGTAATTGCTAAAAACTGACTAAATACCTCAATACCTGTCTGGGAGTCATCCTATGTAAGGAGGTTTAGTTTGTAAAAGACAACAATAAACTTGTTATAAGGTATTGGTTTTTTTAAACATGTTCATATGACCTGGGTCTTGAGAATTTTATAGCAAGGCTCTAGTTTAGCATGTCACAGCTATCCAATGATAGTTATCCTTTAAGTAAGGGTATTTAAAAAAAAATCAATCTGTTTAATTGCCCTTGTTTTCAAGATGGCAGAAACAAGGTCAAAGAAAGTCAAGGAAATTGTCTAGCTCATACACAGGCACAGATTAGTTCTTCAGTGCCTTGTCCTATGTTCTGTCCAAGCTGATGTTCACTGAAGAAGCTATCAAGACTTTTCCCCAAGGAGACATGAATTAAGTGTTCTCTAGTAATGTCCCAAAGGCAGCAAGACAGATTACTGGACAGGATAGACTGAGGTTCATTGCAGCTGAAGGACACCACTCAGATGATTTAAAAGGCTTTGGTATCCATAGCCGAAGCATCCATGAATTACCTTCATTTATAGATAACAATGAAAAATAATGCCTTCTTCATTTTTCATAGTCTGAACATGGTGCAATTTTATAGTCATTTGACCAATTGCTTTTCATTGGATGAAGAGATAGCTTTATAAAAAAATTTACAGTGTTTTCCCACCTCTTGTGGCAAGGAAAAACAATTAAGGGGGAAAAGTCTCAAGGGATTTTATATGACAATGTATATAGCACACTCCTTTCTCTAAGGAGAATAGGAGATACTCTTGAATGTGTATCATTATCTCTTATGTGCCTTTACCTCCATGCCATTGCCTTCATTTTTCCTTTTTGCTCTCTTTCTTTCCTGTCCCTCCCCACAAGTCTGTCTTACCTCAAACCACTACCTCCCACAGTCTGTCCTCTCCCTTATTGTCCTATCCTATATCTTTTGTCCCCTTCCCCTCTTTTCTCCCTATTGGGTAAAATGGATTTCTATGGCCAATGGACCATATGTTTGTGTATACACATACATTTTTCCCTCAACTATAAAGGTTCTTTCTTGTATACCTCCTCTATGTGAAAAAAAATTTGTCCCATAATACCTTTCCATTCCTTCCTTTCCCAGTGCATTCCTCTTTCTCAGTGCTACATTCTTTTTTGGAGCTCATCCCAATGTAATCCATCCATACTCATGCTCTCTGTCTATAAAGACTCCTTTTAATTGCCATAACAATAATGAAATTTTTAGGAGTTACATGCATTATCTTCCCATCTAGAAATGTAAGCAGTTTAACTCAACCGAGTCCCTAATGATTACTCTTTCATATTTACCTTTTTATGTGTCCTTTGAGTCCTCTCTTTGAAAATCAGATTTTCTATTTCAGCTCTAGTCTTTTCAACAGAAATGCTTATAAGTTCTCAATTTCATTAAATGTTCTTTTTCCCCCTGAAGAGTTATATGCAGTTTGGTTGTAATCCTAGCTATGTTGCCTTTTGGAAATCATACTTCAAGCTCCCCTCTCCTTTAATTTGGAAGCTGCTAAATCTTGTCTCATCCTTATCGTGACTCCACAGTTGTTGAATTGTTTCTTTCTGGCTTCTTGCAGTATTTTCTTCCTGACCTGGGAGCTCTGGAATTTGGCTCTTCCTGGCAGTTTTTATTGTGGGATCTATTCCTTTTTTAATTTCTTTTTATACATTTTTTATTTTTTCAAAATACATGTAAAGAGTTTTCAACATTCACCCTTGCAAAACCTTGTGTTCCAAATTTTTCTCCCTCGCTTCACCCCAGCCCCTCCCTTAGACTGCAAAAATCCAATATAGTTTAAACATGTGCAATTCCTCTAAACATATTTCCATGCTGCACAAGAAAAATCAAATCAAAAAGGGAAAAAATGAGAAAGAATAAAACAAGTAAGCAAACAACAACAAAAAGATGAAAAAAACTGTATTGTGATCCACATTCAGTCCTCATAGTCCTCTCTCTGAATGCAAATGGCTCTCTCCATCACACATATATTTGAATTGGCCTGAATCACTTCATTGATGAAAAGAGCCACATCTAGCAGAGTTGATCATAGTATAATCTTTTATTATTGTATCCAGTGATTTCCTGTTCTGCTTACCTCATTTAGCATCACTTCATGTAAGTCTCTCCAGGCCTTTCTGAAATCATCCTGCTGATCATTTCTTATAGAACTATAATATTCCATAGCATTCATATGCCATAACTTATTCAGCCATTCCCCATCTGATGGGCATCCACTCAGTTTCCAGTTGCTTACCACTACAAAAAGGATGGCCATGAACATTTTTGCACATGTGGGCTCTTTTCCTTTTTTTATGATCTCTTTAGGATACAGGCCCAATAGTAAGACTGCTGGATCAAGGGGTATGCACAGTTTGATAACCCTTTGCACATTGTTACAAATTGTTCTTCAGAATGGTTGATCTGTTCACAACTCCAATGAGATCTAATTCAAGTGGAGATCAGTGAATTCTTTGATTTCTATTTTACCCTGTTTGTTCTAAGGTATCAGGGAAATTTTCCATCTTGAATTATGGTATCAAGCCTCTTTTGTACCATGGCTTTTCAGATAGTCCAATAATTCTTAAATGACCTCTTCTTCCTCTGACATTGTTGACTCTGCAACTACAAAATTTGATTTGAGATATTATTTTAAGGTTGTCTAGAGGGGAATGTTGGGAGAGTTCTGCTGAGTCCTGGCCTATACTCTGCTGAGTCCCGGCCTATACTCTACAATCTTGGCTCTGCCTTTCTTCCTCTTAGTTTGTTAAAGAAAACTAAATAAAATGTTGAAAATATTTCTGAGAAATTAGGAAATTATTATGGGACATATCCTGTGACGGACAGAGCCAAATAGCTCATATAATGTCTCTTCCCTTTCCTTTATGGGGCTTTGAAAGTTCTTAAACCAGCCAATCTTTTCCAAAACCCACGGTTGAGTCTGTGCAGTTAAAAGACAAAGTTGCCATCCTTGTGAATCCTGCTGATGTAAACAAGCTGCTTCTCCTTTTTTTAGTCTGCTTTTAGCTGCAGCTTAAGAGCTAATTGGTTATGCATTCCCTGAGCCCATCTGCCCAATAGCTAGGGAACTAGCTATCCTCTGCTTTAACTTCTTTAGCTATGTGCCTGGGGGATGTGTCTGAGGTCTCTTTGTTCCTATTTTATAAGCTCTGATTTCATTTCCTTTTCGTGTGAGAAATATACATTGTGAGTAATATTAAGGGCCATGTTTCTCAATATACATCTATAGACCTATATGGATAACTGGCTGGCCCTCTGCTTTTACTTCACATAGCACAGTCTTGTGTTTAGCAGCCTTCTCTGGGATTCTGGCAAATCCATTTCCACTTGCAGTCATCTTTTTCTTCCTGAATCTTTAACTTGATAATTGTCTTTTTATCATCTCTGTCGTATCAAGTCTCATGATGTTTAGCAATTGTTTTTTAGTATTGTTTGGAGCCTTGTAAGCAATGAAAATATAGAGAAGTTAATGTCACATTCGCTCAGTTTCAAAAGTCTAAGCTTCCAGGGTGCTCAGCAGGAATGTCATAAGTTAGGGAGGAATAGAGCCCATTTTCCACATCACTGATTTTTGCCAAGCACTAAGCATTTTTGCCTTTGTTTCTGGTGCTGATGGCATTGACTTCTGGTTATAACTGACTTAAAGTGAATGAAGGAGTCTCCAGCTCATTTATTTTGTTACAGAGATTTGGACGCTCAGTCCCATTGATTAGAGAGGAGTGGTGATCCATGCTGTGTAAATTCATGGGCAGGGAACAGAACCTGGGAGAGAGCCCAGCAAACCACTGCCCAGCTGATAGTTAAGAGTGAGGGCAGGGACAGAAGGCCTGAGATCAGACCAGTTTGAAGCAGGAAGCTGGGCTAAGAAAAGAGTCAGGGTTTGCATCAGGAAACAAGGAGTTAACAAATCGGAATCAGGGAAGCATAAAAATCCAGATGACAAGCCTAGGATCAGAAACAAGTGTCAGGACAGTAACAGAGCCAATATCCCAGCCAGGGATCAGAAACAAAAGCAAGAGGGATGCTAGCCAAGAAGTAATATTGAACCAGGCCAAAAGAGGACTGTTGCTGAAGCAACAGTGTGTCAGGAAGTTGCTTCCCCTTAGAAGAGAGACTGATCAATAATCAGGCCTTAGAAGACATGAAGTCCAGAAAAGCAGGAGCCAGAGGAGACTAGTTGATGTTTTATTTGATTTCTTAGTTCAAATTTTGAAGTCCATCTAGTCCAAACTTTTCATTTTACAAATAAGGAAATGAAATTCCTCCATGATTTGATGAAGTTGTAAATTATAAAGTACTGAATCCAAATGCAGAATAAGTATATATGTATGTTTTACTTGAGACATATATAGGAAGATGTAGCAGTCCAAATGAAATGTTTTCTCTGAGAAAATTCATTCCTATTTGATGATGCTTATAGTCTAGAGCAGTGGTTCTCAAACTTGTTTTCAGTATCTTTATCCTATAAAAAATGATTGAGGATCTCTCCAAAGAGTTTTTGTTTATCTGGATTATATTTATAGACATTTACCATATTGGAAATAAAAACTATTTTTGAATTTGTAGACCCTCTAAAAGGGTTTCAGAGATCCCCAGGATTCTCTAGACCATACTTTGAGAACCACTGGTCTAGAGCCTAGCTCCCTAAAACTGGGTTGTGACCGCATGTGAGGTCATATAACTGAATGGAGGGGTTGCAAAATTATGATATATTATCAGTAAGTGTTTGATTTGTATACCTATTTTATATACCTGGGATCATGTAAAAATTTCTCTGGTTAAAAAAAAGGGGTGATGAGTGGAAAAAGTTTAAGAAGCCCTGGTCTAGAGCAGAACTTTTTAATTAACATGGCTTCTTAGACAGTTTTTCTTTGTAAATAATTATATTTCCATATAATTGGTTTCCTTTGTAATCCTGTATTTCTTATTTTATGCAGTTAAATATTATTCTGAGAAACAATCCAGAGGCTTCACCAGATTTCCCAAAGGGATTCGTAACTGGAAATTGTTAGGAACTCCTGCTCTGGAAAAAATGAAGGAAGAAATTGCCAGAGAGGCAAGCCAAGAGGGGCAACAGAAAATAGAATAAATAGGGTCCATTCATTAAAAAGAGTAAAATAAAGGAGAACTATAGGGAGAGTGCTGGGTCAAGGGAAGGAATGGATTGGAGAAACTGAGTCTCTGATGCATAATCTTTTAGATATTTATGTGGTCTAACTTTTTTGAAAAATGCACATTATAATAAAATTCATAAAGTTTCCAAACTGGAATATTCCTCAGAGAGCATTTGATAAACTTGATGGTTTTGCAGATGGGGAAATGAAACACCAAATAATTTAAGTAACTTGCTCAGGAGTTTAAAAAAAAAACAAGTCTCCTGCCAAGTAGTCGAGTATTCTTTCTATACCTCTAATAAAATTGTCACTCTTGGACTCAAAAGGACTGAAACCGATGCATCCTCCCTTTGAACAAGGGGACATTGAGGAAGGGAGCTTTGGTGTGAATCCATACCTAAAAACTCTTCCAAGGTGGTAAAAGTGAAGGTGGAAGAGCCAGTTTAAGTATTTGGGCAGGTTTGAAAGCTAGTAAATTGGTAAAAAGGAGGAATCAGGGTGAGCTGAAGAAGACAAAGAATGTTATTTTATATTATCCTTAGTTAATATAAAGTTATATATATTAGAATATATATAAAGATATACTTTGAGATCAAGATGATGTCTTTATACATCTTTGTATCCCTAGCACTAAGAAATACTCAAGTGAATGTTTATTGATAAGGTTAATAATGATTGGTGAAACAAGGATCCCTGTCTTAAAAGTTTGAAAGAACTCATGAAGGTACTGGCTCTGATCCCTAACCTGATGCAAGTTAAGATTCAGCATCATTAAAGGGATGTGTGACTGAAATATCAATAATAATGTTTTAGTTTCACCTTGAATATGGCCATTCCCAGAGCAAGAAGTTGTCCAAGGCCCGATGAACAGTATGGGAACCTAAACAAAAGCAGACATTTAACGAATAGATTTGGAACTGAGCTAGAAAATGAATATGCAGAGCTCAGGATGGCAATCTTCATATTGATAGTCACCTAATTTCAGAGTGTTGGTGGGATTAGGGAACAGTTTATCAGGCAACACTTAGTAAGTATTTACTATATGCCAGGAATATGGCACAATGGATTGAGCTAAACTTAGAAAAAACTTGAAGTCAGATGGCATCTCCAACACATATGGGGCTGTGACCATTGCCAGCCATTTATCCTTTCAGTGCCCTCAGCCCCAGCTTTGTTTTAAATGCACTTCAGAACCCTATGTGGGATCTTGGAACTGAATTATAGGAGTCGTAGAATGATGATTTACTGGCCAATGTTTGATTTGTCTGCCTATTTTATGTAGCTATATACCTGAAATTATTTAAACATTTCCTGGACAAAAAGGGATCGTAAATGGAAAAAGTTTAAGAAGGCCTAGTCTAGGCCAGTCATTCTCAGAGTGAGGTCCATAGAATCCTGGGGGTCTCTGAAACCTTTTCAGAAGAGCTTCAAATTTAAAATTAGTTTTTATTTCTAATCTGGTAAATATATATATTCACATTAACAAAAACTCTTTGGACAGAACCTCAGCTATGAAAGACTTGGTTCTTCTCAGTGGTTCAATGATCCAAAGCAATCCCAATGTCTTTGGACAGACTATGCCATCTGCATCCAGAAAAAGAACTAAGGAGACTGAGTATAAATAAACACATACTATATTTATTTCGTTTTTCTGATGGTTTTTTTATCTCTCCCATGAATTTTCCCTTTTGCTCTGATTTTTCTCTCCCAATATGATTCATAAAGCAATGTGTGTTAAAAACAAAATTTCAAAAATAGCCATTCATTCATTCATTCAACAGCAAATATTTTTAAGTGTCTGCCACATGCCAGAAATATCAGAAGTGCAATGGGATTTCTGCCCTGAAAAAACTTAAAATCTAGTAGGAGTTATAGGTCCATACTTAGATGAAGTAAAAATTAGACTGTTTAAGGGCCTAAGAAAAGTTAAAGAATTGCAATGGGATCAGATAAGAGAGAAATCCCATATAGTTGGAGAAAGTGTAGTTGAGGAGTTGTCATTTTAACTGGACCATTTTCATTACCGTTAACTCATCTTGGGGGCCTATACTATTTTAATCAACTTTGAAGATCTACTGGCTATCCTTTGAACTAAGAGCATAAAACCACTTGTGGGTTTTAGAAGAGTATCTTACTAGCATAGCTAGAATAAATCATTCCTGCCCAGATGCCTGTTTGACGATTTCTCTCAGATCCCCTCATTTTCTTTCTGTGTCTCCTTCATCCCCAATCGGTGTGCCTTATAGGGGAGATGTCCCAATCCTCTGCCCTAGAACCCTCTTTCTAATGAATGGCTGAGAAAATTCCTTAGAGAAATGATTTGCCAGTGATCATTCTTCACTTGTAGAGCCCCATTTTTGCTGTTATTTCTTTAATTTTAATATTTTCCATTAACTTGAATCATTTATGAAGGTAACTGTGTGCCAACTTTCAGTGACCAGACAAAGAGAAAACAAATATGTGACCCCATAGAAGTTAATGTTTAGAATGTGTCCTATTGTTCCCCATAGGATAGAAAATATTAACACTTAGGGTAAGAGGTTAATAAAAACTAGGAGGGGGTGTTGTAATGAATTCATTTATAGAGCAGAAATGGATTTTAACATATTTTCTAATATATATAAAACATTTATAAATATCAGCTAATGTATATTTAATGAACATAGCAAGGATTCTACAGCCTAACATCCAAACATTATATTTCACAATTATGATTTGCTCACTGGGCACCATTTCACAGATGAGAGGTCATGGCTGGAAATAACATAAGCCCTAAATACACTTTTCATAGCACTTCAGCAAATCAGATTCTACTGTATTTACTTGTGTTTCTCTCTTCTTCTAATTTTGAGGACGTAAATATGTTATCTCTTGTCTCACAAAATTTCTTTAGGGCTGAGATTGTCAGCCATCAAGGACCACTGTGAAGGCTTAGTAAGAGCTCATGTGGATGGGCCTAACTGAGAAAACACAATTCCTAAAAGTAACTATGCTTCAGTCAGCAAATAAAAGAAATCTGGTAAAATAAAGGAAGCCCCAGCAAGGTAGGGTAAGCCTTAGGAGGCTTAAGTCTAGGTTTTTCTTTAAAAGAGATTAAAGGTTTAAAAGAAGTACATTCCTCAAACAGTTGAAGAAGATCCTAGAGGGGAGAATTCACTAGCACAAGGTGTTGTGTAGTTGCTAAAGTGAACTCAGGGAGCATCTAGTCAAAGCTCCCTCTCCTCTAGCACATGGTTTGCCAAAGCTTCATTCTAGATGCCCTGATTGTGCATTTAGACAATTCTCCAAAAATAGGTCAAAAAGGCCAGTATTAACAAGGAGCACTTCAAAGTTTATACCATCCTTTACATTTGTTCTTTCATGTGAGAAAAATGTGTGTGTGTGTGTGTGTGTGTGTGTGTGTGTCTAGGTGCAGAGTTCTCACTTTACGTAAGTGGACTATTCCACAGACCTCTATGGAAAGCAATTTTTATGTTATGCAAATTTGTCGAGACATGATAAAGGAGGGAAGGAAAGGAGGCAGAGAGAGGGCTGGCCCAAGTTTCAAGGACACAAAAGGGCCAGGGACAGAGAAGTGAGAGCAGGAAAAAGAACACACAATGGCCCAGGTTGTTCCTAAGCACAGACTGACAAAAGACAGACATGAAGGTACTGGGCAAGTAAGCAGAGCTGGGTAAAGGGCTCCTCCCTCAGGGCCAGAGGTATTAAGCTAAGCCCATAATGCAGTAGTAATAGTAACAGCTGCTGTCTCTCTGCCCATCCATTCTTCTACTTCCATTAGGACGATTTTGTAAGGATGTTTTGGTGGGGTAGTAGGAAGCTGCAGAGCCCCAAGCTGAGGGGCAAGAAGGGAGAAAGAGAGAGCAATACTGTACACAGTAAGTTTAACAAAGATTTTTTGGAGGAATGTGGATTTCTTTCAGAATTCTTTACATAAAGTCAAATTTAATGTAAATTTATATAAAGCAAGAATTCTCTGTACTTTGATTTATTGCCATTTTTTAAAAGGGAAAGGTATGCCCAGAGTGGTTAAGGGATTTGTCCACAGTCTCTCAGAATTTAAATCCAGTATTACCTAATTCTTCCAGCATTCTATCCATTACACCATACTTCTCAGTATGGGAAAACAGATGTGCGGTTAATGATATTTTTCGCTGACTGTTTTTGATAATAATGTGATATGTGTTTTTCACACATTGAGTATCTGCCTCTCTTTTAGCTGTCCTGAGAATTAATCTTAGATGCCCTCCAGGTTGCATTGCCTCTATCAAGGACTATCATTCTGTTGACTTGGTCTAGTCCATCTCTTCTTCCCATTTTTCTTTCCTTCAGGGTCATTTCTACTTCCATTCCTTGAAGATGATGATTTCAGAGTCCTAATATAGTAGTTCCATTGGCATTGATTGCAGAATAGTTTGTCATCAAAATCTTGACAGAAGTCATCTTGTTCTTCTTCCAGTTCCATCCTTACATGTCTCCATGAATGATTTCACTTAGTTGAGTGTCTAGCCTAGCACGCTTTCATAAGCTTGTTTGAAAATAAATGGTATAAATTGGTTCCTATTTTATGAGGTTTCACTGTTATCTTCCATCATACTCCTATATAAGCTTTTATACATGAATTTGTATTTTTAACCTCTGTTTTCCTTAGTTGACATATATATATATATATTATATATATATATATATATATATATATATATATATATATATAATATATATATATATTAGCAAATGGGTCAATGATTTGTTGATTAAGGTAGTTTATTCTTGATTCTGTTAGGTTTGTATAGGTTGAACTTCTTTTGAAAATAATGATTTTTTATTTAGATTTTTGATTTTGTTCATTGCATGCCATTTCATATTTTCACTTTTATTCTAATTTGGGATTGGTTTCATTATATGCTTTAATGAGTCAGTGGTCTAACACAGACAGCTGACTAGGTAACTAGTCATTTTGTGATTTTGAGCATAATTTCATTTTTGTGTTTTTATTTGCAGTTTTCCTCATATTCAGACACTCTTGACTACTCAAAACCAAAATATTTTATGTTAAGTAAGTGTGGTGGTGGTGTTTGGTCTTGTCTGATTCTCCAAATCACATGGACTATGTCCATTGAGTTTTCTTGACAAAGATATTGGAGTGGTTTGTCATTTCCTTTTCCAATGTGTCCCCATTTTACAGATGAGAAACTGAAGCAAACAATGGTTGACTTGTCTGCTATCATGCTGCTAGTTTCTAAGTTCAGATTGGAATTTGGATCTTCTTGATTTTAGACTTACCTAGTAGTGTCACCCAGTTGCCTGACAACAACAAAAAGTGCCCAGCCCCTCTCGACTATAAGCAAACATAATATTTATTAAAAATTGGTGTGAAGATGCTGTATAGTCTAGATATATTTAGACTCTCATTTCTTACTTTTGAGCTATGTTTTCCAGCATGTTTTCCCCAATCATCCTTCCTTCTCACCTTTGCACTGAATTCCCTAAGTATTAAAAGTAAATGTAATTTGGAGGGTCTAGCCACTTTTTATTTTATTCCTCTTCCTCCTCATTTCCTGCAATTATTGTTGGCCACTAAGCTGCAGTGATCTCTGTAATTATTTTGCAAATATTTCATGAGCACTACATGTGATAACCAATTGTCCCATGAACTAATTATTTCTTTTTTGCCTTTGGATTTAATAAAACAGATTGTGCTAAAATTTGCAACTTATTTTTATCCATTGGTTTCCTTCATGGGCAGAGCTGTTAGAACATATGTGATTCTGTTCCTTTAGAAGTATGTCAATTCTGGACAAAGAATCTCAGATGAAGACTACCAATACTTAGATGAAAGCCAGTAGTCTAAAACCTGTGATTCTTAGTACTACCTGCTCCCTTTTCTGCCACAGTCATTGCAGAAACATAGCGGGGGCTATTTAGGACCGAGAGCCATTTTATATTTGTTTCACGAAGTCTTAAGTTCATATCTTCTCATGGTGTGGAGAAGCTTCTTGAAGGCTAAACGAAAAAAAGCACAAGTTCCAACAAGAGGAAAGAGAACAGATAAGGTCTGCTTTATGAGAACCAAAATTACCAAAGCTGGGAAGATTCAAAACCAGGTTGTTGGCCACTTGATGAAGATTTTTTTTGGTCATAGCAACACATGAACCAAAGGTACATAACAGAATGATTGAAAAGAGCTTTGTAAATTATGATGCAGTATGAAATTACATCATCCTACTGTAGCATGTTAGCAAGGCAAAGGCCAAGTCTGGGCTTTAGCCTTTTAGACACAATTTTTGTAGGTACATTCTATTCTCTAGAATCTCAGTTATTTGCCCCACCTTCAATTTTCTGTATGTTTTTTTTTATTATAGATTTTTATTTACAAGTTATATGCATGGATAATTTTATAGCATTGACAATTGCCAGACCTTTTGTTCCAATTTTTCCCCTCTTTCCTCCCATCCTCTCCCACTGATGACAGGTTGACCAATACAAGTTAAATATCTTAAAGTATAAATTAAATACAATATAAGTATTATGTATGTCTTTTTAAAATCTCTTATGATATACCAAGATAAGGTCAAAAGTGGTACATGATTTAGGTACATGATAAGTGTGATGATATAAGCAAATTAGGAAAGCATAGAAAAAAATTGTCTGTCAGATCTATAGATAAGGAAAGAATTTATAACCAAAATAGAGATATAAAGAAAATCTCAGGATGAAAAATGGATAATTCCATTAAATGAAATTTAAAATTTTTGTACAAACAAAACCCATGTGGCCAAAATTAAAAGGAAAGTAGGAAACTAGGAAAAATTATATGACAAGTTTTTATTATTATTATTATTATTATTATTATTATTATTATTATTATTATTAAAGCCCCATTTCTTTTTTTTTCTTTTTAAAGCTTTTTCTTTTCAAAACATATGTACGGATAATTTGACATCATTGACTCTTGCATAGCCTTGTGTTTCAGATTTCTCCTCCTTCCCCCTCACTCCCTCCCGAAGATGGCAAACAATCCAATATATGTTGTACACCAGTGGTCCTCAAAGTGTAGTCCAAAAAATTGTTGGGGTCTCTGAAACCCTTTCAGAAGGTCTACAAATTCAAAATTATTTTTTATTTCTAATGTAATAAATAGCTATAAATATAACCCATGTGAACAAAAACTCTTTGAACAGCTCCTCCATAGTTTTTTAACAACATGAAGATACTGAGAACAAAAGTTTGAGAACCACTTGTATACATATTAAAATATATGTTAAATCTAATATTGTTAAATTTAATAAATGTTAAATCTAATAAACATATTTATATAAATCTCTTGCTGCTAAAGAAAAATCAGATTAAAAAAGAAAGTAAATGAGTAAGAAAAAATTTAAGTGAACAACAACAAAAAGAGTTAAAATAATATAATGTGATCCACAGTTCCCATAGTCATCTTTCTGGATGTAGATGGCTCTTTTTGTCACAAGATCATTGGAACTAGCATCAGTCATCTCCTTGTTGGAAAGAGCCACATCCATCAGAATTGATTATTGTATAAACTTGTTGCCATG
Organism: Antechinus flavipes; assembly: GCF_016432865.1. NCBI lineage: Eukaryota > Metazoa > Chordata > Mammalia > Dasyuromorphia > Dasyuridae > Antechinus > Antechinus flavipes. Next base: position 50,071,829 of record NC_067404.1, read on the forward strand.
TACAGTGATCTAATTCTGCTCATTTCACTTAGCATCAGTTCCTGTAAGTCTCACTAGGGCTCTCTAAAATCACCCTCCTGATCATTTCTTATATAACAACAATATTCCATAACATTCATATACCACAATTTATTCAGCCATTCTCCAATGATGGGCATCCACTCAGTTTCCAGTTTCTTGCCACTACAAAAAGGGCTGCCACAAACATTTTAGCACATGTGGGTCCCTTTCCTTCTTTTAAGATCTCTGGGATATAGGCCCAATAGAAACATTGCTGGATCAAAGGGTATGCACAGTTTGATATCTCTCTGAGCATAGCTCCAAAGTGCTCTCCAGAATGGCTGGATCTATTCACAGTTCCACCAACATTGTATTAGTGTCTATTTTCCCAAATCCTCTCCAACATTCATCATTTTCTTTTTCTATTATCTTAGCCAATCTGAGAGGTGTGTAGTGGCATCTCAGAGTTGTCTTAATTTGCCTTTCTCTGATCAATAGTGATTTAGAGTACCTTCTCATATGATTAGAAATAGTTTTAATTTATTCATATGAAAATTGTCTGTTCATATGCTTTGACCATTTATCAATTGGAGAATGGCTTGGATTCCTATAAATTTGAGTCAGTTCTTTATATATTTTAGAAATGAGGCCTTTATTAGAACCCTTAAATGTAAAAATGATTTCCCAATTAATTGCTTCCATTCTGATCTTATCCACATTAATTTTGTTTCTACAAAAACTTTTTTTACTTAATATAATCCAAATTACCCATCTGGTGTTCAATTATGAGTTCTAGTTCTTCTTTGGTCACTTCTCCACAGATCTGAGTGGTAAACTATCCTATGTTCTTCTGATTTGCTTATAATATCACTCTTCATGTCTAAATCATGAACCCATTTAGATCTTATTTTGATATGTGATGTTAGGTGTGGGTCAAGCCCTAATTTCTTCCATACTAGTTTATAATTTTCCTAGCAGTTTTTGTCAAATAGTGAGTTTTTATCCCCAAGTCTTTGGGTTTGTCAAACACTAGATTACTATAATCATTGACTATTTTGTCCTGTGAACTTAGGTATCAAACGGTTTTGATGGCCACTTCTTTATAGTATAGTTTTAGTTCTGGCACAGCTAAACCAACTTCATTAGCATTTTTCTCATTAATTCCCTTGAGATTCTTGACCTTTTGTTCTTCCAGATAAACTTTATAATTATTTTTTCTATATCTGTAAAATAATTTCTTGGGAGTTTGGTTGGTATGGCACTAAATATGTAGTTTAATTTAGGTAGTATTGTTATTTTTAATATGTTTGCTCAGCCTACCCATGAGCATTTGATATTTTTCCAAATGATTAGATCTTATTTTATTTGTGTGGAAAGTGTTTTATAGTTGTGTTCATATAGTTCCTGACTTTCCCTTGGCAGATAGATTCCCAAATATTTTATACTATTGACAGTTATTTTGAATGAAATTTCTTTTTGTATTTCTTGCTGCTGGACTTTGTTGGTAATATATAAAAATGCTGAGGATTTATGTGGATTTATTTTGTATCCTGCAACTTTGCTAAAGTTGTGAATTGTTTCTAGTAGTTTTTTTAATTGATTCTTTAGGGTTCTCTAAGTATACCATCATATCATCTGCAAAGAATAATAATTTGGTTTCCTCATGACTTTCTCTAATTCCTTTTTCTTCTTTTATTGCCAAAGCTAACATTTCTAATACAACATTGAATAGTAATGGTGATAGTGGACAGCCTTGTTTCACTCCTGATCTTATTGGAAATGGTTCTAGTTTGTCCCCATTACATATGATGCTTGCTGGTGGTTTTAAATAGATGCTACTTATCATTTTAAGGAAAAGTCCATTTATTCCTTATTCTCTAGTGTTTTTAATAGGAATGGGTGTTGGATTTTATCAAATGCTTTTTCTGCATCTATTGAGATAATCATATGATTTCTGTTCATTTGGTTATTGATATAATTGATAATGCTAATAGTTTTCCTAATATTGGACCAGCCCTGTATTCCTAGTATAAATTCTATTTGGTCATATTGTATTATCCTGGCAACGACTTTCTGTAATCTCCTTGGCAATATTCATTAGGGAAATTGGTCTGTAATTTTTTTTCTCTGTTTTCACCCTACCTACTTTCAGTACCATATCGGTGTCATAAAAAAGAATTTAGTAGGACTCCTTCTTTCCCTGTTTTTTCAAATACTTTATATACCATTAGAATTAATTATTCTTTGAATGTTTGGTAAAATTGACATGTAAACCAATCTGGCCCTGGAGATTTTTTCTTAGGGAGTTGATTAATAGCTTGTGCTATTTCTTTTTCTAAAATAGGACTATTTAAGTAATTTATTTCCTCTTCTGTTAACCTAGGCAGTCTATTTTTGTTGATATTCCCCCATTTCATTTAGATTATCAAATTTATTGGCATATAGGTGGGTAAAATAACTCCTAATTATTGCTCTAATTTCCTCTTCATTGGTGGAAAGTTCTCCCTTTTCATTTTTGAGACTAACAATTTGATTTTCTTCTTTCCTTTTTCTAATAAAATCAACTAAAGGTTTATCTATTTTGTTGGTTTTTTTCATAAAACCAACCCTTAGTTTTATTTATTAATTCAATAGTTTTCTTATTTTCAGTTTTATTAATCTCACCTTTTATTTTCAGAATTTCAAATTTGGTATTTAATTGAGGGTTTTTGATTTGTTCTTTTTCTAGCTTTTTTAGTCATAAGTCCAATTCATTAATCTTCTTTTTCTCTATTTTATGCAAGTAACCATCTAGAGATATAAAAGTTCCCCTTATAACCACTTTGGCTGCATCCCACAAATCTCGGTATCTTGTTTCATTATTGTGATTCTCTTGGATGATGTTGTTGATTGTGTCTATGATTTGTTTTTTCACTCATTCATTCTTTAGGATTAGATTATGTAATGTCCAATGAATTTTTGGTCTATTTTCTCCTGGCTTTATATTGCATGTGATTTTTATTTCATCATAACCTGAAAAATTCATTTACTATTTCTGCCTTTCTGTATTTGATTTTGAGGTTTTTATGCCCTAATATATGGTCAATTTTTGAATAGGTTCCATGAACTATGGGGAAAAAAGTAAACTCCTTTCTGTCTCCATTCAGTTTTCTCCAAAGATCTATCATACCTAACTTTTCTAATATTTTATTTACCTCCTTAACTTCTTTCTTATTTATTTTGTGGTTCAATTTATCTAGTTCTGAGAGAGCAAGTCTGAGATCTCCTACTAGTATAGTTTCTCTGTTTCTTCTTCCATCTCTCTTTTGCATCATCTTCTCTTCTAGGAATTTGGATGCTATACCACTTGGTGCATATGTGTCTAGTATTTATATTGCTTCATTATCTATGGTACTTTTTAGTAAAACATAGTTTCCTTCCTTATCTCTTAATTAATGTTATCTTTTCTTTTACTTAATCTGAGATCAGGATTGCTACCCCTTCTTTTTTTTTTTCTTCACCTGAAGCATAATAGATTCTGCTCCAGCCCTTTACCTTTACTCTGTATGTATCACTGTGCTTTAAATGTCTTTCTTGTAAACATATTGTAGGAGTCTGGCTTTTAATTCTGTCTGCTATCCACTTCTGTTTTATGGGAGAGTTCATCCCATTCACATTCACAGTTTAAATAACTAATTCTGCATTTCCTGCCATCTTAGTTACCCTAAATTATGCTTTTCACTTTCCTTTTCCCCTTCCCTCCTCCCCAGTATTTTGCTTTTGATGACCACCTCCCTCAAACAATCCTAACCTTTCCCCTAATACTTCTGTTTTCCCTTCTATTAGTCTTTCCCTTTCTTCTTCCTCTTTCCCCCCTATTTCCTTATAAGGTGAGATAAGTTTCTCTGTGAAACCAAATATGTATGATTTTCTCTTTTAGAGTCAAATCTGATGAAAGTAAGATTTACACAATGCTCGTCCCCCTCCATTCTTTTCCTTAATTATAATAGGTTTTCTTTGCCTCTTTGTGAGATGTGAGATTTCCCTTATTTTACCTCCTTTTTCCTTTTTTCACTATGAGCCCCTTTCCACCTCTAGTTTCTTTTTGTTATTATCATAATAATATCACATTATATCTGTATTATCTAAGTATACCCATAACAGAAATATAGTTCTCAAGAGTTTTCCTTTTTATGTTTCTTTTTACTTCTGTGTTTGGAAAACAAATTTTTGTTAAGTTTTTGTCTTTTCATTAAAAATAGGTGAAATTCACCTATATCACTGAAGATCCATCTTCTTCCCTGAAAGATTATGCTCATATTAGCTGGATAGTTTATTCTTGGCTATAATCCAAGTTCCTGTGCCTTTTGGAATACCAGATTCCAGGCC